>NC_047136.2:27378757-27743757 GCF_009829125.3 Periophthalmus magnuspinnatus
ATGGTAGAAAACTCACAAAATTGATTTTGCATTATACCCCCTCTTTAATTTTCTTTAATTTCCATTATCTAACATGTTACAGTATGTGTCCTGGTTTATGAAATGAATCTTTCTTAATGATAACATAATGTTCAGAAGACAAAAAAGCTCTTTAGATTGATTGTAATAGAATGGAAATGTCTTTTTGTTGTTTCTGAAATGGTCACAAATATAATTGTTTTGCTGTTACAATTATATTGTGACCTGAATAATCCCAATTGTCGATTAACCAAATAATCTTTACATCCCTACTTGAGTGTTGGTTTTGAAACATGTCTTTTATTATATATTTTGTGCAATAGTTCCATTAATTATCTATTTTAATAGAATTATGTAATAGACAAATTACATTAATCTAGTGCATTCAGAGATGGCCGAAGGAATTCTAGACTTCAAGCAATGAAAGAAGTAGTTTGGTAGTTAGGTTAAGTAGTTTATGTGTAATTTGTCATTAAACACAGTGAAAAACAGGTGCAAAGCTCAAGCTTGTAATTTATGTATGCTTAATTGCTTGCGTCACATGCATAATAAGCTTTAACATTCACATCATTGACTTTTATTGAAGAAAAATACATTCTCCTAAATGTTAATGAGACTACAAATTATAGAATAGTTATTAATGAGGCTGTGCAATGAATCAAATTTGAATCAAGATCAAGATTCAGTCATTTCTAATTGTCCGTGATCAGCTTGGATCTTTTTAACTGAGAGCTCTCCAGCCAATCCTGACATTGAATTTTTTTTAAATTGTTTGTTGGCAATAACAAAATAAAATACAATCGATCAAGATGCACTCAGTCAACAAAAATCGTTATACTTTTTTGTCATACTGCTCTGCTCTACCTAATAACAAACATTATTATTGATACAAAAATATTAAAACCTTTTCCAGATCTACCTGTTTAATGAGGACTAAATGGTTAAGTTTAGTTGTGGGAGGTATGAGAAGTCTCCAAACTTTCCCAGCATGCTCTACTACATGGTTCAGGCTCATCAGGCGGAGATGCCACCCCTTTGACTCTGTGCCATTTACTTTGGTATTCTTCGCCCCAAGCCTCATTACAGCTCCAAGAAAGAACTCCTGTGCAATTAATTTTATGTAACCTGCGGCAGGAGAGCTTTGAAGGGCGTGTTTTTGTCAGCCTCTGTTTTACACTCTCACAAGGAGGATACTGTTATTGAACCTGGGAGATAATACAGGCCTGATTAGCTGTTCTGATGACGCTTTAAAGATGAGACACTTCTGACTTTCTACATTCTGTTATACGTATATTTTTATATCTCTGAAGTCCAGTATTGGTACACTTTGGCTTACTTTAATAACACAACAGGAATAGCTCAAGTCATTGTCCACAACAAACACTGACTCTGTTGTTTTGTAAGTTGTAGCTGTGAGCAGATGAAATGAGTTCTATTTTCAGGCCATTGTTGGGGTTTGTTGTGGAGGTTGATAATTACTGGATACTGTCATCGCCTCTCTTTGCATTGCAGTCATAGTCTCATGCCGCCTCTTGGTACCAACCAGAAGATAACTAGTGTTTTTAATGCTAATCATAACATAGCCAAGTCCTAAATTGGCTCTTTAGTGTAGATCTGACATTTCGGCAGAGGCACACAGCGACAATGCTAGAGGAATGTAGCAGACCGGTATATGCTGCTCATTTATCCTACAAACTTTTAGTCTGGAATCTATTCTTTTTAGCATGTGTCTATGGTTTTGTTACCCATCAGGACTCTACACTATACCCTGGGGTCTGTGCAAGTTTTTTCCTCTTCTGTTTGTTGTTTTGTTGAGCGATATTTGTTTTAATCTCTCAAACATTTTTTTTTTTTTAAATATACAATGGGATGAAAAACTGATGGCCTAGGTGGGTTTATACAAATAGTCTAAATGCACCTAGAACTCTTCCTTTCATAGCTCCTTTAGCATAGGAACCTTGGGAGACTCCTTACCAGCCTTAAGGAGCTATGATCTCGTAATTAACTATGCAGATCAAACCGAAAGTTTCCAAATATTACAACTGTTTTGTCTTATTTATGTAATGATGTTTTAGTTTTTTTTTAGTTCAAACGTAGCACTGATGTTGCTTCGTTGTTTTCTGTTGTTTACTAATGTGAAGACATGAATGTGAATTGATGTGAAGACAACAAACCATAGACTGTATAAAGAAGTGGACCGAGGGAGTGTGACGTCACCCATAGCTTTCCGCTCCAGTCAAATGAAGCTCATCAAGGTTAGCAGTTATGGGAGCCAATTTGGAGCCACGTTCTATATTTGGAATTTTGATTGTGAGTATCAGAGCAACCAAAGAGTCAGTCAGGAGCAAAGCTGGGGAAGGCAACGCTGTCAATCAAACTTGTTACTAACGCTAGAGGGAGCGACGTCAAAGAAAGAAGGCGGGATCATGTAGAGCAGGTTAATGCAAACATTTTAAGACCAAAATGACATAAACACAGTTTACTAATGTAAAGTGAACTGGAGCCAGAATCTATGGAGCCAGAAGCATGCCCATAAACACTTCCTATTTGGAACGCGCCGGCTAGCAGGTTAGCTATGTCCATTTATCTGTACAGTCTACATGGTGAATCTGCACTCACCTTCAGTAATTAATCCATAAACTCAGAGGAGTAACACAACAGGACTCATCTGACCCACTGTTTAAGAGATATTTCATGGCCCTGGTCTTGTTTTCTCCGTTAAAGCCAAAACACTGCTGTGCCACATAAACAGCGGTATGTGATAACATCACCAGGCCGTGGCTCGGTTCTGTTGTGCAGGTGTGAGTGTGAGCCATAGAACCCTACAGCTCGGTTCAAAAGGCCCAGTGTGAGTGCAACCTTAATGTACTGTCTAGTTTTGTTTGTTTTATTTTAACATGGGTCTTTGTTTTATCATTTTAATCTAATTTTATTGTGATAAATTGTATTTACGGTACATATTCAACAAGAACACTTCTTATGTTACTTAATTCTTACATAAGAGACTATTGTAAACCCAAATTTGCTTTGAATAAAATAATTAAAGGTCCTATATTAAGAAAAATTGACCCTTGTGAACTTTAAGCGGTGGTGGAATGTAACAAAGTAAAAGTAGTTAAGTACTGTACTTAAGTATACATTTT
Organism: Periophthalmus magnuspinnatus; assembly: GCF_009829125.3. Lineage (NCBI taxonomy): Eukaryota > Metazoa > Chordata > Actinopteri > Gobiiformes > Gobiidae > Periophthalmus > Periophthalmus magnuspinnatus. The sequence continues at coordinate 27,381,919 of NC_047136.2, forward strand.
GGATATCTGTACTTTACTTAAGCACATTGTACAGTGTATGTTTTTCACATTTATCTGTACTTTTACTTGGGTATTTTTTGCCCCAGTATCTATACTTTTACAATATACAGTACATCTATACAGTACATCTTCCACCACTGGATTTAAGTCATGTTATAACGTTTTTACCTCCTCAAAAAACAGACCTGGAGTTGTGTTTTGTTTCATTTCCACATGTTTGAATAACACTTTATTATTAGTCTGTCTACATCTCCAAAGCTCAAAATGCTCTGTTTTTCAATTCAATTCAATTCAATTTATTTTTCACAATGGTCAAAGTTTAGTAAGGCACATACACACATACACACACGTAGCAACATACACACACGTATCAACATACTATCTACAATTCTGCGTTTATATGCTACATATGGAAGTGTCTATTGTTCACCTATTCCCAATTGACCCTGTGAAAAACATGGAACCCCCAAGAAGCTGTAAAGCTTATGTAATGGGGTCCATCACCCTGTGCGAAACACCCAATGATGGCTTGGCAAGTATTCCTTTTCTTTTACTTTGCCCTACACATATATATATATATATATATATATATATATATATATATACACACACAATATACATACACAACCTATACATTATATATGACCTATACAACATATAATATCTATATATGACACATGCATAGCATACATATATACATGCAGCTGCACACATATATAAATATATGTATAATACACACACACATATCCACATACGTTTACATACACACACCCGTTATGAGCAGAGAGAAGATCCAATGCAGAACTTGAGCCGCACTAAGTAAGTCAGGCACTATAGCTTCCCAGTAGTTTGCATTTCAGATTTCTTTTAAATATATGTAATGAGGGAGACTGTTTAATGTTGATGCTTAATTCATTCCATATTTGTGGACCTCTATAGCAGACACTAAAGCTGGTACATGTTAATTTCCTAAATTTTCCTTTTAAAATACATTTTTTCCTTGTGTTGTTCTGATGAGAGGATGATTGTAGTGGGATAAGGTCACACAATCGACTGTTTAGTTTGTGAACCACACTGTACATTGTACAAGCATTGTGATATATGTTACTTTCACATAGCTTTAGAAGACCATATCTGTGGAAGAGTGGATTTGTTGGGGAGTTTGACAAGGACCAGGTGATCGCCCTTATGGCTTTTTTTTGTAATATCTGGAGTTTAGCAGTGTAAGTGGGATAGGTGTGGCACCATATCACATTGCAATAATTCAGGTGCGTCTCAAACAAGGATCTATACAGTGTCAGCAGTGCTTCTGATGGAAGTACATGCCTTATTTTAAACGGTAGGCCAACAATTTTGGATAATTTTTTAACCAGCTCATCAATGTGTTTTTTGAAATTTAAAGATTTATCAATATATACTCCTAAGAATTTAGTGGAATCAACTTGTTGGATAACTTGGCCATCTATTTTTATGCATAGGTCCTCATCACAGGATTTATGTCTGTTTGGCAGGAAGACAATAAAGAAGGTTTTGTTAATATTTAAAGACAGTTTGTTGCATTTGAACCAAGTATTTACCTTTACGAGATGTTCATTTAGAAGTTTCCCTAACTGATCCAGGTTTTTGTGACATAAACAGATTCGTGTCATCAGCAAATAGTACTTTGTGAATGTTGTTGGAACAAAAGACAAAATCATTTATATAAATAATAAATAAGAGTGGCCCCATAATGGATCCTTGTGGGACTCCTGTCTCAATGATTTTTGTGTCTGAATTTTGTTCCTCAACATGCACATATTGCTCTCTTCCACAGATATAACTTCTAAACCACTGGAGTGCTACTCCTCTGACACCATAGTGCATCAATTTACCAAGAAGAGTTTCATGATCTATAGTATCAAATGCCTTTGAAAGATCTAGAAACACCCCAACCGTACTCTCCTTCTTCAAAAGCATCGTTAATTTTCTCAACAAGATCTAAAATAGCCATACATGTGGTGCTGTTTTTCCTAAAGCCATATTGTGAAGGTACTAATATGTTATACTTATCCAAATATTCTACAAGTCTGGAGTATACTACTCGTTCTAATACTTTAGAGAGAGTTGGGAGGATGGATATAGGTCTGTAATTTTGAGTGTCATTTTTATCCCCAGACTTGTATATGGGTATTATTTTTGCCATCTTGGTTAATTTTGGCACCATGCCTTGTGCTAATGAAAGGTTGATAGTGTAGGCAAGAGGCTCAGCAATTTCATTTACTATGGCTTTAATGATTATGCTACAGATGTTATCAGCACCAGTAGTATGAGAAGACTTTAGCTTGTTTATGATGTTGATGACTTCTACTTTACAGGTAGGTTTGAAAAAGAGTGAGTTAGAATAGGAGCCCTGAAGATAATGCTCATAGTGGGCACCCCCTAGTTGACATATATTTTTAGAAAGTTGTTTACCAACAGAGGCAAAGTAATTATTAAAGATATTAGATAAGTTGGTATTTCCATTTAGTTCATTTTGCAACACCGTGTCCGGAAGGACTGAAGGTTTTTGTGTGCGGCTGAGGATCTCATTTAACACCTTCCAAGATTCCTTTTGGTTCCCAAGAACATTATTGAATTTGACAGTAAAATACATTTGTTTGCTTGTTCTTATTATTTTTGTCAATTTATTTTTGTATTTAGTATATAACATTTTGTTGTGGGTGTTAGGATTTTTAACATACTGCTTATATAATTTCATTTTCTTTTTTATAGACTTTTGAATTCCTTTTGTTATCCATGGTTTGGCATGTGTACTATGCTGTTTAATTATCTTTTCCGGAATAGTTTTAGTAACAGAATCTGTTATTTCAGAAATTAGTGAATTATATGCACAGTTGGGGTCTGAGGTATTCAATACTGAGTCCCACCTTTTAGTTTGAAGATGCAGAATCAGATTCGCAAGGGTTTTGTTGTTTAGAACCTTCATTTTTCTCTTTTCGCATAGGTCGGGTATTTTGTTCTTCAAATTCAAATAATGTATAATGGGATAATGATCTGTGATATCGGAATATACTATTCCTGATTTACATTCAATTTCTGCTATATTAGTTATTATGTTGTCCAAGGTTGACTTACTTCTCTCTGTAACTCGAGTATGTTTATTGATAGTTGGGAAAAATGATGAGGAGAAGAGTATTGAGAAAGTCTGTTCCAATGTTATCTTCTTTAGATATGTCTATGTTAAAGTCTCCCATGATAAGACAGTTTGTATTAGTTTGGTTTATGTGGACTAAAACATTCTCAAGTTGATCTCTAAAAGTATCACAGTCTGAATCAGGTGGACGATAAATTACTCCTATGATAATAGTTTTTGAATTTATGTTTTTTAGTTCTACAAATAATGAATCAGAATAACCATCATCCAACCTAATGTCTGTTCGTTCCTTTACTGAGAATTGGGAGCTTATATATAGACATACTCCTCCTCCAATTTTACCAATTCTATTTTTGTGATATAGTGAGTATCTGTCCAGATTAAAATAGTCAAGATATGTTAGTTCATTTATCCAAGTTTCACTACAACCTATTATCTCAAAGTCATGGCCTATAGTGGCAAGTAGTGAAACCAGGTCATCGTGATGCTTTTTGATACTTCTGATGTTTAGATGCATCAATGAAAAGGTAAAGTCACTCTTAACATTTATTAAATCTTCTGCGTTATAATATTCACAGTTTATGTTCCCTAAAGTACCAGAATGGTGCTGGTCAAATTTTTCATATTCTCTACTACAATTTATGTTTATCAAACCCATATGTTACCATTAATTTGATATCAGACATTATTCTTGTCATCGGTAGATACACGTTGGCCCTTACCAGTATTACCATCTTTCCCTGAACCCCATAAAGAAAGAAAAAAGAAAAGAAAAACATAAAATAACAAAAAATAATGATAACAATTTGACTATAACTCTTATTAACTTTGTGAGTTTCACCTTGTGATGTCATGAAGTGGTAGTTTTTAAGTTAAGAGCTCTTACGCTTTTACCTTGGGTTCAGTAGAGATGGGCAATTCCTCATCTGAAATCATCCAAATGATTCTAGTGAAGGTGTATGGAGTTTAAAAACATAGTGGAGCACTTCCTGTATTACCACATGATGACATCACAAGGTGGAACAGAGTGTTTTTAGTCTGAGAGAAGAACACGGTCTAAATATGCTGGGTTTGTGTGTTAACCATGTGGAGAAGAGGAGTAACTATAGCACAGTAGATGCACATAGTATAGAGAATAAACTGAGGCTAACCTGACCCCATGTGAATAATTTCATTGAATTCAACACAAATGTTTTTTCTATAGTTTGATGACCTTTCTGCCATATTTCTAACAAACACCAAAGAATCCCCTCTGTGTGCAGCAGGAGCGATGGTCTCCACTGTTGCTCATCTGAACCCAAGACCGACTGTAGGTGCTCACCTGAGTGCACCTCGCTCTCAGAATCCTAAGGTGGCTTCAGGCTCAAACTAGTGCAGAGGTGGCTTCTGAGGCCAGGCCTTTTTCTGTACGAAACTAATGAATAAAAGATGACACTCACAAAAAGAAGGCGTCTGAGGAAAAACAAACAAAACATTGCTCTTGCTGCTGGAGTGCAGCCACAGCGGCCTGACATGGGAGATAGGCCGCGGTTTCACTGGAAAAGAACAAAAAGCTCAGAATATTCACAGAAAGTTTGTTGATAAGAAAACAAAAGCAGAGTGGATATTATCTGAATCCTTAAAACTCCAGCTGAGATAATGCAGGAGCTCTCATCCCTGTGCTGTTTCTTGCTCTCACTTTGATGCACATAAGAGCCGGATTCTGTTCACTGTGAGCCCATAATAGAAAGCCTGGTAATGTTGCTCTTGGCCAGTGGTTTCCTCTTTACACCACACGGTTTAGTTTCTTCTGTGATGTTTTGCCTTGTGTTTTATATATTTTGTCAAAGCAATACTATGACTTTTAGCTCAAGTTTCCAGATGGATTCAAACAAATAAAATTTTAGTAATTGCTGGGGTTTTCTTGTAGTTCAGAGCAAACACTTTTTCATATTGGTGTTTGTTGTCTGACATTATTGACATTATTTACATTTAGGGGAGGAGTTCCAGAGTGCAAACCGCATTGTATTGTATGTGGGCTTCAGCTCAACTTCAGCGTAACTCAACCCAGAGATGCTCCAGTGCTCATGATTGTGTGTGATTAAAAAAAACAAACAAACTTGAATTACTACTGTTAGATTTTTACTGAAAATGGCAACTAATGTTTGGGAAGCACTAGAAATGAGAGAAAAATTTCTAGACACTCCCAGCAGATACGGTGCGTGTGACTCATCACCCTTGTGTAATAACATCATCTGCAATCCTGCCTGCCTCCTGTTCAATTACTTCTGTTGCATATTTAAGTGTCTTCTATTCTTCCTGTCTCATATTGGATTCAGTTCTCTTTCATTTACACAGAACAGCTTTGTTATTGCGACTGTTTAAAGCAGAACTATTGAATACTGTCAAATCCCACACCCTCCTGAAGTCTCGCAGTTGTTTATGTCTCAGTTGTTCTTCTAGGGTGTGCATAGACTGTACATAGAAGTGGACGGAGGGACGCCATACTGTTCATTTCCAGCCAACTGAAGCCAGTCGAGGCTAGCAGTTATAGCGGCTGATTTGCAACTAATTTCCTTATTTAGAATTTCTAGTACATTTTTCATATCAACCAAAGCTGATTTCCACAAGGCAGGTGCATATTGACGAAACGGCCTAGCTGTCAATCAAGCCTGCTACTAATGCTAGAAAAAGGCACCTTATTGGTCACTTATTATTGTTCATATTTAGATTTAAACACCCCAGGAACACGTAGAGTGGTTTAAAAGCAGCATTTATAAAGGAAGGGGCTCAGAAATGTCTCATGTGTTGTGTTCAGGTGTTGAGTTTGGAGCACCAAATGAATAATTCAACTTCAGACAGATCATTCCTTCATCTCAATAAAAGTGAAAATTGGAGGATAATCAGATGCCATGTACATCACTAGTGCAAGACATGCCCTAATGGTCCAGACTATGAGCAATAATTCCCATTGTCATCTATTTTCATACATTCTGTGTCACACCTTTTTGTCTTTTTACACAGTTAACCCAATGTCAAATCACCATTTCATCTGTATCGCCACTGTATCTCCTTAATCCACCACCTCTTGTATAGTCTTGGTATATTTACTGTATTCTGTTTTTCATACACAGGTATTCTGCTATTTTTGCTACTTTAATTATTTCTTTGTTATTATTTTTGCATTGTGTGAGCTAGTGTGCCCAAGTAATTTCCCTTTTGTTTCAATAAATGTCTTAGTCTAAAAGAAAAGAAAGAAGCTGGAGTGTAGAGAGTGTCCTAAACTCGCATCAGAGAGAAAAACATCTGGCAACTTTGCTCTTAATTTACTTCGCAAAAGCATAACCGTCTTATTAAAAAAGCCTAAATAAGTATTTTTTGTACATTCCAAAACTATGCCTTTTTCAAATAATTGTGTAAATATTGTGTCTTGGGTGCAGAAAAAGTATATGGGGAGTTCCTGAGCTGGGAGATGGAGGATGCGCTCTCTCACCTGCCTCTGAAGCCGGGACAATCGGTGACACTTGCTGTCAGCATCAAGGTCAAGCTGGACTTCTCGGGCCAGGAGAACCTACTGCAGGACCTCAATGATGGTGAGGACCACACATCACCTTAACCTGACTCGAAAACTGATTTTCACTAATTGCTTTTAAGTGCCTATTTTGGCGGGCTCAAGGTGTTTTTTTAACCTTGTGTAAGTATATTGACGCCAAGAATTCACTTTCAATATTTCCACACCACCACAACCAAACTATAGTTACTCAGAGATTTTCAGGCCAGACACTGCTGTTGCAACCTATTACCCACTGAGACTACCTTGATAACTGTTGATAGTATGAGTATCTTGTCCAGGGACACGACGGCTGTATATACTTTAGGTGTCTGCTCTCTGGTTCTTGAGGTAATTTAATCTCTCTATTTTAAATTAGTGTGAAAGTTATTCCTTAAGATTGTGAGAAAGAAAAAGTTAAGTACTTGTCAATATCTGGGTGCAGTGGGCACTATGTAACTTTTCTGATGGAGGTTCTGCCACCAGTTTGGAGATGCCATGGAGATGCCATGGAGATGCCATGGAGATGCCATCGCGATGCCATCGCTTTGTCTTGATTGTTGCACTCTGTGGCATTAAAATTCTAAGCTATCTCTATGGAGACAAGCAGTTGGTGCCAATAGGTCAAGTTGCAGGACAGATCTCTGGAGAGGCAAACACACTCACAGCTCTTCACTGTATTTTGAGTAATGTAAAAGATGGATAAGTTTAATGCAATATCCACCACCTGCTCATGAGGATGAGGTGGTTTCTCACATAAAGGCAAGATAAATGTGTGTAGATTGGCGTTGTTACTGTTACTGTTACTCGTAACTCTTCTTTAGATGCCTTATTTCAGACATGTATTGTGCGATGTCTCTGGGTCACTTCTTTCGCCCCGCTCCTTCCCTTGCACAGCCTGATTTCTCCTCAAATTCTTAGCATTGCCTGTGACCTCTGCACCTTCTCCTCTAGACAGTAGCTTTCCTCCAGTAAATCTATGCAAGAATGAATACTTATAATCAACAAACCGGTTTAATTCAGTTCAGACTGTACCCACATGAAATTGTTTATCTCTCCAACTGAGCCTTTCTCATGGGGTCATTTTGCCAATACAGCTTCACTGTTTTAATTAACTCAGCTGTGACTGGAGCTCTGAATTGTGCTGATAACAAACGACCCCGGCTGCAGTCATCATAGAACATTGTGGGAGGCTGTATTGGGTAAATACATTTGATGTTTGTCTAATTCTCTACTGTAATCGCATGCCGCGCTGTATTACCACGCCATCCACTTTGCATAGAGTCCGATTGGCTTTGTTTTCTGTCTGGACTGTTGTGTGTTGGACGATTACCAAGTCCTGAAGTCTGCGCTAATTAAACTGTGAAATCTGTCATTATTTCAGACACTACTGACTCACTCAACATTTAATTACATTGCTTAGCTAACAAGCGGAGCACCTATACAACTTACATGTATACAAAAGTGGAAAACTTTTGTGCTGTTTAAAAGCTAGAATTTTCCAAATTTTTTGACTCATTTTACTATATTGCAACCGTGGACCAGGATATTTGATTGTTCAAACTATTTATTTATTTTTTTACTTTTTCCATGGGCAACATCAGTAAATGTTTGACCAAATAAACATAAAAGCGACCATTCACCTGTCTATCCTCAATTGATGCCAGTGCTGCAGGCAGTGAATTGCATGGTGGTTAGCCTCTAAGGCATTTGTGTTTACACTTAAAAAGAGTTGTTGTTTGATGCAGCACCACTAAATCCTGAATAAATAAGCACTGGGCATACATCTAGCCTGGAGGTATTGCGCTGTTGCTCCCTCTTTGGCTGACCTATGTCTTTCTGCTTCTCAAGGGCAGTTTACAATACTGGCTTCACACTCTTACTGCTATTCAGATTCTTAAAGTAGTTGTACTTGTTATAAAAGTCATTTAATAAAACATTGGGGACATTTTACAGCTCCTGCCAAATAAGGATAGTTTGTGGATGTGTGGGTGGAGATGAATATAGAAATCTTATTTTAGAGGAACCCTCTTCACACGTTGTCAGCTTGCTCCAAAGTCAGCACATGAATAACGTCTCACAGCTTGTTTGGTGTGAGCGCACGGCTGGTACATTAGCGCTTTACATGACTGACATTCATTTAATTTTAGTTAGTAATTAACACCTTTCTACTTTTGGACAAACATTGAAATGTGAGCTTGTTCTGTGTCACTTTAACACACTGTGGTGTCCTCTGTGTGTTTGCTGTGGCAGAAGGGACACATCAGACAAGGCCACAGGAAACGGCATTGATTGATCTGAAGAAGAGTCTCTGCCTCACTCGGAGTTCAGCCTGAGACGCAGCACTATAACTCAGATCAGATGACTGTGATGTCATCACTAATGGGCCTTGACTGAGCAGCAGCGTTAGCGTGTTAAATGGTGTGAGCGTGCTACCTAATGACACTGCCCCCGCCTACATTAATGCACTGCTTGTCTCTGAAGATAGTCTGGTGCCTGTTATCTGCTCCAAGTCAGGGCTCGTCTGGAACTAGTGTTACAGTTGATGTCTACAGACACAAGAAACCCATTATGCTAGGATCCAGTAAGAATAAAAGCATATCACAAACAGTAGGATGTGTCCAGCTCTGAGTGCTGTTTTATACTGTTCTCTTGTGCTTTTGCCTCAATTGACTCCAGACTGAGATGAGATTGTTATTTAACTTGTGCAGATGTTAAATGATTTATTTAAAACAGTAGTGTCCAAACATTCACAATACTGTGAATCATTCAAAAACAGTAGTATGGAATAGTATGAAATTACTTGAACTCACCAGGAGGCCTGAGGGCAAAGAAAGAATGGCATTAGGCTCGCATTTGGCCCCTGGGCTTTAATTTGGACACCACTGATTTAAAACTCTGAGAGAGGTGGGCTACTTGGTGCAGCTTTTAGGTGTACAGTCATGTTTATCCAATATTAATAATGAAAGATAAAAAAAAAATCAAAGATTAAAAAAAAAACTTTTTAGACGAGATACAGCTAGTCCAATTTGATTCATGTCTCATTCGCTTCGAATCCCCCCATTCCCAACATTTGTTTTTGCAGTTAAAACAAAGCAGCTGGTTTAATGGAGCCTCCAGATGGACCCAAATGGCTTCCAATAATGTCTCATCATTTGTTTGAATCTCTTTGAACAGATTTGTGCTCATTGAAAGCTCCATCTTTCTCTGTCTCTCCTCAGATAGATGAGTAATGAGGTTCTTGCGGTCTCAGTGAGGCTGATTTGACAAAGAGGAAATTACAATGAACTTCTGTTATTTTTAATACGTTCAGTCATCCCATTTAAAAGGTCATAAGTCACATTCACAGTGCCACTTGTTATATGCATATGTATTAACCTTTTTACATGTAGAAGCTAGTGTAGCAACCACTTTGTGATGAAAATGCTGAGTGGAGCGGTTTCTCCCGAGGCCCAGACTCTGGACTAGAGGGTGCTGGGGTGCGCCTGGCTCAGAGCAGTGCCAGGGCTAATCACACCAGCCATTACTCACAGTGTGCTATGCCCCTGATACTGACTGCTTAGCCTAATGATGTGAATGTTTAGAATCTGTTTAGATCTGACCTATAACTGAGGCCTAGTGGTGTCACCCCGTCATCTCCATGGAGCAGAATTAGCAATATTCCAGGTAAAGCAATAATCTGGAGACAAGGAAGTGGTAGACTCTCCGCTAGAAAAGTTACACCTTTGCCCCTTTAAATTTTTTAGTTTTATACGCTTCTATTGACTTCAAATTGAGTTCAGTTTATAAGGCACATAGGCCTAGGGGAGGTGCAACTAGTAATAGAACATAAGACTTAAAGGCCCCCTGATGGTGTATCGTTCGTGGTTATTCTTGGTCTTTTATTTATTTATGTTCAGTGGTGGGTGATGATTGTGTGAGCTTATGTCGTGTGATGTATTTTCTATGTGTTAAAGCATAAGACCCCCTGACCAAAGACATATTTCTGCCATGAGAGACAATCAATTATTATCTTATCTTGTTAATTTGTTTTGTTGTTTAGATTTGCATTGTTCACTTCTTTAGAGTTTGCCAAAAAACAACAAGGAGGATGCTGAATGAAGTTGAATGGAAGAATGCTTACTGATGGTCAATTCAAAACCCAATCTGCAGACAACTGACATTGCCTTGAACCAAATGTTAGAATTAGCATCTCAGTATTTGGACAAATGCAATGGCTAAATTTCTCTTCTGCCAAGTCACAAAATCTAATGAGTCCAAATTTCAAATAATGACAATAATGGAGATGAGTCGGACGGTCATTCAGTGAAGTGCTCAGAGCTCACTAAAACAGTTTGGAGTCTGGTGATGTCCCCTAGTGTCGGGACAAATTGCAAGGGTCTTCAGTTAGCTGACGTCAGACTGGTACGATCCGTTTGACGTCAGGCTGTGGGCTCTGGGCTTCATTTTGGCTGCATTGTTTCAATGGGTTCAAATTGGCAACCCCTGTAGTGATGCCCGACACGGCTACTGATAGTGCAGCTGCTCCTACATTCTCACACTGCTGTCAAGGTCAGAAAAGTAAAAAACTCCACTAGCATTTTAATATTACAAAATGCCATTGGAATGCTAAAGAGATTTTCACAATGAATCTTTAATTGTAACTACTTGTAGGTTTTATAAATTCTACGCTGATATTCAAATAGGGAGGATGAATGAATTGCGTGATGTATGATTTTGGACCTTCGAGGATGAGAAAAGGGAGTTGATTACTTAAAACCAAAGTTTAACTTACCAACAAAAATAAACAAAAATGAAAGCATGTTTTTTCATTATGTATGATTTATATATTATTTCATTGCACAGAAAAATAAATAAAAAATATGCATCTTTTACTGTAAGCGGGATTGCATTTCCACAAACCTTACTCTTTTTTGCCATGAGAAGGGCTGGCTTCTGTTCAGTTCAACAATAACTTACAACATTAAACAGATACAAACACATTAATATAGAACAAATCTAATCTGATGTATCTCCATGTAGAAGTATGATTTTTGAATTCAATTAAATCATGCAGTTTAATTTCCACATCCAGAAATGTACATGCTATCACTTTAAGGCGGTGCAACTATTTTACACTGTTAGTTCAAGCTCAAAACTTTTAACACTGAACACTCTCTTCCCTTTGCTGATTATGTGATACTTTATTGTTTTCAGATGGAATCAGCGTGACAGGCCTGCCAATCTCCAGCCCCCTTCGCCAAGTGCTCAAACCTCGTCCCGAAAACAAATCAGTCAGCAGTGAGTCGGGCAAAGCGGAGTACAACCACATAAAGGTACAGAACCACCTCTCCACACATTATGGAGGCCTTAGAATCCACAATCCCTTTTATCTGTGGCCGGCCCATTGTCTTCATCTTTTGAAAAGTTTTCTCTTTAGTAGTATTTGAGCAAGAAGTGTAACTGGTATTGCACCTGAAGCTTGCCTTTCATAAACTCCCAATATCACAAAACGGAATGACAAATAAGATTTTTTAAAACTTAAATTATTCATCAACAGTTCCTGGACCATGTAGAGCAATGTTTCTCAAACTGTGGTATGTGAGCTTGTGTGCATTCTTCTGCAGTTCACTTGTTTTCTAAATTTAGACCTGATTTAATCCACATTTTTGTCCACCTTTGAGGTAGTCTTTATCTAGAACTTGCATAGCATATTATTGTCCTGTTTTAGACCTGATTTAAGCCGATCATTTAGTCATATGATTAGTCCTGTTTTTTGCCTTGTTTAGATATGGTGATACTTGGAAGTCCACACATTTTTTCAACTGGTACTTGGTGTCTGAGAACCACTGCTCTGTGACTCATTTTAAAATTTGTATAATAGTGTAATATTATATTATTACTGTAAAAGAATGTAAAAAGTTAGTGCCATGCAAATTTTAATCCACACTATTAATATAGCACATTTTATAAATGAAACATTTTCTAAAGTGCTGAGACTGAAAACAAAAAAAAATTGAAAATGTATAAATGCTCAATTTACTAATCCAGTGCTTCTCAGTTATTTCCTATCATGCCCCCCCATGAAGAAGAAAAATTTGATCATCAACATTAACAAGACAAAAATAAATAAAACAATTTGTCCTGTTTTTTTTTTTTTTTCTTTATCAAAATGAAGTTAGGATTAATGGCTGCGATGAGCACGTTTTGCAGGGCACAGCTTTTCGAACCGGGGTTTGAAGCCTGATACTGCAACTCTCAGCTCCTGCTCAATGTTTAGCTGGGACCTCACTTTTCTGGTGACTTTCGTGCGTCTCATTATCTCCGTCTCTCTCTGCCTTTCTTTTCATCCCTGTTTAAATTTTTTCCTATAGTGTCTCTTTAGCAAAAGTGTCTCTTGTTCACTGTCCTGTGTCACTATCTGTTCGCTCTCTCCTGCTCTTTGCTGTGTGCGCGCTGCGTACACGCTACCTACAGTGTAGGGTTTGCGTGCGTACACGGCATAGTATTAGCTCTATGGCAGGCATACCCAAACTGTGGCCCAGGGGCCAAATGTGGCCCTCAGACCAATTTTTCTTGGCACATATGCTTTAAACAGTACTTTTTACTGTACATTTCTGAAAATCTACTTTATCAAGCCCATATGAAATATTTCATGTGTCCCACTGAGGATGTAAGCATGAATAAAGGTCTAGTGTCTAACTTGTAATAATGACGCAGATTTGAAGTAGTCACTGTATTGATGACCAGTCTAGGGCCCTCAATCGGCCCTCAGCTTTGTCTGTGTTTTTATATGTGGCCCTTAATGAGAAATGTTTGGACACCCCTGCTCTATGGTGTAGGGCCTGCGCACACTCTCACAATGAGAGCGCAACTGCCACCTACAGTAGTGGACGTGCAATTACACTTTATTCTAGTACGGCAAAAGAAAAGCATGTTCCCGGAGTCGCACCGCGCCCCACTATTTGAGAACCACTGTACTAATCCTAAAAAACATTAAAACTTGTAAAATCAAATCAAATTAAAGGCGCAAGTGGTGATGATGACCCTCGCCACCATTGTATGTCTCTCCCATGCGCCCACCATGAAATCGTGACCGCATCTGTACTTGACTGCCTTGTACACCCTTCGCTCTTCCTGACTGCTGCCTAGACCACTATCTGTTACCATATATGCGTAGTGAAATGTGCCAGTTGACTTATACTGGTGTGGTTCAGGGCCTTGAATCAACAAGCCCGTGCATAATACAAAAGGTTCCCATGGTGTCGTTGACTTTTTTTTGACTGGAGTGACCTAAATAGTGTCTCTGTCAATTTCACTTTGCACTTTGCATCTGTGATTCATAGAACCGTAGTTACATACATTAAAGCTATAGTGTAATTAACCTTTACAATCTTACATAATGTTTGTGTCAGTTTTCAATAATTACTATTTCTCATTGGTGTACATTAAAGTACATGTGTCTCACACCCAACAGGGGTCTCTTAAAAGGTGATGCTGTATTGTTATGGGAATTAATTTTTCACTGACTGTAAGAATTAGGGCACAGACACTTAAAGGAATTTTCTGCAAAATTTTTATAATTTCTGTCAAACTAATTTTCTTTTTCTCTCCAGTTCTATTGGTGGTGCTATAGAGCTGAGCTGTGTGAATTTAATTAAGTGTCTCCCAGTACATAAGAGATACAAATTTCAATGGTTGGACTAAGCATGTGCATGTAACATTCAGACTGGGATCACGCAACAGTGATTCAAATTTGAGCTCTCTAGGCCAATGCCCACAGTTGTCTTTATATTTCTTGCTGTACTATGTCAAATCTGAGCTCATTTGGACCAAAACACCTAGGACTAGTTTGTTAAAATAAAACCACAGGTGTCGAAACTTCGTTCCAATATGGCCGACATCCTGTTCCTAGGGCATTGCTTCAATTCATTTTAGGCCGGTCTCATGGAGCCCTATCACTGCTTTGAATTTTGTGAGTTTATGCCAAAATTTTCTTGCCTGCTCTCCCAGAGGCGTCCATTTGTAGGCAGCGCTGTTGAGTCAGCGAGCATCGGACATTCTCAGGATGCCCATTTTGTAAAATATTTTGTTGAGCCAATCATTGTAAACCCCCATGTGAGACTTTTTGTTGATGTTCAGGGGATCAAAATGCAATAATTTCCCCCCAAAAAAGCAAAACGAAGAACAATACCCCAATAGAAAACATAGAACCATAAAATAGCAATAAATAAGTAAAACAAATGAGAGCGGAGGTATTAAATATGGTTGTACGTTAGGGGCAAATCTTAATTTCCTTTCAGAACTTCAGTAGACATGAATCACACTGTTCTAAGGCCTGTGGGATTATTGCATAACTGTAGATTTCAAGGTTCTCTGGGGTTAGGTATGGAATGGGGCACATATTGTTTAAGGCAAAACCAGCAGTTTAATTAGTGGTGAGCCCTGCCTTTTAGGATCTGAGCTTGACTGGCAGCTCTGATGTTCGCAGCTGGAGCAATGGTTAAAGTAAAGCCAATTACACATGGAGCCTTTCTGAACCCCACAGCCTGTTCTAAGGATGTCCATGTCCAGTCTCCTTTGATACTGTACATGTTGGCTTTATGTTGAGCCCTGGTCAGAACATGTGCCCAAGAACAGATAAGCCCTCTATGCTCCTATACGCCTGGTTTCTGCTATGATTTAAATTTATAGCAACATGAACAAGACATTTTCAATCTCATTTACTGTTTAAGATGTATGAGCAGTAGAATTGGTCACAAACAATACATTTATTTTGTACTTTTCTTTTGAATAGGCATATGTAGTAATACACATACTACTGGATTGCATAAACTTTTTCTGGTAGTGATGAGTCTTATGACAAAATTTGTAATTGTGTTACAAGTGGAGCATGATAAACTGAGAGCCTTGGTTTGGCGTGATTTGGCCTAGAGATTGGATGGACAGATGCACAGGAAATTGAAATGGTTGATGCCAGACTGGCTGGCACTCGCAGCAAGTTCCTCCTGTATGTGTCAATGGAGCCATTCATTTGAAACAGGATCTTTTCAGTCTGCACTTTGGTATTGTGCTGTTTTACAAATATTTATTTGTGATAACAAAGATGTCCTTGGTTGTACACTTTTTTAAAGGCTCAAGTAGGATCGTTCAAATTATAAACAGCTAGTCTACAAACTTGATTTGTTATTCTCAAGCTTGGTTCAGCAGCGTTTTTAATTGTCATAATGCACGTGATTATGAACTGGAACAGTCCGTGTACTCTGGCCGAGGACACAAAAATCTGTATTACCTTATTTCTGCTGGTACTATCAGAGCAAAAATGCCTATAATGTCTTTTCTAT
Source organism: Periophthalmus magnuspinnatus (assembly GCF_009829125.3). NCBI lineage: Eukaryota > Metazoa > Chordata > Actinopteri > Gobiiformes > Gobiidae > Periophthalmus > Periophthalmus magnuspinnatus. Next base: position 27,397,904 of record NC_047136.2, read on the forward strand.
GAGGATGTTATCAGCAGGACTGTCCCTGTGGGCACCTTCTCCTGCCTGTATCGGTACAACTCTAATGAAGCAGGTGTCTGCTGGGGCTCTGAGCTCATACTGTATTTCTTCAGTGAGCTGTTTTTGAGTGATGTGTAATCAGTCCAGCTCTCAGCGTGTGCAGCTCTGACCTCAGCTCTCTCAGTGTGAGGGCCTGGAACAGCCTTAACACTTTTTAGACTTGTTGCTTTTGCAGATTATTTATACTATGAGAAGTCTGCAAATGTACCTGTGCTGGGCTAGCGGAACGTTTCACTCAGCCCATTGCTGTAATCTTATGTCTGTTCAGTGCAGCTCTCAAAACTCTCTTGAGACTTTGATTGCAATAACTTTTCCCCCAGCAGCGGAGTTTTACAAGGATTTGGTTTTCATTTGCCAGGAGTTTTGGAGATCGATGAGTTACATAATTTAAGTGCAAGCATGAAAAAGGAATATCTAGTCATTCCACCTACATTATTGTCTGTAAATCTTCAAGTGAAAGGCTGATGTGCATTCACTTAGCCCTCACATGAACCTATATCTCAGCTACACAGATTTCATTGAAGCCATTTCATCTGAGGCTATGATGTTGAAATAGACAGGCGTCACCTATATGACCGGTCATTATCTTCAACACAGCACATGTCTGGAGCACTGCAGTTTGCTCAGGTGCAATTTCCCTTCTCAGACCACAGCACAGTATGATGGCTATTTACAGATTTCACTCAGACCTGTGTTTGTTCTGAGGAGAGACTCAATATAAAGGCCCGATATAGGGTGTAGGCGGTCACTGATTTAGACCATACTTACTATTTTTTTTGTGGTTTTATATGGACTGGGCAATATTGCAAAAAACAGTGATTTATTTCCCTCATATTAATCACATTATTTGATTCAGTTATCATTTTTTTGTATTTATAAACAAGCAAAAATTGCATTCAGTGTTGATTTTCAATGAACATAAATAGAGTCAGGTGCCATTTAATGCAAAAATTGTCACATTTCTTACTTCAGTATTCAAACTCAAACCACATACTTTTTTCACAGAGCATGTGAAATAAAAATCTTCTGATCATTGACTTTTTAAAGTGATTGGATCCCTGCTTTGTATTTATATTCAGTCGATTATTGTTTGTAATGTAACTAGTTAATGTTAGTAATGTAAAATAATGGTCAGTTTTGGCAAAGGGAAGATATTACCACTAATAAGATGGTTTTGTATTTGTATGTTGCAGAGATAATGTTGTATATAATAGTAGAGGTAGCAGTTGGTTATGGGTATGATTAGGTCAGACATTGAAAAGGCTGATGTCAGCACTGTGACTAGAACCAACAGCATGCAGTGAGGAGAAAGCCGTGTTGCAGGCATGAACCCACAGACAGGGGCAAGTGGAGGAGGGAGGACGCTTCTCTGGGCTAATCGAATCCACTGGAGATGCAGGCTGAGTTGGCTGCCTGCCAGCCAGCTGCTATTTATAGAAGACTGGCCCTCACCATGGCCGTCAGACTCCCTCCACAAATACTGATCTCAGGCACTATACAGATATTTATAACTGCCACAGCTGTCTGCCTTAGTGTGAAGATCCAGCCTATGGCCTAAAGACATTTCTCCCCATTCTCAGCCCTTCTCTTTAATGCTAGTTTGTATACCTCCAGTGTTATTTTCTTAACATAAGATGTAATTACAATGTCTGTGTAATCCCACAGTCGTCCAGGTCTGAGCCACAGTAAAAACCAAAATTAAAATCTTTCAACTTGACAAAAAGTTGTAGGAGTGAAGACATTTTGCATCCAAGCTGCTTCTTCAATTCATCTGAAGAAACCCACAGACGGGGGCTTTCTTCTGAACTGAAGAAATGTCTTGGATGAGCAGCGAAACGTCTTCATTCCTACAACTTTTTGTCCAGTTGACAGATTTTACTTTTGGCTTTTACTATGCTATTACAATGCACTGTTGAACTGTGCAGTTAAATATGGTAACATAATGAACAGTATTTTTATTTTGAAATACTTCCTGCGCGAGACGCATCATTTCCTGTATTAGCAGGAATAGCTTAAAAATTTTTACATTGACATGACGGGAGAAAGACGGCACTTACATGGACCTTGAGCTCCTGGCTGGAAAGGAAGAAAAGGTACTTTAAACTCTGTTATACTGTTGTAATGTTTTACGATGGTAACGTGTACAAACGGAAAATAAAGATGAAGGCTCTACACATGCACTTGACTTTATTAATCATTACCTGAGACATTATAGTAAGAGCTTCACCTGAGGATGCCTCTCACCGAAACAATCTGCTGTAGGGTCACATATTAAACAATGGCTTTGGGAATTTGGTGAGAGAAGCAAAATGGTGAGCGTGGGTCTCAAGGCTACAGCAGTAACATTAAAGGACAGTGCTAAAATTAAGCTGTCTGAAAAACTACATGGACAAAGAAAGGATTTGTCAACTCTTTCACGAAACAACTATTAGACCTGCCATTGTAGTGGATATGTGAAAATTACAGTTATATTATTATATTTTACTCTTGAGCTGATTTAATCATTTCCTTCTTTACTGCACATGAGGCAGCGTTTGTTGTATATCAAAAACATATTTCTATCAGTATGGAGAATGGAGCAAGGGATGCAAATTGGTGAGCATTCACTCCTGTAAGAGGCTATTGAGTCTGGCTGTAACCATAAACAAACTGAGAAAATTGAAGTACAAAAGATGGAAGCGTGTTTGATTTCCTCATATGAAATATGGAAATCTGAAATCTGCAATGCACAGAAAAGACTTCTGACATATATATCTGAAGGTGAGCTGTGGTCATTAATTGATTATTTAAAATGAGCAGTAAAGGGGTTAATGATCGACTTGATGAAATCAAATGTGTTTCATTAGTTAAAATGTGGAGAAGAGTTGTCACCTGTCTGCTCTGCCACATCAGAGATGATCAGTATAGCATATGAGCAGTGGATGGTAAAGATTTCAATGAGGATAAAGAAAGGAGCCGAATGCATGAATTGCTGTTGTTATGACCCAGCTTGTGTGTGGACAGGGAAGTAACAAAAAACAACCAAGATGGAAAAATGGTAAATTAAGACGTAATTTAATGAACAAGGATGTTAAGGGTAAGCTAAACAAAAGGAGTTTAAAAATATTGAAACAAACAGTACCTTGCAAGGTTTAAACAAAAACAAAAAGGTAAATTTAACTAAAACACAAATTTTACAGTAACAAAATCTTGATGAACAAACACAGAGTCAGTACTGACAATGAAGTGTCTCAAGACACAGAGTCACTACCACTGTAATGACACACAAGAGAGACACGCTATACAAACAAAATGTCAGACTGGACACACACAGGCCAGCAGCCCTGAACAGGTGTCCCAAATCTTCTTAAATGGGTGGGAGGCGGCTGAAGGTGGGCCCCAGGGTTGGCCAGGCTGGGAAACAGTCCTCCAATCACAGGCAAGGACTCCATCAGCCATGATTATGGGAAAAGTAGACTGATTCGGGGACACACAGACAAACCGTAATATACAAATACAAACAACGAAAAGAACCTAAGGCTCAGGGCCGTAACAGCTGTCTCAGGAGTTTGCATGCTATACATGGATCAGAAGCCTCCTTCCATTCTGACAAGCATTCAGTAGCCGTAAAGCACGCTGAAGCTGCTGAAAGAAGGATTAGAAAAGTAATGAGTCAACTTGAAGAACACCAAAAACAAAAAAACTAAATGGAGGAGAAAAAATGAGAGTTCATCAGATTACATGCAGAAAGGAAAACTCATGTGGCAAAAGTTTTTGATGAAATTAATCAAGAGTTCGTGGGATGCTCCACCTTTTAACAATTGTGCCTCATCCAGGCCATAAAGCAGATTATGTTGGAAATCTCAAGGCCACCACAACTGTGACTGCTACCACCACCCTGCCTCTCCCTACCTTCACCCTGCCTGAGACAGCCTCTCCTAAGAACAGTACACGTTGTATTAGATCTGTTACAGCTCCTCTTATGCTGTCCTCTATTAGCAATGAAGAAACAATCCCTGTCAGACATACTCCAGATCCACCTGTTTCAGAATCATATCCCACTGACCATGTCATAAAATTTGATATATCTTCTTGGGCACAAATGTTTCAACATAATATCATTTTAAATAAACTTCTTGCACCAGAACCATTTACTTTCACAGGTGGTCCTACTCAGTTCGTTAAGTGGAAGGCTGCATTCAGAGTGATTTGATGCCTATCACGATGCATGCAAAAGATTAAACAATTTTTTTTTTTTTGTCAAGCTTTTACTATTCAAAAAGCATTTAGGCAAAAGTTGAATAACTGGCCAAAAATCCATGGTATGGATGCAGAAGGATTACTGCCTGGATGCAATGCCCCATGTTAAGGGGTTAGAAATTATGAATGACTCTCAACAGAACCAAAATATAATCTCCAAACTACCAGACTGGGCTATTGCCAGTTAGATGTCGGTATGTCACCCTGAGCCTGATGAATACAAATGTCTTTCTCAGTTTCAAAGATTTTGTTTCATTCATCAGTTTGGAGGCAGAGATAGCCTATAATCCACTGACGTCTCTTCACACTCTTTGTCCTGCAGACAAGGGAGTTAGCCACAGGACTGGTACTCTATCTACTTATATTTCTGCGGATTATTGGTAGTTTACAGCTGCAAAATAGAAATCCTTGTGCCTTTACTGTACGGATAATTTTCATCACTTGACTGTATGGACAAGGTTCCCAGACTTGTCTGTTTTGGAACACCGTGCCTATGTGAGGGAGGCTCTCTGTTCTGGATGTTTAGAGCTAGGACATGTAGTGACAGAGCGTGAGCATTATTATCTATGTAATATTTGTAATGGAAGACATGCCACAGTGCTTCACAATGTAGATTTTGGCAGTAATGAGTCCTTAGCCTTATCCATTCATTAGCTGAAAGTATAGTGTAATGTAATATATATGATATATATATATATATATATATATATATATATATATATATATATATATATATATATATATACACACATACATATTTCTCTTTATTATATTATATTTCTCTATTCTCTTTACTCTTGACAGCACCAGTATGAGTCATAACATCATAATAAATGTACGTGATATACACAGTGAGGAGTCACAAGGAATCAGAAACTGGATAGAAATATTGATTGCTTGTACTCTTTGGAACTTAGTGTTGATGCTGTAAGATTGTTTTAGAGGAAACAACCTAATGCCAGGTTAACTAATATAAACAGCAAATTGCTCATATAAACAACAAATTGTTTGTATGAGCAATATTAATTGTAAGCAAAACAATCATGACGTGGTGGATATATTCTGGTAAAGGTGATAATGGGTAATGCGTCTCAGTGTTGTAGGAGGGCCTGTTATCTGAGCTTTCAAAGTGTACAGGGGAAGGTCTGTGTTTTATTATTTAGCATGTGTATTCTGCAGAGCTACATTCCAACAAACCTCTAACCTTCAGCTGTTTTTCCACCTCGTCCATTCAAAATATTGACATATTGTGGCTTACACTTTGGCATCACTACTGCTGAGGCAATACTAAAACATCATGTGAAATGTCTAAGGCCAGTGTCACTGGGGTTGACACAGCCTGTGCTCAGAATATCTCTTATTGTGTATGGCAAGTTTTATAGGTCTGTTGCATCATGCCACCTGATTTAATCTGTAATATGCTACATTTAAGTAAGAGCATTGCATAGACTGAAGTCATGTGATTGAGGTTGCTGTTCAAATCTGTTGCTTTTATTAACTTCAATTTTCTGCTTAATTCTACAGGAATCTTTTGTCTGCCACAGTGGCTTTTGGTGTTTTAGGTGCTTACTAAGTGCCAAATGAGTCCGTGTTCTATCTACACTCTGCCGAGGACAACAGACTATATTGTTGTTGTTTTTTTTCCCTTTATGATGTTCACATACAGACTGGATGTGGACCAATCAAGAGTAATCAGAACTCATAATCATAATCAGAGTGGCCCCTCCTCACAGACTCACTGATTCAGCAGAGTTTACACAGTTGTAGTTTGGGGCTGTTTGCCAACACTTTTATTTCTTCTAGTCGCTTAGCCTCCAGGTGCTTCAATTACCTGTCGGACAAACACAGCCGTCTGATTGGGGCTGCAGCTGCACAGCACAGCTGTCTCTCTCTCTTCCGGGACTGTTTTACTCATGCTCGCTTTATCCGAGCCTTCAGGTGTGGGAGCTGATCTGTGGTGCACACTGATGAATGGAGGCAGGGCACCATGTCAGCAGATCTTGCTCCCTCCTGTGGATGCTCCCTTCTCTGTGCTATCAGGCTCCTGCAGGAGACCCAGGTACAGAGCTCTGGGACCAGCCCACATGTAATTATGGCCCTCTGTCTTTTTTCACACAGGCCTGTCACTGCACACAAATGTTACACTATCAAATGAGATCATGCAGAAATTCTGAAAAACATTGACAAACACAATTTGCAAGGCAAATTATTCCTTTTCATTTTATGCCTTGTGGTTAATAATTCCTATTGACTGCCAAGTATCAGAATCTCATCATATTGCACCAATATTGTTATCTCAGAGGAGAATAGTTAATATTTGAGCACAGAAAAACAGGACTGATTTCCTCTGAGAAGCCTGCTGTGTTCTGGTGTTGGCAGAATGTCCACATGACTCTCCATGGTGGATTGATCTGTGCATTGCTCTCACAGTTAAAGATAGTGTATCGTGCGTGTCATTTGCGCTGCTGTTTTGGGCATATCTGTTTTGTCTCCTGATGACTTGTCCCCTCTCCAGCCTCTCCCTGTGATACAGAGCCGTGGGTCGGCTGCCTCTCACTGATGGTCAAATGATCTGCTCCATTTGCAGCCTCACCCTGAGGAAAGCCCACTTTGTATTCTTCTAATTACTGTTCATGTAAAATGCACCACTCTGTCTGAGCTCTCAGGCAGGTTTTTATGAGCTGTGGCCAGATGGACAGATTCCCATTCAGAAAGTTTGCCTTCAAGCAGTGAAAACTTCACTATTACTTTTGCACATTGTCACTGTTCAATGACTGTATCTTTCAATGTCAGATAACAAAACTGGCCACAAACACATTTATTGTTCAGTCAGTCTACTGTATGTCTTTTGAATTGGGGGGGTTCTGGGTCCAGCCTCTTTGTAACAATTTATTTGTGCCATTAAATCTGCATTACACGGTAGTCCTTAAAAGTAAATGTAAATATGATGTTGCGGTGTTCATAATAGGATTTGGTGAGTTGTACCTATATTTGGCTTGTGTTACTACTCAAGTGGAACTCAAGTAGTATAGTTTGCCATGATATAGTAGAGATCACATCAAATGTATAAAGCATTTGTTTCTAAAAGTTGTCTATCACTTGCAAACTAAGTGCAGTCTGGTGACAGAGCTTTCGTGTGGATGGTAGCCCTGCCCTGGCTTGTGTTGGTGCATTTTAAATTGCTGTCGCATGCGGTGCCTGGTGGGTGAAATTAGCAGAGAATCAAGCATTTCATCATGGTTACTAGACTCCAATCCATGTGTAAAATCCAGCGAGCCGCGCCAACCTCCATATGCCACCACACTGTGCGCCCAGCCCCCTCTCCGCTCCAGCTAACCACCAACAAGCTATTTTTACTTTTTCTACTGCAGAGCAACCAGCTTTCAACTCGAGTCTTTGAAGCCTACTTGACATGTTTGAGGTTGACTGTGCTAATAAGCGAGTGATAGGGGCGTGACACCTACATAGGACAACAGGGTTGTATAAAAGGCCAGGCGTTTGATGTGTGCAGCACCCATGGGTCCTGCGCTGTACCTGTGACAGATGCCAGTCCTCCTGCGCCTCTTGATCCTCTCCTTCATGACTCACGTCCCATAATCAGATTCACAAGCAGATTCTAAGTGAATTAGTCAGTACTCATCACAATCTGATTTCACAGGATGAAACGCTTTTTTTATTGAGAGAATTTACAGCATATATTTGAATCTATAGGAGAAGCACACCTGCTGTCCCTTGGGATGTCAGATGTACCCATAAAATAAAACCCTAAAACATTAAACCTGAAATTTGTTGAATGCCAGGCCTTCTTTTGAGGTTAAGGATTATGATTTTCGTCATTATACACAAATGGCTTTGATTAGGATCCCCTGCTACCTACTGACAATTGTTGAAGAATATAAGTGTATTTACTTTGTTTTGTTTTGTTTTGATTAAATTTTATTTTAGAAACAAATGTTTTTTTTAATATATATATTAATTTCCTGAATTTAAAGTGTACATACTTTTAATTATTGCCATTTAGCAATCAGTCTGAACTCTCAAAAGTATGTGGTTGAAAACCACATACTTTTAGTGACAAAGGATTGTCTGTGGACCTCTGCATTAAAATGACCCAAGATAATCATTGATGAATAGAAATAACTCAGTCCTGATTAAAAAACTCCATACAATTTACACAGTCCTAGTCTTTGGCTACATGATGATAACAGATAAATTGACCTACTGCATCCTTTGTTAGTTCCAAAAGAAGATGCCTGAGCAGACTAGAAATAGAATGTGTAATTAAATTTTGCATAATATTAGATATGAAAGAATGGACCTGTAAGACCATGACCATGTAAGAATCATTTAATAAAAAAAAAATAGCATTTTCAATTTATTTATATGTTTTTTTGATTAATTGGTTGTACCCACATTTTTCTAGTGAAACTACGAATTTATTTAAACCAAGACGGAATCCAAGCGTTAGCTAACTTTATCTTAACTAAGCAACAGCTGAGATTAAAAATATGTTGTAGCTTCATGCAGCGGTTTCCCTGGTAACGCGGTGATGTGCCTGTGAGGATTTGTGGACACAGGCACCCTGAAGGGTCTCACTGAGGTCAGCTTTAATTGGATCATCATTTTTATATAGTCAACTTGAGCAGTGCAAAGTGTCATTGTCCTCAACCCCTTTGTCCATCCACACCATCACCAAGAGCTTTTGAGTTTTTACTCTTACAAATACTATCTACTGCTACATTGCATTTAGTTGTTAAGCCAAGGTTTACTGGTATCTGTATTGTTTTCAAGCACACCTGAATGGCTGACTCAAGTCTAATGCCTAAAAGAGATGCACTTATGACACTCTATTTACTTTGAACTGTTCTGTAGTTCACTTGTGAAACCAGGAGTTGTATTTTGTTCATGTCTGAGTAACATGTGTCATGTGTCTTATGAACAGTGAAAACTGCTGATGTTGACTCTTTCACATTGCTAACATGTAAATTGTCTTAAATCAGTCAGTTGTCAGTTAAATAAGCAAGCAAAATTATTTTAAAATGAATAAACTTTACACAGAACCCTCAGAACTCAGGCTTCAGTTCAACAGATTAGCCTTTCCAGTTTTTGTTTTTTTTCTTTTTTTGACTAGCTGTGATTTTGAACAAATGATTAAATTTGGTTACAAATTACAAATCCCTCAATTCAGAATAGGAATATATATTTTTTGTTACTTTGCAGATGAAACAACCCAAAAACACCACATTACATTCTCCTCACATATGCAGAATGCTTCTTTTGTTGCTTACCATATTGCGCATGCAGTCCCTCTCCGTCAGTCAGCGTATGAAAGCTATCTGATGAAGTGTTGTGATTGGGCCGTCACAGGCGCGGCTGGGAGGAAATCTGTTCCAGCAGGAGGGGGTTGGTTGATCTGCCACAGCAAATAAAAGCCTCTTCAGATCTGTGTGCGTCCTGGGCTGTGTGCAGCGCTGTCCGTGGTGCTGAAGTGCAGACCAGGAGATTGACTGACAGCCAGAGCACATTATGTTGTGTGCGTGTGCTTTCTCAGTCAGATTGGTTTAGTGCAGAGAGGAAAACTGAGGCCTCTTTCAGGTTCTACATCTGCACTGGTCTAAAGAAGGCACAGCCATAGGTGAAATGAACCTGTCACTGAGAGGTTTTGCGTTCCAGCCCCATTCGCAACTCAATTTATTTAGGTTTAAGTGCTTCTTTTTGCATGCAGGTTGATGGCATTCTAGTTCAACAGATTTAGATTTAAAGCTACCATTTGTGATTAGATTGGCCACCGGTCCTTGTTGTAGTCTCAGCTAACACCACTAGATGCTATCTACGTTACTGCTGTGTGATAATGTGCCAGCCTGACAGTAGAAGACCAGAGAGCACAGGCGAGGGGGTAGGGGGGGACAGGTTTCACATCGGGTAAAATAAAAATCAAATAAACTTGCAGACGGCAGCTTTAAGGTCTATTTTTAAATTGTTATTTATCTTGATTTTTGACTGCATATATTTATTCTTCTGATGTTTTTGTACTTTGCCTTACAACACTTACATATCCTATGAATGGTTCTCTTTATCTTATGTAACTGATCAAGGCTTGAACAAAAATAAGATTATACATGGTAAAAAGAAAAAAAAAATGATAGAATTGTCTCCACTTCAATAATAGGAATTACTGCTATATATGTTCCAAAATGCAAATGCCATATATTTTGAAATAGTAGTCCTTCCTAATGTTACATGGTAAAGTATACAAGTATGTACATGATTCAAAGGTCAGTGATATTTCCATTCACCCATCTCTCTCTTTCATCTCTAGTTCAATACAGAATAACCCAAGGCCTCTCTGACACTACCATTAGAACAATCTGCTGTTCTAGATTCTTCTTTACTCTCTGACCTCCCAAAACTCCGGTAGATGGGCATGTTGCAGAGGTACTGTTTAGAAAGTCTCCCATTCTAATTGCCACATCAGAGGCAAACTCTAACAGCGTGTGTGTGGGCAGAAATGTCAGGAGCATCATTAAAGGGCTGGCTTAAGGCTCCACCACCCAGGTTTTTTTTGTTTGTTTGGAATTTGGAACCATGCAAACTCACCATCCCCTTTCCTTGTCAGCGCTGTCAGCTATTTTCATCCACACATTATTTTTTTCAAACTTTAAGATGCACCAACCCTCCACAGCTGTCAAAGCAACTTGGCGTGGTTCACATACAGCTCGTCAACATACAATTACAAAGTCATTATTCCTAAGTTTGATATAAATGTCTCAAATGACCATTAAAGCAAACTTGATCTTAGAGTTTGGTGTCATATTGTGATTCACTGTTTCTTTATTTAATGCAGCTGTCTTCTCAAAAACAGACACTTTTCCCCACCCACTTCTCCTATTACTTTCAGAACACTTTCATTTCATTTTCATTACATTTCATTACTTTTTTAACCTCCTTAAAGGCATCAGATAAATAGAATGTGTACATGAATCGTGATAAGATTGAAATTGTGATCTAGCCTGAACAAGTGGATTTACAAAGACATAAAGAAAATGACCTTTTTTTGTTTGTAGGCTGTAGTAAATCATCACAACTCTTTCGACATGTTTTGACATAAGTTTTGTTCTTATTGTTGTTGTATCGCTGTTCTAGCTTTGCTCATTTAAGAGTTTCCAACAGCAGGAGAGTGGGAATAAACATCAGAATTTTGTGCAGTGACAGCAACTGACACAAGTCCTTACTGAGGCTGTGCTAGAATTAAAAGCTGGTGGTTGCTGCTTAACTCCCCCCCATTAGGCTGGTAGTGAGCGGTGGAAGCGAGCCAGGAGCCCGAGGTGCCCCACTGATTGGCCGGGTGATTGACAGCCAACCGCGACACATGTGAGAGGTGTCTGCGCATCACAAACGGACACACAGCCAATGCCCCGGAGTGGTTAGCTAGTTTTCAGCGCGCCAGTCGAGGCCACAGGTGACTAAAAGCCTCCCATGGATCTCCAGCCTTGGGCACCTGCAGACTAAGCACAGGTCAGCTCTCATTTTAGGGACAATTAGATGGACAGACTACCATTTCATCGCATCCTTACAGCGGCAGTCTCTCCGCGGGCAAACTGGGAGAAGATGCAGTCAGCAAGAAAGGCAACCAAGTGCACAGTTCTTCGTCTTGTTCTTTGTGAGGCAAGGTCAAAGAAAAACGGACCGTAACTGACACAGAAATGAAGACTGCAAGTGTCTGTGTCATAAAGGGGGACATTACACCATTTTCAATTTGGTGGGAAATGTAATGATGCTTCACACCGGTGCCTTTAACTACTATGGCTGAGATTGGAAATTAGAGACTCTTTTGTGTGGTCCATCCTATCATCACCTGTGAGTGGTTAACAGAAACATTTAAGGAGCATAGAGCAGAAAATCAGAAATCATAATAGTTATTAAGTCATCATCTATTGCTTTGCTCATCTCTTATAAGGAGAATGTGTTATTTAGCACGAGCCACTCTTCTGAAATGGGGAGAAAATTAGTCTCTGTGAATAGTTTAGAATAGTTCCAGCAATGGTGCAGATTCTGTTCTATTGCAGATTACTTCATCTATTACCAAAAACAGAACATTGCTTTTTGTTATCTAAAACCAATTGGACCAGCTCCTTTCAATCGAATTAAGAACACACAAATAATGTATTAATATAATAATGTAAATTTTATTTACTGCCTTTAATTCAGTCCCTGTGTCTGCGGTGCCTGGGACGTATGCAAAATTGTACTTATAAGAGGCAGTATTTGCTACAATTGTGTGATTTCTAATGCTTTGTTGATCCATAAACATGTTCTTTAAGTAACCTCAGAAGATAAAATGTAGTCTAATGGATGTTGCATTGTCACAGTTTGAAAAATCTGAAAAAAAATTACCCCCTTTCTTCTCATATGAGGCTAAGCTTTCAGTCCCTCTTGTGGATGTGGGGCTCTGTTTACCTTTGTTGTATCTTTATAGCTAGAAACAGCTATGACAGTAAGGCTTTACTGGCACATGAAGAATGTAATCACAAAAGCACACATATTTTAGATGCAAAGAAGGGCTTATTCTCAGATAGTAGAAGCCTGAATTTTTTGTCTAGCCTCTGGGAGCTAAATTTAGCATGAACTTTATTTCACCTGCAGATGAGCATGTTGGGTGTTCTGGCAGTATATGAACTTTGGGAGTACTTTATTATACTGTTACTTTTTTATACCTGCAGGCTAACACTGGGACCTGAACACTGTAGACCCATTTCTGCATCCAGGTTTCATCCAGAAATGAATGGCATGTGTGTATATGTGTGTGTGTGTGTGTGTGTGTGTGTGGGTGTGTGTGTGTGTGTGTGTGTGTGTATATATATATATATATATATATATATATATATATATCAAATTTATTTTGACCCAACATGCCATTTCCTGTCTTTCCCTTGCTAAAAAACCTGGAGGTACTCAATTGACGCTGAAACTGAGGTATTTTAACATGGGTTGAGGTGGGGGGTGGGAGTGTGTGTTGGGGTGGGGGGTTGTTTGGTTATGATTATTGATGTGTTGGGGTTGGGTTGTTGGGCTGTCGGGTGGCTGGGTGGGTTTGGTGGGTGGGACTGATTTTAATGCTTTGTAAAGCACTTTGTGTTACTTTTTTTTTTGTATGAAAAAGTGCTATATAAATAAAGTTTGATTTGATTTGATTTGATTTGAAAAATTTGGAAAATTAGATTGACTCATGTCATATTTCTTCCCATTGGATGCATGTATGACATTGCTGGTTTAATTGTCAGACTGGTTAACGATAAACACGATTCCTGCAAGTATGCTGTGCATACACGCAGTTACATCCCTAATCTACAAGTTACACCATAGCAGTCACAATATCACGAAAGTTCACATTTTACAGTTATCCACCATAACGAACAACTGTGAAATCTTTAATTTTCTTTCTACCCCACTGTATAATTTGTAACTTCTTCTTTAGAATATGACCGGCTTTTGTGAAATCAAACTTTCTGAATGATACATTAAAGTAAATGCGACAGCCACATGAGCAAATCCCTTTTTTCAAGGCTTTCTTTTTCTGGAGTATATATTGAATTGAATTGATGTGACTGTGACTGTGGTTTCCAATATTGTTATTATTATTTTTTAGGATTATATTGTGACCTGAATAATGGACGTTCCTACTTTTGATACACTTAAGATTGGATTGAGACACTTTTGAACTTGTGCCATCTTAGTTCTTATATGATAAATTGAAAAAGAAGCATGAAATATAGGCAGTTATGTTACTGTAGAGTAGAATTATTTTTTTAAAAAACAACTGTAAATGTGCTTGCTCTCTGCAGATCTTGGGTCAGTGGAGTTTGTTCTGTGCTCAGTGACCTGTATGTGATGAATTTCCTTTGGGCAGTGCACAACAATTTCATGGAGTACCAGCTCACCCTTTATCCTTCTATGGCCTTCAGCTCTTGTGCTGTATGATGCTATGTTTTATGATATTCATATTTTAAACCTTAAGTGGAGTTCAAATGGCTGGAAGCTTTTTTTTTTTATTGCTCTTACTGGTATCCTGACTGTAGTATCCTACAAAACTCTTTCTCCTTCTCTCCAGATTATCAGACCATGGTAATGTGTTGCCCTTGAAAAGAATTCTTGGGTTAGTCAGTGCTAACAGTAAAAGAAAACAAAAATAACTAAATGATTTTAGAAGTCCAATATTAGATGTGTACACACCAGTAAGCAAGGTCGGATGAATGCTTCATCAAGGGGCTCACTACCTTGAAGCTAGGGCTAAAACAGATTCATGCATGGATGACATCTCAAACCTCTTCAGGTATGTTTTGATGAACAGTGTCATAACATGGTAGAAAACAAAAAACAAAAAAATATTTTGCATAATACCTCCTCTTTAAGTAACTTCTTCTGCAAACAACTAAATACCCGGCTTTGCGTTTTTCAATCCAAATTTTTCAAATATTGGATTGAAAAATTCCAATCCAATATTTTCCCAAATTGCTCAGTCCTAATACAAAAGTAAAATAAATGTTTATTTCATAGATATGTCATAATATGGCATATCTATCTCAAAATGGTCCAGAATGTAAATTTATATCCATTTTCTGTTTTTTTAATTTTTCAGAAAATATTACTTCATTGAATTATATATTTAGAAAGGCTGACCAAGCTCTCACTCGTCAAGTGAATGTGCAAAGTTAGTACATGAATGTCCATGTCCACTGTATTCTGTATGCATATGCTGTGGCTGTACTGTAGCTGCTGTGTGCTGCTGCTGCTGCTGGCGGCCTAACACAGTCAGCTCATTTCAGCCCTGGTTATTTTTAGCTCTCCGTGATTGAAACAGAGTCCCAAGGGTGCTCAGAGTGGAGAGCAGGCAGGGGCGGAGGGCTGGAATCAGGTACGCAGTTTGTCGCCAGACAATGGCCGTGTCTCCGAAGCATCATGTTGAAGTAGAGGACAGATAGGCGCTTGACCACACAGCAGTACACCCTGAGGAGACTGGAGTGCTTCAATAACAGGAACCCACAGCTTAGATGATTGTGCAGGCTGTGAATGTACACCAAACAGAGGAAATATCATACATTTATCATCCCTCTATCTCACCACTGTTTTCACATAGCATCCATGTGCAGCCATCTTTGAAATGGGGTTAAACTGAACAAACCTTTCATGATATTGTTTTAGCTGAACAATTTTAAAGATAAACATTTGCCTTGTTATCTCCTCTTCTGTTAATCATAGGCTTCAAGCTATAACATGAATGCCAATGTTTTAAGTATATTTGAAGAAGTATTATGTGTGGATCTGGAATCTAGCATCTTTGATGACTTTGTGGCTTCACTAATATTATGAGAATTTCTATAAAAAGTAATAATTAAAACTGCAAGCGGTGATAAAGGGCCCTCGCAGCCCTTGCGACCGCAGAAGGGCACGTTTTAGTGGGAGGGCTGCCTGTCTTCACATTTGATTAAAAATTGCCACTGTTACACTTAAACTCTTTCTGACCCATTTTTAAAGATAGAAGTTTAACATGTAATCATGTCAAGGTAATCAAAATGCACAAACGCTACATTGAGTCTATCTAAATTTGATGCTGTTTGCAAAAGTTATAGGGATTTTTATGCTTTCAGAATGGCCAATTCATTAAGAGCTCATTATAACCACACCCTGAGACTTATGTAAAATCTTATCACCATCCGGATATATCCTGATGATGCTGCCTCAGTGGTGAATCCATTGGATAAAAACCCTAGGACAAGTTTTTAAATTACAAGGGCTAGGTTTTGTATTTCTAGTTATTTTGATTCACGTCAGTGATAAGGTGTGGTCCTCGTAGACTTTTTTTTTTTCTATGAAATTGTTTCTTTATTTTTTATTTGGTAAATTACAGAAGTACAAGTTTTAATTTTGGACAAATTTTCGTGGGTTTTTGCCATTGTACACTGTGTGAAAAATGAGGGGTTTGGTTTGGAAAATAAATTAATAAGAAGAAAGAATAATTGTTCAATGTGAAAACCATGTTTTTTATTTGCAATAAAACATACATTTTCGGAAAGCACTCGCAAATTCCAATGTCATGATGAGGATCCCTGGTCACTGCCTGTCAGTGACTTTCACATGGGCTCCTCCCTTTTTTGGCTCCTTACAATAATAATGTTCAATTTTTCCATTATATTTTATATGGCCGTAACTGGCCTGATGTGGCGAACGAAGTGACTGTAGGGAGTGAACGAGTACTTCATGGGAAATGATGATTTGATTCGTGGGGACCAGCGCGGCCATACTCTCCATGATGGTACGATGCTAATTGGCCCTTCACCAACTTGTGGCGCTGAGGTCTAAACAATATTGTGATGCCAAAACAATGTTCCCTTTTTTTATATAATAAACTATACGTTTTTGGAAAGCATTCACACATTCACATATGTCATGGTGAGGGTCCCGGACTTCTCTTCCCATCAGTGCACTTACACGGCCATGTTTTGCATGGTCATACAATACTAATGGGCCCTTCGCCCAGCTTCTGGCGCTTGGGCCAACAAACCTTCTTCCCTTTCAAAAGAAGCAAGTTGGAAAATAGAAGACTGCCTAAAACAAGAATTTGAGGCAGTCATTTAAATGAGATTGATATCAGCCTGCAGTCGTCTTTGTGTTGTTGCCAGTGCAGTGTGAAGCTCCAGTTCATTTGGGTCCAAGGCAAACTGGCTCCACTGCTGCATCTCCAGGAAATACAAACAGAACCAGTGCTGGAATCCTCTCAACATAATCCCTGTGCTCCGGACACATCAGTATGCTCCCTGTGCCGACGAGAAAAGACCAGGGAAATAATTTGTCTCTTTACAGTTTCCAAACATTTGTACAGCAATCACAGAAATTTCAAATGACCAAAATAATTGATTGATACAGATATTGCTGTTATACCAAGAGCCAAATTGAGCACTGTAAATTACTTTCATTTTTTTATCCTCTCAATACAAAAACTAATATGTTACTTTTGCTGTAGGACATCAGACATTTTACCATTTTGTGATTATATGCGTCACAAAGTATTTCGGTGATTGCAAAGTATTTCAGTCTCTTGAAAACACATATCAGAATCTTGATGTTTCAAGTCCTGTTGTAAGTTTTGGAAGCTTACAATTTGCCCTTTTTTGATGAATTTGTTTAGAATATTTAAACTTGCATTTTCTCATTCCCTGAACTTAGTATTCATACTTCCGGGTTTAAAAGTTGTAAACTAGTCATGCTGGCTAGCTGAATAGCTTTATTTCTTTCTCTGCTGCACATCTTTTAACTGTTTTAAACCAACCTTCCAAGGTGAATTTGGTAAAATAATCCCAACTTGTTTTCATTTTCTTCAAACAACTTCTTATTGGCAAAAAAAAACTTGTACATGGCCTGCATTATTCAATTCAATCTGTTTGCACTTTGTTGTAAAATCAGAATCACACTGACCAATCACAGGCTTGAGCTGTGCTTCGTAGAAATATTCATCCATGTTTGGCAGTGCCAGTTCCTCCCTCCTTTTTGGTGTTTCAATTGTTGAGAATTTAATTCTAGGTTTTGCCCAATTCCAAATCACTCTAGAAATTGTTTTGCTCCACTGTACAAATTAATGAATTGGTAGTGACACTGGCAAAGACTGAAATACATACAAAATTCTAGGCAGCAGATTCATCTTGATTGTTTCAGTTCTAGCAACCTGCGACATGCTAACACACTTCACTTTAATCACTGAAACTACAGTTCCTGCCCCTGTCCTCTGTGGGGACAGAGCGTGGAATGACTTTACAAATGTTACTGAGTGTGTTTGTTTTACTAAAGCTCGTCATTGAGCATGTTGTCTAAAGGATGGCATCCTCTCCAAACATCCATGACTCCCACCTCTGCTAATGTCATGTTGATGTATCTATACAAATATTTTTACTATGCTACTTGGTACTACTGGAGTCTGTAGTGTATGGTTTATAACTATATTCCAATCGCCTCCACAGACTAGTATTTCTTCCAGAGCAACATTATCAAACATAGCTTTATAGCAAGACTTTTCACATTCAGGTCTCAGCTTTTTTTTCCTTTTTAAACTTTCCCCTTTTTATTGGATTACTTAAACCATTCACATTTATAAAGGTAAACCTCAGATTACTAGGTTGCATTTTTGGCAAATACTTTAGACAATTTGACCCTGACCACACAAAAACTCTAAAACCATAACTAACAACATAAACAAGAAGAATTTCTATCCGGGAACTGACGAGTTGTTAAAAAAAAAGAAGGCCCCCCTCTGTAGACTTAGGTACTGACTCAAGGAGTCTATTTAAGTCCATTCTACATAAGTCAAAGTCCAAGAAGGTTTTTATTTTCCTTCTTGCCAGTGTATTATTTGCAAAAAACAAATTTAAGGCCAGGAGGATAGCTTACTTTTAACTTACTAACTCTTCAAATAGCAATGTACAAAATATATAGGCCTATCACCACTCAAATTGTGATAATAATTAAAACTTAAATACAGGGTGGCCTCTAGTTTGTTTTTTTATCCTTCATATAATATTAATATCCAAATTTGAATATAATATAAGAGCATTGTTATTAGTGTTTCATTAGCAATTACCTCCCATTTGTTACTCCTCCTCATCTCTGAAACTGTAGCTTCTCCCTCGCTCTTTGGCCTGCACTGCTTCCGCATCCACGGGAAAACCTGTTGAATCCGTCTCTCCATCGCATCCTCCTTCTGCTCCGTCGTTTTGGTCGTCACTTCAAACCCTCTTTTCTGCATCTCCTCTGCTGCATCCTGAGGGTTTCCAAATGTCTTGGAACCATCTGTCCAGTGGATTTTAGTCAGTGATGTTTGAAAATTGACCTAGATTTCCTTCAGCACTTTCTTGCCTATGCATAATTGTGATCAAAGAACAGTGGGTTTACGACTATTTTCAGATGTTTCTTCCAGGTTCTCTTGAGGATCAACTTCTTTATGTCAAATTGGAGGTAGTTAACAATTATAGATCTAGGTGCCGCTCCATGGACCGGTCTCCTGGTTCCAGCCCTGTCCCCCTGCTAAATTATGAGTTGGGTCACCACCAGGAGCTCATATTCTCTCTGCAGCAGGTCCTCAACAACGCGAGGGGCCGAGTACCCCTCCATTCTCTCTGGTGCTCCAAGTACTCCAAGTTTGTCAAACGTTCTTGATGTCAGCCTTAACTTGCTTCTTAAAAGTTGCAAATCTGTTTTTTATTTATGTCTTGTCTTCCCTCTTTTATGTGTTTTGTCAGGCCGGATAGACTTCCTGCCACGTGAGATGCTAGCTGCTCTCATGCTTGTGTTTCTTCAATTTGCCGTCTTTTTGTGCTTTGTTTCACGCACTTTGAGTTTAATGCCATTCGCCTTTCCCACTCGTCCCATCATGGTCATTGAAATCAGATGTCTTTGAGCGCTTGCCAGTAATTAAACCCCACAAAACAACAGAGATATGCCACGATCTACCGCGCTGCCTAACTGGAAGTCTGGCCTGTATAATTTTAAGTAAGGAAAATTGAACATGTTAAAAACCCAATAGAGAAAGGTTTGTTGTGAAGTTATATGTGTTCAACTAGTAATCCATCTATCTGTTTCCTTGTATGGATGTTATTAAAATGGTGATTCAAATCTATCTATCCCAGACTTTATGTGATACTATAAAGTAACATAATTTTAAATTTTTTTTTTTATTCACATTTCACATTCAGAAACTGGTGTATGAAACAGCATGGTTCCAGGGCAAGGCTATCTTCTGAACACGAAGCATGTCATTTTCTGACAGCACAGATCTATTTTGGTTTGTTTTGGGGCACTTTTGGATCTTTACTTGGTCAGTCAAGAAGAAACCAGGGCAAATGTTGTAAACGTCAAATGGATAGGGATATGATGTCGTTTTTACAGTACACTACTGGACTATATTAAATACTAACAAAAAATTGATTATTTACTTATTTTGGTGTTTTTATGTGTATTTATTTAGCAATATTTATATCACCTTATATCATGTCATTTTTAAATTCATTCAAGTTTAATTCCTTGATTTTTTTAAGCTAAGAACACTAAATGAACCAAAATCATTTGTTTAAAAGAAATCTTTCCTTCCAGTAATGTCTTGTACCTTTCTTGCATCTATTATTCATTTGTTTTTGTAATAGGCTCAACATCTAGCTGGCAACATCCAAACCCCCGTGAGATAAATGATGAACATAATCAAAGCATTAAGCCAAATTTGTCCAGCAAAGACTCCGGGTTTGCTTCTCTCAGCTATTTCAGAAGAATTATGCTGCATAGGAAAAAAAAAAAGTGGGACCTTGGATGCTCCTTTTACCCCGCCTCGTCGGCCCGTCGCCTGAGTCAGCTTGTGCGCTCCTCGCCATAAACTGCCACTTTTCATTTCCACATCCTCCCCCACTTGGCCGCCTGTCCCATGCTACCCCTCTTTCGCCCAAAATCTCCCATTAATTCTGTCTGGCCGTTCTCTTCTGGACCCAGGCCCGCTCACCCCGTCCACCTCAGACCCGACTGCCAAAGAAGTTGATTCCGAATTGAACTCCTTGTAGCCACCAGTCTTTGAGAGCATTGGCCCTCCATTACATTAAGGAACACAATGGAGACTCAGTGCATTTATGCTGACTTCTGACACATTAAGCTCAAGTACCTTTTTTGCTGATATAGTAATGATTCAAAGCGTTTTTGACTGCGCTCTCTGACCCCAATCACACTTAAGCTAGTCCTCATATATTTTTGTAAAGGCTATTCTCTGTTTGGATGACCCATATAGTTTTCCTTTAAACATTGTCAATTGTGTGTTTCTTTGCTGTGTGTTTCTTTGCAGACATTGGAAGCCGTGTTAACCTTCAAGTATTCCGGAGGAGCAGGCAAAGTGGAGGGATATTACCGTGAGCTTTCCCTGGGAGTCCATGTTGACGTGGAGCCTTCTGTATTCTTCACGCGAGTCAGTACGCTCCCAGCAACCAGGTAACACAACGTCAAACATCACACTGTTGTAACTATTGGTGATTTTCAGATTCTAAAATGTGATGGTGTCATACTCTCAGATAGGAAGCTAGGACCAGTTTTTCCTATTGATTACAGTGCACTTTCCTGTGAAATATCCAAAATTCAAAAGCACAAATGTTGAACCTGATTCCTATTAGTGCAACCGAAATCTGCATTTTAACTATATTGTATTATATTAAATATTTTTGGCCTGTAGAATGTTTTGATGTCATTGCAAATCAAGCAGCAAGAAATTCAGCATTCAGCATTAACTTGAAACCCCACTGACTTGACGGACTATCTCTCCTTACCTTTTTTTCAGAGGAATCTCAACTTTGTTTTTATAATTATACTAAAGGTTATTCTTTTCACGTTGTGCACTGTACAAAAAGTACAGGCCACAATCTTGAGTTTTAAGATGCCCCTCTATTTATGTACTTGTTAAGCATTAGATTCATGTTATTATGTTTTCTATTTATTTCTCCCAAAGACTGTGTATAGACGCAGTCAACCCCAGCTCTAGAGAAAAAAACGATGGAGACAAATTATGTCCCAGTAATGGCCACTTGAGGTGAATCATTAGCTGCAATAATATCTGCAGTTTAGGCCATCCATCAGGGCGGAGTGCTGATAGATACTGTTCTGTCTGCTGTACTGTCAGCCTGTCACTGAGAGTCCCCTGTGCTTTACCTCCTTAGCCATTTGTGCCTCGTCGCTCTGACATACACTACCTACCGGCTCCTCACCAAACCTCTAAACCTTCAGATGCAACATGAAAGCCCTGTTATTGCTGCGTGCTGCGTGCTGCTCCTGCGGTTAAATCAAATATATTTGCACAGGCTAAGTTGCCTTTTAAAGATCCCGTCAAAGGTTACAGAGTCTTTAAACTGGTATAATATATTTACACCTACAACGGCCAACACCATGAAAGCAGCAGAATAACAATTTCTATTGCTCAAAATGTGTTTGAAAAGAATCTGCTGGCATGAAAATACCATAATCTCATTACTTCTCTTAAAACAAATAATCAAACATCCCTTTAAAACTGTTGTATACAATCTCACAAACTTCTGCCTCCATTTCAGTGTGCTTTGTCCGGAATGTTCCACAGTATGGCATGGAGGCAAGCAGCTGATGCCAGTCCAAGTTATGGGTCTTATCTGCCATATGGTGAAACATTTTATGCAACACAATAACCTCTACATGGGAAGTAGCAAGTGGTGGACACCAGAAAAGTTACATAGTGTACCTTTTCAAGTTTTTATTATTGCTTTAAACCTATCATCCATGTCACCAGGCTTTAATTCCATTTTAAACATGCTGTTGGTCACCTTGGGCTAAGCATTTCACATTTTCTAAATTAAAATAATGTCTACATTTAGAAAATATACTTTCATGAAATTTGACTCCATTTCCAATGAGGAACTTAGGCGTTGGAGCTTCCTCTGCTGTCAACAATGGGAATGAATAAGCAGTAAGTAAAGAAATTAAGTCCTTATTGGTCATGAATGCTATGTCAATAGAGCTATGCGTTCGTTGTGAACCCAATTTAGCTGCAGAGCGATTCTGATGATTCAAAAAATATGTCCACATGTGAATGGAGCTTGCTTGAGTTCTTAGAGAAGATGACTTTGGATTAATGTATTAATTGATAAATGAAACGAGCACGAATAAAGCAACAATACCACTCCAGGTATGTTTTTGATGAGGAGATAACACATAGAGCGAAAAGCTCAAAAAAGTCAATTTTGCTTATAATGTGTTCTTTAAAATGAAATGCCGGCATGCAGTTTTAAATTGATGAATTAATTTGCAAAATAATTATTAGTTCATCTGCTGAATGCAGGCCTACTGTGCTTGAATTACAGGAGATGTACTTATTGTTTAAACATTATGATCCTATGAGTAAGAATATAATGTATCATGCATCATATGTGAGATGACCCT
Organism: Periophthalmus magnuspinnatus; assembly: GCF_009829125.3. Lineage (NCBI taxonomy): Eukaryota > Metazoa > Chordata > Actinopteri > Gobiiformes > Gobiidae > Periophthalmus > Periophthalmus magnuspinnatus. The sequence continues at coordinate 27,421,178 of NC_047136.2, forward strand.
GACACACTGCCACCGATTCCACTTTATTATCCCTACATCAGGGATGCATATTCTCAAATTTTGTGCTAAAACGCAATTTATAAGAGCTCTCTTTGACACACACACAGGAGAGGCAGATAAAACACGCTCCACTTGTTGAGATAAGTACTATTGAATTTCTTTATGACTGTCAGTTAAAAGGGAATTTCTAAGTGGGAGAAAGAAAGTATTCAATAATAGTGCATTTGACCTTTTCAGACACTTTATTCTTTTACTTGTTTCAGCACCATCTTTTCTGTTAGTACATGTAATATTTACAAGGGGCAATATACAGTATAGCATGAGTAGCATTTGGATTTCACGAGTCCCTTTTATTTAGCCCTTGTTCAATTACTTCTTACAACTACAATTATTTATTTTTCAACTGAACTTTGTCATCAAATTCCCGTAATGTTTTCCCTTATCATTTGTTTCATTATGTTTTCCCAAAATTGAGTAGCTGTTTTATATTACATGATTTCTTGGACAAATAGTTATTCAAATCGTACCTACAATCTAATTAAGAATTCAGAACTAATTATATGCTAGGATGCGCTTTCAAAACTAACAAAAGCAATATTGCATTTCATTTCAGCTCCTAGTCATATTTCAGTTTAGCGGCCCCCTCTTCCACTTTAGTCCACAACACCAATACATTTCTATTTCAAATAAATGAAAACAGTTTTGGGGAGGGCATCCTTGGACAGCATTTGGCCGGAGCACTCACTGCCAATCACCCCGGCTCCTCACATGGCCTTTAAAAGCACTGCTCGCCCAGCCGTGACACACTGCCACTGTGTTAATGGAGTGGAGAGGTAAAGAGCTTCTCCACTGGGGCAACTTATATTCCTGGGCACGGAGACACAAGTGCTGTATAGTAAACTGTTTTGGAGGCAGTTATCCCCTTTACATTCTCCTCACACCTAATCAGGCGTTTTATTTATTTTCACACTTACAGCAGTGTAATGTGTACAGTGCATTCTAAGAGTTGCTTTTCCGCCAATGTTTAAAATGGTAAATGGCCACAGTTATCCAGTGCCTTCTCATCTCCTTTGGGCTCTCGATGCCCTTATTCACATATTATTAAACTGGATTTAGATTATGTTTTATACTTTTACTATGTCAAAGTATTCTTTTGACAGGTCGCCACATTAATGTTTGTGGATGAGTTAAATGCACTTTAAATATCTTATGAAACTTAACGCATTTTTTTTTTATTTATTTTTTTTTTTTTTGTTAAAAGAAACAAAAAATCAGAATATAGTTTGAACTTTCTATTTCCGTGGAATAATGCAGACCTGAAAACATGCTCTAAATACTAGTTATGCCGTCTTGGCTTTGATTGCTTTATTCTTACCATAATTATTGATTTTTCATTTAGGCCAGGTGTCAAGAGGGACAGTGTTCTTGTTTCTCTGTATATTTAAGAAGGATTTTAAATGATCCAGAGCATAGCACTTTAAAACTACAAATTAGTGTACCATCAGGTATGCATAATACTTTGGCATTGTACTGGTTTACCAAATGAACACTTGTATGGAAAGCATACCTGAATTTTAGAGGAGTTAATCAGCCCATGCATGACTCGAGCCAACTGCCATGGGCGACAGATGCAGCCACAATTAGCCATCCATCTTTATTGTGCCACCGTGCTGCTACAGCCAAAACTAACACAAACCATATTGCAACACTCAAACTGGCATCCAGCTGGATTTTGTATGTTTAAAAGGACTACACAATTTTCACTAGAATACCATATGTCAGAGTTACTACACCACACCAAAGAAACATGTTTATCATTTTCAGTAGTATTAATATGTATAAAGTCAACAAACTATTACATTTCTTACTTCATATTGGAAAGCCTAATTTATTTCTGCTTAATATTTTATGATTCTTAAAAAAAAAACCAAAAAAACAACAACTTATTTTCCTATTTTGCTCTGCTGCTGTTTTCCTTAGCCTTGGATTTGTTGTCTCTTTGCCTCCACCAGAATGTACCATCAAGTTTGCAGCCTCAAAAATAACCAATTAACCAGTTTGTGTGACCAGTATCAGAGCCTGGTGCAGGTGTAAGATCCTATTAGTTCTGCTACACTCTCAGTACCACTCTCACCCTTTCACCCTGTGCAGCTTTCCTCTTTCAAAGCCTCGCGCCTATCATCTCCTTCTATCTCTTATATACTTTTCTTGGTAGCTTTTGACCGCGCCTCTCATGACTTCTTTCACAGTGCTACTCCACAGTCCAAAGCACAATGGAAAAGAATGTGCAGCAAGGACAGACATACTTGTCATTATTGCTTTAAATGTGAAAGAACTTTACATACAACTATTTGTTTTTAATACATCTGACTATAGGATATAGATTATTGAATAGAATAGAAATAAAAATGTGATTTGATGCCTGTGACTAAGGATCCATACATCCAGCTTTTTCTGTTCTGATACCAATGTTGATAATTTGGCTTTAAGTATCTGCTGATACCCAACATTAGATGCTACTAGGGCACTGAAAACACGCATTATTTCCTTTAAACACAAACATCATATGTGAAAAATTGAGCTAAAGGTGTTTTGTAACTTTTATAACTGCAAATTTTCAATATTGGCGCAGATATCCAATACCAGTGAGCGAACAGTCAAAATTGTCAGGTATGAAAACAAATGAACCTTGGTCTGGAAAAAGAATCTATTAAAATAAATAAATTAAGACCAGGTGAACCTCATTGGACTACTATTATTGTATCGGTTCATCCCTACCTGTGATTTAATTAATCAAAGTGAAGTATGGACTCTTAGCTGCCTACTTCAGTTACCTCTTACAGTGATTTAAGTTATATTTTTTAGTATGTTTTTTTTTTTTTTTTTTTCTCAGCACATTAGCGACTTATTTGGTTGTGGGAAAATCCAGTCATGACTGTCTGTGTAATCCTTCATCCAGGTCTGTTGTTCAGTTCTGAACTGAACTGAAGAAACGGCTTGGATGAGCAGCGAAACGTCCTCACTCCTACAAAGATTTGTCCAGTTGACAGATTTAAACTTTGTCTTTTGTTATCCAGTCAGGACTGTACAACATCCAGGTATTACGTAAATTGGCAGTGTTATGAATTTATCAAGTCTTTCTCTAATGACGTAGAACTCTATAGAATCATCAGGTGTTCTCACTTCATTGGAGGCCCACACTTTGAACATAGAATTGGTAGTAAAAGTACTCAGATCAGTAGCTCAGATTAAGGTTCAATGCATCAAAAGTATGTATTTTCAGTACATTTCCCCTCCACAAACTCAAAGCGACTGCCACAGCCATCCACTGCTCCAGCTCCCTCTCCCATTTGACCTGCTCTTGTAGTGTTTATGACACAATTGAGTGGCTATCATGTGCACGCAGTAGGGGTGTCTCGCAAGGCATGGCTGGATGTTAAGGTGGCAGAATTGTTCAGGGAAGTGACAAAGTGCCAGGAAGTGTGAAATAGTTAGTGATCCATATTTTACACAGAGCCGTTAAAGTCCGATTCTCAACAGTGGTCTCTTACTCCTGAAAACCCAACTGCACCTCCGGGACGCGTGAGCACAAGTGCAGCGCTCGTGTCCTCAGCATCATTAGCTGAGAAATGTAACACTCGCTAGCTGGCGCACTCCTTTTAGCTCTTGAGGAACAGCTTTGGCTCATTGATCTCAGAATGACCTATAACCACAGTAACAGACGGGAAAATAATCAAACCCATCTAATGTTGCTATCAATTTGAATACTCTTTAGATAGGTGTTCCTGTCTGAAAGTGCTGCTCTAAATCATAAGCACTGAAGTGATGAAAATTTCAGTTCAATACCTGAGTGCCCAGGGAAACAAGCTCTTTGTGGTTGGATCATGCATGCTTTGTCCTTGGTTGGAAGCAACTATTGGATTATTAAAGGACAGGCAGCAGTGGAAATGAACCATAATAAGCACACAGTTGTAATGAACGCAATTTGATGGTAAAAGTGCTCAGAGTGAGTTAGGCAATGAATTATGGACTTAAAATTTGCAGGTTTTCTACCTTTGATGCCACAATCCAAAGAAATTTGAAACACAATTATTTCAGAGCAAGAGGACATCATTAACAGGATTAATGAGAGATGGGTGAATGACGCAAAATACAACTCTTAAGGGAACGTTATTACAGCGTCATTTTGTCATGTTCTTAAAGTGAGGCTGGTGTGAAACTTGCTTCAACCAAATCCCTCTCTTTGCAATGGACTGAAATAGCATAAAAAAATAATACTCCTACTGTCACATCACCAAAATAATAATAAAAAAGTTGTCTTTGTTTTATTTACAAAACACCCCTAAATGACTACCACCATCCTGTTTCACTCTGAGCAGTCAGTAACTCAGATGCACACAACAAAATAAGATCTTGTGAAACGGCAGCTTTGGGCCAAGAGCTGGAGTGATGCATGAGGAGTCGGCTCTGTGAGCTAAAAATAGCTCCACATTGACAGATCTGTAAATTCAGGATTGGTAACTAAAGCCATTACTTTAGCCATGTATGAGGTATGTCACGTTTTGTCTGTATCTGGGACCTAAATCAGCACCTATTGATTGACTTCTGTAGGCTTATAACATTGATTGCTTTATTTTTGCCCACTCCTTCACTGATGTGTAATAACTAGTGTAACAAATTTAACAAAACTAATTGGCCTTGTTTTCATGCTGTTCTGACGAGTTTATGTATGGTGTTTCTACCCTGAAAGATTGTTATGTCCACTCTATTTACTTAGCAAAACATAGAAAGTGGAACAGATAGAAAGTGGAAAGTAAAAACACATGGCTTACATCTATCAACTACACACACTAAACAAATAGGACATGTTTAGAGATTTGTGTCCTTCAGGAGTGTAATGAAAGATGTACGGATTTTTCCTGACACAAAAAACATGAACAGTTTTGTCTGGTTTGTCACAAATGAAAAAGTGCAGAAGTAAAGGAAAATTTAGCTAAACTTAAAGTAAATTGCCACAGCATTATAGAAAGAAAGGAAACTAACTGCCTAAATAATGTGATTATTTTTTCTTGTTATAATATTAATTCAAAATATTGTCATTTTATATACATTCATTAATTTTCACACATATGCTTGCCTCAAACAGCACTTATGTCTCTGCAGTTTTCTAGTGAAATGAAACTACTTGAGCTTAATTAGTTTTAAACAATTTGCTCGATAAAAAGCTGTGCAATATAAATCAAGGGAGCAGCTGTTGTCTTAGAAAAAGATTTCTCTTCCCTTTGTTTTACTCCCTTTTAGACTCTCTTTAATAGATCTGCTTAAATTTTATCTTACAACCTACAACATTGCTTTGTAGAAAACCAAATTGTTGGTCCAATCCCAAACGTTGGGATGCCACTGTTGTATTTAGTAACTGGTCTCCTATCAGCAGTTGTGGAGCCAACAGTTGTTCCAGTTCCTTTAGTTTATCTGTGGTACTTAGCGTATGAGCTATGAGCCTGTGCTCCCTAACTGGGTGGGCTGATTGATCACCTCCTCTAGCCTATAAATCAGTAGCACGACCCACTCAGTCTATTTATCATGTCCGCCAACAGAGACAAGCAGACAATTAACGAAACATGGCTCGCCTTTCAAAATATGCTCCTTTAATTGTCAAAGCAGCTCATTGGAGACGAAGGCCGACGCAACTTTTGCCTCCATTAACTCTGACATATAAAAAGCAAAGAACGGCTCTAAAAGTGTTTCCCTTTTCATTCCTGAAGTTAGAAATATGAAATGGAAGGGACGATTTGAACAGACCACCACATAAGGACGTTTATGGTTATATCTTGGTTTATGTTGGAGGTCCATAGGTGTTAAGACGGATGATGTTACATTTACCTGTGAGAAATTACTGAGCAATCTTGTATCACCACTGTCTATTTTTTGTCATATTGAAACATAATGGTTGGCTTGTTATTTTAATGTTTTTTAATTGAAAGTGTTGATGTTTTAGTGTATGTTTTATACCCAGAATGCAATCAGCTCAGAAAACATACATGAAGCCTCCCAGTATAGTTGTACATTGTCTCTCAGCATACAAAAAACACTGGTCATGTTGTTTCGTACGTCTGCATCCAGGGCTTTTATCATTCATTACCAGGATGCTAAACAGCTCGTTGGGGACTTAAATGAAGTCTTTGAAAAATCTGCACGCCCTCCTGGACCTTGATCTAAATCACAAATTGTGGCCTGTGGTATGATCTGCATGAGAAAAGCAGGTCTGGATGGCCTGCTCCAGCCCAGTCTGGGATGAAAGCGCCGCCATCTTTGATGTCATGACAATGACTGATGAGCGCCTCACACCACGTCCTTGCGTGCACTTTGCATATTTACACCTTTATCCAGTGGTATATTTAGAAAGGCTATTGTCAATCATGCATAAAATACTGTATATGCCCACTAATAACCCCACCTATTAGTGTACTCACTGAATGAATTGACTTTATCAAAGTGACTTTTAACTATTTTTAACACCACCTTTTAAACAATCTACATTCCAAATTAGTATACATATTCTTATTGTCATTAATTCGATATATACTGGGCAATTTGGAGTCAAATTAGAGAAGTCTAGACCTATAGTCTATTTATATTTTGGATTGTATTTGGCACCCTGTTTCTACAAACAAGGCTGGTCAGTGGACCTTTTCTTTCTTCACAAATTTGTCCTACTCTTACATCTCATTGATGAAGCTGAACCTTTAGTACTATTGTTAACTATGTAATTATTATTAATTTAGAAACCATCTGCAATGCACTTACTACACAAAATGTAGATTCATAGAGATACTGACAGCAATTGGTGTGACAGGTGCACTGGTCAGACAGGTGCACTTATAATACAGCCTTTGTCACAGACGTCACCTTAAACGCAGCCCTGTGTTAGAAGAGCGCACTCACACTCACCTCTCACAGGCAAATTAAAACTGCGTCTTTCTTGAAGAAACATCCTGTATTTCCCTGAAGCGGAGCAGGTCCAGAACAGACACATTTTCCTGTTATAAAGTTGTTGCTTTATAAATGGAGGGGCTCCTATCTGCAACAGCCTCAGCACACATGTGCAAGCCTCTAAAAAGCCTGCTGGCTTGTCAGGTTGTACATCTTGAGAGTGTGGCATGGCATGGCCTCCATTGCAGAGCACAACAACACAAGTTAATGAGACATTCGGAACTGCGCTTGATGCAGTCTGCTCAGTGGTCAGTAGAGTGTACTAAATGACACCGTGACTTCAACCATGCTTCAAACAGGCAGAGGTGAATGAAAAACAAGATTATTTGAATATATGTTGTAACTATGTATTGCCTGCCTACATTTCCCTGACCGCACGCCACTGTTATAAAGAATGCTCCATTATAAACAATGTCAACTTACCAAATGACAGCTTATATAACTGGCCCACCAATCACATTTGGTGAGGCAAACAGATTACCAATGGTCAATGAGCAGTTGAAATGATGAACTGTTTGTGTGTTTGTCTTGTGTTTGTAGCACCCGCCAGTGTCACCTGCTGCTGGACATCTTTAACCCCACAGAGCACGAGCTCACTGTGAGCGCCAACAACAACCAGGAACTGGTACTGCATGCCAGCCAGTGTCAGAGGTCAGTGAGTCTCTCTCTCTCTCTTTAGAAATAAGACATCAGTACATTCACTGCTATTTAGATTATTAATGAAGCTTTGCTTTTCTAGGATCTCATTTATTTACAAACCAGTGATTATTTCATCAGAGGATTATTCACATAACGCCGTACAGCTTGTGCAAAGTTTTAGTTCATTATGTAACGTGCAATAGTGCCCTACTATACATTTCTATAGTAAAAATGTATGTCAACTCCTATAAATGTCATATAAGTTGACATGTCACATTTGTAACTGATGTCAGAAAGGGCGTTGTTATGGAAGTCAACTGAATGTGACAGAGTGCGCCTCTGGGCCCCGCAGTGTCATACGCACATACACAGTATATAGAGAAATGTCTCTGACTGACATTCCCCTCAGCCAGAGAGCTACTATTGGGCCTTTGCATATGACTTATCATGTCGACGTTAGCTTCTCATGGTGGACACTTCTCTGGCAGACATCTGGTTTTCCACTGGCCTTACACAGATTACACAATACCACAGTATTAAGTGGCACAATGTGTATCAGATCTGTAAATCACTTATTTGTGTAGAATCAGTTTGTGTCGCTCCACCATCAGTGGTTTCAGTGCAGAGTCCAGTGTAGCAGAGCAGCTGTATTTAACATACACTGGAATCACAGACCACAGACTTGTTGTGTGTCCATGTAAGGAAGCATATTGTCCCTGTCTCTTCAGCTTTGTGACTCCACACATAACATGGCCCTGTCATTTCACATTTTTGTCCTGTTACGTTGAATGAGGTGTCAGGTTTGATCTGTTTTGTAGACTTTCATCCAGGATTTGTGGAGGAAGGACTCATTGGAACAGTCAATAGAAATGACTCTGTCAATCACTTTCACACAAGATGAGTAACCGTGACACTAGACCCAAAGGGGCTTTGATAGTTTTAGCCATGCTCAGCAGATAAATAAGAACATGTCTGTTACTAGTGGATGCTCATCATTTCTCTTGTTCAGCATCATGTGGTCCTGTAATCAAATTGCATGTGAAGCACACTGGTATGTGTGTTTTCCTGTCTTCTGCTAAGACGGTGTATTGAAGGGGAAATAGTCCAAATATGCTTGAATGGAATGGAGTGTTTTGAGTGAGTGGACAGACACTGCTAGAGGCCAGCCGGGTGATCCACAGGAACAGCTTTCATCTTCCCATAGCATTCACTAAAATGTCTTTTACAAGGTCTTTATCCTCTTGATGCTGAATGAAACATAGCCGAGCATCACACAAGGCGAATGGACACTTTGATGTTTAGCAGAGCACTCTGTTCCCAAAGGATGCTGTTCATAACTCTTGTTTATAAAATACAACAAACTGACCAATGTATATTTTACTAGTCTTTGTTAATCATTATTGTTTGGTATAAAATATGAAAATCCTGGCAGTGAATTCTCCTCAGATAATTATTTCTTCCTAATTGCTTTAAAGCACCTTGATGTTGCAATGTGGTCCGGTCTCCTAATGGTCAGCACTCCGCATTAACAGCTCGCAAATGAGGCCCACTCCCCATAATTTCTTTTATGCTTTGAGACAAGCAGAAGTGGCTCTCTACACTGCACACTGGCCTGACCTTTCTGCCTCCGACTCTTTTCCTTGTAATGAGCAAATTAGGTTTGGAGTGAGAGAGCGAACAGTTTTGTTATCCCTGAAATAAAAACCAGATTAGCCGTCTATGTTTTTGGTACGTTCATTCATTGTGTACATTCTTAAACTGTTTAATCACATGGGAGTCTGTACTTGTTCATTATTATTAGAGAGTCTGGTATAAATATTTGAACAGTAATGATCAGAATTTACGAGTCGACTCACACTGCTTGTTTCACCGTCAGCTGTATAAATACAACCATGGGGAGAACCATTGAGCTCCCAGTCTGACAATTCTCTGCATCCTGAATGAATCTTGCAGTCCAGTTCAAGCTATAATTTTATTCATGACATTTATAAGACCCCAGTTTCATGTCTTTCCCACCTTTGGCTAGTTTCCATAGCTTTACCGGAGCTCCTACTGTATGATGCAAATCTTCTCTGCCACAATTCAAAGCTTCATTACTAAAGTAGTGCATTTAAATCACATTTTTATTCTATGAAGCGTGAGACATTGTTATCAAATAAAAAGTTAATAAAATCTGCCAAATATGTTTAACAGAAGGACAAAACAGAACGTCACACAAGGATATTGCCTTGGCTGCTAAATGTGAGATGTCTTTTTCAAATTTCAATACAAATACATAACCTACAAATAAAAATACATTTGTGTTATCAACTTCAGCAAAAAAAAATAAAAATAAAACATGCCCATTAGGAAAATCTATTTGTATTGCCTGAACCTCAATATTATTTCAAAGTTTGCTCAGGCCTTGTCCAAATAACATCTCATATAAGAACTAAATTATCAACATTTGACATTTTTGAGAAACACAAAACATGTTTTTGTATTCATCTCTTTGTTAGCAGCAGAGTCCTCACTCACATTCCCACTTCTCAGGATTTAGAGCAGTGCAGAGGTTAAGCAGCCCTCACAGCTCCAGTCTCCATGGGCTTTAACCATCCCCACCTCTGCCCCTCTTAGCATGTGCAGGTCCTCGTGTTAGCCGTCCCAGAGCTGCATCTCTTCATTCCCTATGCCTCTCGTTGTGCACAAGGGTAGTCACACCTCATTGCACAAGCTTTTCAAACAACACTTGTTTCCATGGTGACCACCTTTCCCCTTTTTTGAGCTACTTTTCATGTTGGCTGAGCGCATAATGTAACTTCAGTCTTCCTGTCTTGAGAAGCATATTTTCAATAAGAAACATTATAATCTGAGTTTACATATGCATTACATCAAGTATTCCAAAAGGCAGTGACCACTAGGGACAGTGTCGGCTAGAGCAGCGGCTTTGACACAGATGGGATATGACTGCTGACATGTATATCTGCTGCCGATCCTCAGTGGGATTGTGTTTCGCACTTTTCTGTGGCATCTGTTAGAGTGAGGTCTCATTCCCTAGTACATTTTCTTCAAATGCTTCCCAGAGGGCGTTTTAACTCTGCTCTCAGCAAGGGTTGATGGGCTAGTGTATATGGTACCAACCATTTTTCTCTTGAATTTACAGCACATTACAGTTGATCTGCAATAGTGTGGACTTTACTACCTGTAGCCTGCTCGTATATTGTTAAAGGATTGCCCTTCTGCTAGAGTCAAGTTAAGATTTTGATATTATTTGTTTTCATCAATCATTCTCCTCTGAATATTGTTGCATGTCATAGCCTCTCTAGTGCTGTCTAATAACGGCACATTCCCCTCCAAAAAAGCTCCAGGCATTTTAAGAGCAAAGATAAAAATAGCTTTGTCTGTCTGAGTATGTGTGTGCGAGCATCGGTTCTGATGCCACTGTTGCCACACTAAAGCAGCCCTCTGCATACTCAGTAATTGGCTTGGTGTTGCTGTGTGGAGTGAGCTGAGGATGGATGGCTGCCGCGGCTGTATTCAAAGGGTTACAGCGAGTCTAGCGCAGTCTAAAAATAGACTGTTGCTCTCTCTGCCTCTGCACGGGCCATGCTGGATCCCCGCCCTAAGCTGCTGCACGTGAGCTAAAAATAGATACACACTTGCTAAATACACTTTTACTCCTGCTTCTCTCCGGTGAAATGACTGTTGTGCTGAGGAAAAATGCAAAGAAGGAAGCATTACAGGCAGCATTTGTATACACTAAGACTACGTAGCATATTAAACACATGTCAAAACAAGCAAGCCTACCAAGATATTTCTCTGAACTAAAACTATAGTAAGATAAGTTTGTAGTTATTGTTGAAATTATCTCTTATTATCTTATGTGAAGCGTAGAAGGCACAGGCCTGTCTGATGTGTCATTTGGTGTTCAGTGCTGAGGTTACAGAGCACCGGCTGATGATTCCAGTCCCTGCAGTGGTCACATGAAAGCAACCCCATATGCTTTAATGTGATCATCCTGCACTTTTGGTCCCTGGCAATGTAGCATTTAATTAGACAGGGGTCATTTGGCTGTGACCTGCTCATCCTAAGCTGCTGTTATTACTGCCATTAAAACAGACTCCACTGCCACAGCCAATCATAGGAGGCCTGTAATTAGCAAGATAGTGTCAGAAGTCACACTGCAGACGAGATGTTCACGACGAATATACAAGCTAAATATGACTTCAAATGGAATACAAATAACTTTTAATGGGTATCATTTAAGCCCAACTATTTTCAACATGACTAAATACACACAGTTACTGCTTCACTGATGCACTTCATCCTCATCCTCAAAAAAAGAAAGAAAATAGACTAAGCGTTGATGTTTCTCAAATCCTATGCTCTCCTAAACCTGAGACAACTACATCCACTACTTTGATTTATTAACTACTCTCTTACAACTAAATAATAATAATGCTTGGTTATAAAACAAGATTTGTATGTTTTCATTTAGTAATGTGGGATCTTGACAAGACCGATTCTCTGCTTAATTTAATCAGTGTTTTATTTAATGTCTGATCATTAGTTTGTTGTGCCCTGGAGTTTATTACTATTTTATGTTTTTCCTCCATACAGCATTTGCTATGTGATCTTATTTTAGTAACTGCATCAATAGTGGACTTTTCTTTAAAGGGCCTATATTATACTAACCTGGCTCACATCAGATTAATATGTGTAGCACTCTGAATATAGTTTTACACATTCTCAATCTGGGATGGCTGGATCTCTCTGAAAATGATCGGAAAACCCGGAACGTCATGATGAGTATTTGAATCTGATTAGTCAAAGCATCATGACAGCAGAACAAGCAAGCCCCGAGGTCTAAACATGGCCGCTCATTGAAGTCAATGGGTGGTGCTCAATGGCGCATGTCGCAAGTTTAGCCTTTAGGTACATCCGGTTCTGCCCATGGACCATGTGCTACCCCCCATGAGATTTTACACAACGAGAGTGAGTGGCCGCGAAGGAGACAAGGGAATAATAAATACATTTCAAATCATGAATGATAATGTTTGTGATTCCAGAAGCTTCTGAGCCATGTTCTTAACCTGCAGCTCATTCACGCCAGTTGGGCTCGTTCACATCACTCACAGGCTCGTTCATATCGTACCATGTGATCGCTCTAACCAACCAGATCTTGAGCTTAGCTAGAGTGGACATAGAGTGTAGGCAAAGTTAACGATTAAAAAGCGTTTTTTAAGACAACAGATGGATTTTGAGGTGAGAAAAATGTATGATATGAAAATAGGTAAAAATTGCCACAAAATTCGACCTTTGTGCAAGTTGAAGGTGCCCTGTCAGTCCCTGTCACCTGAAAACGAACAGTTTGTGATTACATTGTGCTCTATGAGAAAAATCCTTTCTGGGCAGGAGGGACCTTTTTCATTGTAGAAGTGCTATTTTCTGATCTATTTTATAATGTTTCCTCATCCAAAACATACCAGTTGTGTTTTGTTTTAGTTACACATTTAACACACAAACCCTGCATATTTATGCTGTGTTCTTCTCTCAAACAGAAAACAGGCTGTTCCACCTTGTGATGTTCAGTAGTATTACAGGAAGTGCTCCACTGTGTTTTTAAACTCCATACACCTTCACTAGATTCATTTGAATGATTTCAGCCCTGGAATTGCCTATTTCTAATGAATAAAACGTAAAATGGAGATGTTAACTTGAAAACTACCAGTATATGACATCATAAGGTGGAACAGAGCATTATGAGCTTTGGAGGATTACTCAAACATGTGTGAATGAAACAAAACTCACAAGAATCCATTTTGTGTAATATAGGACCTTTAACTTTTCATCCAGTTTTCAGAGAGAAGGGCTTGACATGCACAGGCCCTCATTCACTTGTTCAATTTTGACCCACATGTGGTTGCTTATTTTTGCATAGTTACAGCCAGTGACTCAATCAATCAAATCTCAAAAATGTATTCTCTTCTCATTTCTACTGTCAAGCGTATTTTTAGACATCACAATTCGAATTGGACACACACTGAACAACAAGGCACATTTTCTGTAGATGATAAACGCTGAGTTTAGCTCCTACAAACTGTGTAAAAAAAAAAAAGAGCTGTCAGTATATATTCATTAACTCAAATACCTCAATCTACAAATCAATCTATATCTTTCCATTTCACCAGTCAACATATACGCAGACAATCCTTCAGAGAGTTTTGCCACAAATGAGTCCATCTTGGGTTTAATTCAGCCTTGGTGCCATTGTCCGCATGGGAAATAAAAGCCAGGCCAGGTGTTATCCTCTGTGGGTTCAGCTGAGAATTAGACCCTGAAATCTTGAATGGTGGCCCCTGCCTGCTCACAGGTTGGTATTAAACGGTAGCTAATAGCCTAGATTAGTCTGCAGATATGGCTAAATCCTAGAAGGACCTCCAGATCAAATCAATTGAAAAGTGCTGCCAGATAGTGCCATAGTAATGCTAGGGTTAAATCACACTTACAAATGGTTCTCCAAGGATCTCACTTTGGGGTCTTGTTGGAATTATTTCTACAGATAGTGTGGAATGTTTGTTATTTGTTGTTTTTTCTGTGATTTGTAGCTGACAATAGTGCATAGTATGGCAGATGTTTTGCTTGTACTAGTTACAGTTTGATGGTCTTGTGTAATATCTCATTTATATCTTTGTTTTCCATTGAATGAAGCTCGTAAGCAGAAAAAAAAGTGATATTTGGGAGTTTTGGTTGTCAAAATGTCAATATAAAACTATGAATGTAGCAGACAACACAAACAAAACCTGTCCTGACAATGATATCTTTACAATGGATTGGAGCTCCCCTTTCATATTTAAGTCTTGTTGTAGTAATGATTAGTGGAAGAAGAGACCACCTGCAGTATCAAACAGTACATTTTAGTGTGTTAGCTAGTTCCTTTGTGCCCAGGAATAGAAATACAAGTACTTACAGTTCGCTACCAGTGACACCAGTTGATTGTTGTTTATAATCAGAGATACACCAATAGGTTACTGATGTCGGACATATTGAAATGATGGACAGATATTGGTTCCAAGATAGCGGTTCAGCCAATATTCCATTTTAGTCAATAAATTGGTATAATAAGATGATTTGCTGGCCAATGTTTGCCCAAACCACCTTGTATTATTGAACTTGTATTTTTCAGAGCTGTTCTGTAGTTACATTTGTGTTTAAAGGAAAGAAATAATACTTTCAGCCTCTGCATTGGTATCAGATAATATTGTGTATTGGCAGATACAGAACTATCAGCAACAGAAAAGCTGGATTGGTGCATCCTTACTTACAGTAAACCACATCACCCCAAAATTGCGTAGCGTATAACATGTTTTTTAGTATGGATCTTAGTTAATAAAAAGAAGTCTCTCTTTTTCTGCTTGATAATAACCCATTTGGCATTTGGAAAATTGTGGGATATACGTGCTTAATTTCTCCTGAATGTCCATGGTGAGTAATAATATACACACCTTAGAAAATATGTCTGTGCTTTAACTATGCTTCCCACAGACAGGATTAGAACAATTTTATCTGATCACAAATTACTACTGTCACCATGTAAAAGTGGCTGTCTGGAACATCTCATTAAATCACTTGTCCACGAATAAAAGTCAAATCGATCCTTTCAGACCAAATCTCCTCCTGTCAGAAAGCTGTCGTCCTGTTGCATGTGGTATTTTTAGCCGTCATGTGTAATGTGTGCTTTTGAAGGCGTCTTGAATTGTAAACCAGTGCCTGGTGCACTAATCTTCAAAGAGGCTTGGGTTGTCTATGCCACAGCAGATACGGTGTTCTCTTGTTCCCAGTTTGAAGTCTTCATTATTATTTAATTATTTAATTTGTCTGCGTCTTTGTTCGGTCTACTGTGAAATGATAATTGTATTGCCTTTGCGCTCTTTGATGCCCGTGTGGCTGTGGACTCAGCAGGAGATGGTTTTGTGTGGTAATTCCATTTACTCTACAGCGTGTAACATAGGTATGACTGCAGACCGCCTGTACGGCTACACAGGGCTCTGACTTTGAACTGGTTTGCTTAGTTTGTACAGATGTGTTGCCTGATTGTAATTGGTATTGGAGTCAGTCATAATTAGAATTAGCTTAAGGTGCATTATGTAACTGCTCTGGTGGAGGGTGCGCCACCTGCTTGTCTTCAAGTGTGTTGTTACTTTGTCTTATGGACAATGGTGGAAAGTAACTGAATCCATGTACTGAAAATACGTATCGTGAATACATACATTTTGAGTAACTGTATACCGGTACTGTTACTTTTTCATATGGTGGTATTCAGAATACAGTTACTTTCCTGAATTAAATGGAATATATGGCAGTACTTGATCATGCAATTTTGGCTTTAATTGCACGATATTAGTGAGAAAAAAAGAAAACAGAACTCTTGTGGTGCGTACATATGTGATTTTTTCTTTTTTTTTTCTCTCTAATTAGACATAAATTAATGCATAACAAACAGTGTAACAAAAATAAAGTGGTTTGTAATTTTATTATTATACCATGTTTTTTACACTGTAATATAATACAGTTCAATGTGAAAGTCTTCTAAGTATTCAGAATACAGTACTGTCATTGGCCCATGCAATGAAATAGGTTAAAAACATTTACATTCATACATTTGAATTTGGGACAGTATTCTTTCAATAAATACATTTTCAAAGTTTTCTTCCTATCACTGCTCAGCAGTGATGGGAAGAATGGAAACAAGTGGGTAGTTTCACTACGTCAAGTTACAAGTAAGATTTGTGGAGAGGTGACCCTGATTTTTTTTTTTGTAATAGACCCTTCCAGGAGTGACATGTATAGAATTGCTGCACACACAATCAGGTACTGATATGAACATTTTATCTCATTCATTTTAATAGGACAGCTAATATTGAAGTTTATCGACAGTACAAACAAATGGTTATTGTTTGTTACATTTGGTAATGAGTAATACTAGTCAATATCTAACTTCCAGCTCTAGTTTGTAAACTTCACTAATGTATACAGGATTTGTGGTGCTTGAAAAAATAAAACTTTACTGTTAAACTGGCCTGCTATAATTTTGGTGTATTATTGTCCAGCATACACACCCCTAGACTAGAGGAGGTTTTGTTTTCTCCATTTCGCTCAGAGTATGGAGTGCTGGAACATGAGTTTATTGAGACAGACGTAGCAGAGATGTTTATCCCTGAACAGCAGAGAGCCCTCATGAGGGAGTCGTTCTAGCCTCAGAATTGGAATCCAGAGATGAGGCTGGATCAATACATAGATCCATAGCGCTTTTGCCCATCAGACAAATTCAAATTAGCTTAGCCCATGGGTCTAAATCTTCACAATATGTTGTATAATGAAATGAACATTTACATGGATTCAGCGAGCAGCCTGAGCCCAGTCCAGATAGTGCTGTAAAATGCCTAAAAAACAGAGTGGATGTCTTGTGGAGATGGATGTGCTGGTAATTTGCAGTTCTGGGCCTCCTCAAAGACACATGGTCTCATTTTTATTTAAAGAGGCAGTGAGGGTGCCGCAAAGTGGGCCGCAGGTTACAGCTGTTATCCTCTCCTCACTCTCCTAATGTGAAAAAAAACACTTTAAATGGGCTCTGTCTGTCTGAAGTGAAGCCTATCACTCACAGAGGAACAAGAGGCCTGGGTGCATGTTATTGCTCTATCTAAATTCTAAAAGTATTCCCAAGTTTTGATTTTTGATGTGGAAAGTTGGAGATTCATATCTTTTCTTTCAGCCTTTTATGCACTTGTAAATCCTTTTTAAAAAACAGGGGATTATCTCTGAAATGGATTTACAAGTGATATGGCTGTGTCTTATCAGTCAGGGAAGCAAATGTTGTGTGCTCACTGCATTATATAGACATGTCTGTCTACCATTTACAAACTACTGTTATGTTGGATGAACCTTTGTATCTATAAAACTTAATTGCCCACGTATATTATTAATATATATGCAAAGATGCAGAGTCTGAGAAGAGGGCTGTAGACAGTTTGAGTGCTCTCTAAAAGTTCCGTTGAGCAGGAGCTCCATTTGTTCATGTTTTCCCTTTTGCAGCAGCAGGGCAGTTCTCACACCGCACGGCCTCATATTATAACTATTATAATCTAAGTAAGAGTTCATCCTACTCTCCAGACCCTGCTGGATTTGTAGGTTTCATTGGTTCTGTCCTCAGCCAATCAAAAAGATTTTTACAGCCAAAAACACACAAACCATCTGGTCATCTTATTGACAAAGGAAGTTTATTTTGGTATTTTCTCGAAAACGACTTGTGCTATTAGGCTACTGATTTGGACCCTTTAATGGCTGTTTGTATTGGCACAACAATAAGCTATGCATTGTCATTCTGCAACCCATGTTTATGAGTGTAAGAGATTATGTGTGGTCCTGTCAGTGCATGCAGATGAGACCAAGAGGCTACATTGCTTTATGTGTCTGTGATGTTACAAGTGTTTTTCTCTTGTATTTGACAGGATGGCCATCCAGGTCGACAAGTTTGACTTTGAGAGTGTTTCCCAGCCAGAGCAGGAGCCAGCACACTTCACTAACCTCAGGCACATGGAGGAGGAGCGCCAGCATGCCCGCGGGTGCCAGATCAACAGCAAGCTGGGCATCTGCTGGACCATCATATCCTTTGACTACTGTGACTTCTATTGATGTCCTACATATAAATCTATAATGTATAGAAAGATCAGGTTTCTCTGGCAGGAGCCAGAAAGCATGCCACCTACGACCATCAGCGTAGGTACACCAAACTGACACGTGGAAAAAGGCTCTTGACTTTAACATTGTGTGGTGATATACACTTGTGGGCACACATGAAATATTAAAATGTCATTCTAATTCTAACAATTACTGACAGCATTTGTTTCCTAAAGCCTGTTTGTGACAGAATCTTAAATTCAAATGAGCCCAAAGCCTGTCAGATTGGTGGCGAGCCGAGAACACAAAAAATGATGAATCCAATCTTTGAGCTTTTGAGGCTGCCATTGTATTGTCCATCTTCACAAAGGCATGCACACACTGCGCATCTTCTCATCTACAAGTCATTTGGCAGGGTGTGGGCAGCAACAGAAAAGAGAAATGTGGCATTCAAGTCCAATCCCAGCTTTTGAACCTTAGGCTTGTATATGTGTTGAAGTTCAGACACAAGGATGTATTTTGCATTGCTTGTAGCGCTGGAGTGATTTAGGCATCTGTCTGTGAGGACGATTAGCATGCTTTGGGGAAAAAACAAAAACCCAAATATACTAAAAAGATTACACCCTGCATCTAAATAAGGATGTACTCAATTTTGCTACCGCAATATTTCCAATACCGTTACATCCCTAGTTCTAAAAAATAATCTATTGCTTATCAATGCTTTCTCCCCAGAAGATCTTTGTAACTGCTTTATCAAACACAAGTGTAATGTAGCTACACATTTATGTTAGCAGCATCTAGAGTAGTAGTAATGCTGTTATTGTCATTTACTTTTTTTTGTTTTTTTACAGCCCTTTCCTCTCATGTTTGTTCTGATTAGACAAAGAATACACTTGAAACAGAAATAAAGTCCAGAGAAGAAGTTAGTTGGAAAGCAATACTTGTACAAGGAGCCTGTGCTGACATTCCCATGCAGAGACTGAAGGTGTACCCCTATACAATGAGTTTTATACACAACTTTAGAAGGAGGCCACCATGGTTTAGACTTGGAGCCTCTTTGTTGGTGCACAGGCCAGTCAGGCCTCTTGGCACGTTGCACAGTCTTATCAGACTCCGATCAACATCCTTCCATGGTTTTGTGTCTTACTCCCATTCATACGAGCATTTTTAGCTGGTACAATCATGGTGACCCACTATGAATGTACGTCCCTATTAAGACTCATTGCCCTATTTACTTAATTGATCACTTGTAATATTTCGTACCTGAACATATATCTGAGTCACACTGTCATCACATGAAATCAGTACAATGATGAACTATAGCAGTGGTTATACAAACTAGCGAAGCAGAGTTATTTATCTTTACAGTAGTAGTAGCAGTTGTAGTAGTAGTTGTAGAACTCGCACAACAGCAATGTAGGCCTGCAGTACATACAAGACAAATTTACTGTGCTTTGACACCATGTCAAAGATGATGATATTTAAAAACAACATACTTTTACATTATTTAACACTTTTCTTCAGATTCCTCAACTCTAAGAAAGCATTTGATTACAGAGCATGCTACACGGAAACACAGTCTTGAGCAAGACAACACTGGCATGTGTTCTATGAGTTCTGTATAATATTCCTTATGTTCGGCTGATGACATGAAATTAGAGGCAAAGAATTTGACATAGACCCATAGGGCATCATGTGTTTCATATGGGAGCCAGGGAGGTCACTTTTCTGCACTATTACAATATGCATTTACATTTACAGTAATAACACTGTCAAACTAACTTAACTATAAATGCAGAAGTGCATTACACATATTCATATTACTTCAACTGTTCTCATTCATCCACCCTGTGATTCATGTTCTTGCTTTAGTTGTAACTGTTCCATTTACTTATATTTATTGTCTTGTGGGGTAGTAGTAATTTAAATATTATGCATTGAAACCACAGCTATATTTACTTACCGTTCAATATATGAAACGTGGAACAGTATATTTAGGGGCTCAATATTTATCATGTGTAAAGTTTATTTGCAATAGTGGTGAGATTTTAGTTATTTTAGTTTTTATGCGATAAGATTTGAGCTGTAGAGGGTTGAATAAGAACATTTTATGACTAATTAATGGCTCATTCTGTTATTTATTTGTTGGAACTCATGTCTTTTAATGATACGATTTATTTAAAACAGGTTCACTGGGATAGGCCTGCTTTAATGTTATTGTGGCATAGAAATAAAGTTGTTTCAATATTATTGTTTACTCAATTTTTCTCTGTAGCAATATATCGCAATTTAGATTTTTATATGGCGACAGGCGTAACCACATCTTATAGACAAAACTTTATAGAACACATCTCCCTAAGGACTAACAACTGCTTATTATTGTGACTTATTAGGTTACATCTGTAGTAATCACATTCAATCATGTCAACATATTCACCTTTTTAAAAACATACCCTTTCAAATCCATAAACTCATTTGAACTACACATGTCCTCCTGTGGGTCTTTTGAATGTGTTTTTGTGCTGAAAGGTTAATAGACCCAGAGTGTATGTAGTCCATACGCGGCTTATGTTCTAGATTATTCCAAATGTCAGCTGTGTAAATGATCAGTGTTGTCCTTATCAGCTCACATTATCAGGGTAATTGCTCCCTGACAGTCCCATTTGTTGTGATAGTGGTGCTACGAACATCAATAGTCTTGGTTCTGCCATTTAATCATTTCTCCATAATTATAGCTTTAGATTACATTCATGCATGAGTCCGCTTGGCAGATTTTGACTCTAAGTGTTCGATATTAGGAAAGATTCTAATAAGATGTGTTTGTGAATATTAGTTATGTTAATATTAACCACTGTTGGACAACTTCAGCACTACTAAAAGTTATCAACAGTGTCACCACACTGATGAAACTACCGGTAATTATTTTTTGTAAAAGAAAAGGAAGTTATCAGAGCCAAAGTCTCACTGATTAAAATGCATGAAAGCTGTGTTTTTGTTTGTGGCTGTGATGACTAGAAAAGATAATTTTATCTTAGTAATTTTACCTTTTTAAAGGTCCTATATTACGCAATATTGACTCCTGTGAGCTTTTAGTTATGGTATAATGTTGTTACCTTATCAAAAACATACCTGCTTTTTGTTTTTTTGTTTAATTCACACATGTTTTAGTAACCCTGCATTATTAGTCTGTCTACATCTTCAAAGCTCAAAATGCTGTTACACCTTGTGATGTCATGAAGAGGTAGTTTTCAAGTTAACAGCTCCTTTTACCTTTAGTTTAGTAGAGATTGGCAGTTCCAGAGCTGGAATTATCCAAATGATTCTAGTGAAGGTGTATGGAGTTTAAAACACAGTGGAGCACTTTCTGTATCACCACATGACATCACAAGGTTTTTAGAGAAGATCTCAAGTACTGTATGTTTGTGTGTTAAACATGTGGCTTTGAATAACTATAGATGTGTGGCTTATTATATATTTTTTTCAAATGAGTCTACATCGCCTGTTATCACTGAAGCAATGCAGTTTCAGTGCTGCATGTTATTATAGCACACAAACCAAAACATGCACTGCATAAATGGAGGAGGAGAGATACAAATCTAGAAACTGTATTAAATTAATCAATCAATTTTACTAAAAGATAAACACCAGGAAACTCTCGTATCTCAAACAGACATCAAGAACTATTGTAGATAAGATCGTTTTTGGCATCTGCTCACATCTTTCTGTCTTCTTCCTCACTAATACAAAATAATTTCTGAAAATGTGCGTTTAGTTCATAGTATATAATTTAGTTCATATTTTGTGTTGTATTGTTTTGCAATATGAATCAATACAAATGAAGTTCCAAATATCATTATGTGTGAAAACTGCAGTATTATATCTAGTTGTTACGCACGGTTCATCAAGTGTTTTATCAATATGCAGTGAATTTTATGTCACGGCTGTGGTCCTTAACAAAGGGCACCCTTCTCTGCAGCGGCGAGGAGAGGCCAGTGTGGAGGGGGTCCTCAACCAGCTGGTCCTGGAGCACCTGCAGCTGGCGCCTCTTCAGTGGGGTAAGACTGAGCACAAGGAAACAAGTAGAGGCCAGGGAGTACTTTTGCATCTGCCAAAGAGAAACCATGAGCAGCGTGACATGGTTCTAAAGACACTTTTGTTGTTTATTACTCCTGTTCGATAATGTGCAATGATAGGAAGAAGGTCAAGTACTGAGTTGAGTACTGTTTTCTGAATATTTGGAGTACTGTTACTCTGAGCTGCATGACAAACCACTTTATTTTTTTCCACTGTTTGTTATGCATTCATTTATGTCTAATTAGAGACATAAATATCACACATGCATGTATCTCAAGCTGCTTTTTCTTTTTTTCTCACTCATATCATGTAGTTAAAGCCAAAATTGCATGATGAAGTACCACCGTGTATTCCTTTTAATAAAAAAAAAAAGTAACTGTATTCTGAATACCACCAAATCAAAAAGTAACTACCGGAATACAGTTACTCTAAGTGATATATTCAGCATTTTCGGTACATGGATTCAGTTTATAAGTTGTATTTATGCCAAGATTGTAGTGTGCAGTTATAAGAGGTGACTGACATTATGCTTTTGTCTGTTATACTGCTATAGTCTTTGCCAACCATTATTTTATTTCTTTTTTTGGACATTTTACATCACATTTTTAACCTCCTTTAAAGTTGGCTCTGTGGAAAGAACGGCAGCATTATACCTGTGCTAACTGTGGAGGGCCTTTGAGTCAGGTATTGGCTTCAGCCCATATTGGATGAGCAGCGAAACATCTTCACTCAGAAAAATTTGTGTCCTGTTGACAGAATAAATGTTTCTTTTACTATTTAGTTTGGTTTCACTTAAAAACAAAAAAAACAAACAAAAAAAACTAACTTGAATCTAATTGCACAGCCAAAAGTCTTCTGTTGCCACTTATAAAACCCTGTCATTCTGCCGTATTGGCCACACTTTTTACCTGTCTGAGTATAAGCCAGTCTCCAGCCATGTTTGTATTTGCATTTCTAATGGACTACGGGCCATTCCTGTTCAAAGTGTCGGTAACAGCATGGGAGGTGCACAGACTTCGCAGGAGCACTCTTGGTTCTCACCATCTGTGCGATCATCTTTGGAAATCACTTCAGATTTAGTGTGGCTGTTTGCTTCGGGAGCTTGGTCCTCGCTCTCCGGGCACTGCCAGACGCTTTGATTCGTCAGCTGTGACTGTCTTACGTTTGCAAGAGAAAGCAATCTGCCCGACGAGGCACCACACCAGATCAAGCATAGAAATGTACAAATCTATCCAGACAAAAATAGAGGGGAGCAGATATATAACACCGCCTGACTGCTGACATCTTTCCATTCTGAGCTACTGTCGACAGGGAAAAAAAACAGTTATATTTACTCTCCATTCTGAGTACAACATAAAAGTGTTTGTGTAATAATACGTTCTTCTGTGGAGGGCCTTTTCTGATTATGAGTCAGATCATTGGCCTCAGCCCATTAGAATGCCTTTATCCGAGTTGCCAAGACTATCACAGGCTCAATTACTGGTATAGTAGAAGCATTTCCCCAGCGTCTGAAATCGTTACTCCAATTGGATGCTTTTAATGCCTTTGTGGCTCGGTACGTGCTCACTTGCATCAGCAGAGATATGAGAGATAAACACTCTACTCGCAAACATCCTGAATTGATTTGATTCCATTTATTTAATTGTAGCAAGACAATTCCCTCAGGATTTAAGACCGGAGAAAGTCTGTGGATGGTGAATCTTAATGAGCTTCATAGTGAGCAGCTTGTAATTTGGATTGGTTAATGCCGGATAGTGTTTTTTGATAATACTCTTCCTGATAAGTGACACTTAAAGATACTCCATGTGCATTTTTAGATGCAGGGTTTGCCATCTGTTTCCCTCTGTTGATATGTTATTGCTTTGCCTGAAATGTTTCATAGTGTGGCATTAAACTTATCTGTCTCAATGGAGACAAGCAGGGGACAGCAACAGCCAGTTTAGAGGGCAGATCTGTGGAGAGATGAGCTTGCTGCCAGCTCACAGTAATTATACATGTTTGTCAAGAGATTTTTGAACAATAAAAACAGCTGTAAGTGAATGAAAACTAGATCGATAGAATTATAGCCATAACGTGGAACATCTGGACAGACAAGGGCATCACACATTTTCTGAACAAATTACATAACAACTGCTTGTCTGTGCTGGAAGTAGTTTTGAAGTGACATCCCTATGTTGGTAAATTGAATTGTTGCTGGGTTCAAAGTAAGCCATGTTGCTGAGCTGGCTGGACTTAAGGCAGAATACTTTTATGTTTATGTGGGAAATGCATTTGGCCACAAGCGAAAGAAAGAAACGAGCGTCCTTTCCTCTTGATTTAGTCTTTTGTACTGTTTGTTTATTTTGTAAGTATAGGCAGCTTAGCCATTATTGTGTTCATTGGGTGGTTTCTCTGAAGTACAAATCTACAAAAACCCTTCTGGAACTGCACTTTTGTTATTGCTGTAATTTATTGCGTAAAGAAGCACACACACTGGTTAATACAACTGTAGTTATAATGTAATTGTTAAATGTGGGCTATTAAGCTACAGCAAAAACCTGTCTCTAAAATATAAATTATATTTGTTCTCAATATGCCATGAAAAAGACCATTTCGCATTATTTCGGATGAAGGTGAGGCACACTTTATAAGTATAGTTAGTTTCTTTGGACAGTTACTCATTGCATTATGGTATAGAAATGCTACATATCTACTCTTAAAATTTGATCTCCTTATTGTTTACTGTAACATTTCAGATTTGCATTTTAATTTGAATGTATGTTTTCCAGTTGCTCAGTGACTTTGCCTGTAAGTATAATAATAATAAGTCAAATTGAAAGTAGGTGAAGTCACTGTTACTTCTTGATCTCATTCTATTCAAATCCACCGTTTCTTCTTCCTGGTAGTCTGTTCTCATTCTCTGCTCTGACAGTGAGGCCCAGCCGCTGTCGCCTACAGGTCTAGTGCAGTGTGAGCACTGGCCTCAGCTTTAGAGCTGCCCAAGAGACACTACAGTCACTGTCCACACAGCACTCTCTATGGGGCCTCAATGAATTAACTGTGGACATGTCACTTTGAATATGATTAAGGATACTTGACAACTAATAAGTGAAGAGTGTAAAAAAAAAAAAAACTAAAGTCTGTCTCTTGTTTCAACTCCACAACCCCATACCCAACATGCTAAGATCATATCTATCTTTTGCATGGTTTTGGAATCAGTGAAAGTGTGAAGTAATGATAAATAGATAAAATCAATTTAAACTATTTTCTAGTCAGTACCATCTTTTCTGAAGTAAGTGCTGTATAATGTACACCTCTACATATTTAGTAGGTACTGTATATACATGACAGTTTTTATAGTGGGCATTATGTAAATAAAGGCATTGATTATAACTGCTGCTCAGCTGTCAATTTAGGGGCAGAGTGGCACACCTTGTAATCAGAGCGGCTGTGTCAACTTAATGGAGTGTTGCTAAATAAACAGTCACCTGACAAATCAGGCACAGCTTTTAGCGGCGATGACACCAGTCTCAGCCAATGGGATTAAACAGGGTTAACTTCATAATAAACACTATGGGGAATCGATTTAATGAGAAATAATTGGCTCTTAAAGTAACTCTAATAAATGTCATTACATATTTAGTTAACTAATAGGACAAGCCTGTATTAATATTTGCCTAACACACCATGCAGTATTGGATTTAGAGTTGAACTTTATACTAATGCAGAATAAATTTCAATAACATTAGTCTATGTTATGATACATTGCAATAATTAGAGGACATACTGAGAATGTAGAGACACTTAGATTTTTTCTTCTCCCCTCCAGTCCTCTGAGAGCTGTAACACAGCAGAAAATGGAAGTACATCCTGCCTGGCTGCGGACTTTGCACCCATTCCCCCCTCTCCACCGCCAGTAACCCGTCTCAACGGAATACAAATTCACCCATGAATGGAAAGACAAATGTTTAGCCTGGGACTGAGATGGAAAGAGAGGGGCGGGAGCACGGGGTGTGCGCTGTGAAAAGCCATGCACACAGATAATTTAATAAGACAGCAAATACACACGCAGGTTGAGTGGGCACACACCAGGGGGCTCTAGTGCCTATAGTAATGTGCCTATAAGCTCTTGTCAGGTGTACCCAGTCGCCACGCCGCCACGGCGGCTATGACAAATGGTGCTGCCAAACAGGCCACCTAACACCAGAGTGCTGCTCGGGTGGAGAAGATCTGAGCCAATGGTCTGAGAGGGAGACCGGTAATTAAAGCATGCATGGCTAGAATCAAAACATTACCACTGAAGTACAACTGTGAGACCACTGGGCACACGACTGGGCAGCCCAGGCCACAGTTATACGGTCTGCTAAAGTGGGTTAAATACACCCAAACGCAACAGCTAGCTAGGTTTTATCTAGTTTCAGTGATGAAAAGTTAGGACCATTGCCTTTACAATTAACAATTTAAAACAAAATACTATTTATTTTTTCTCAAAATGGCACCATATATCAGGAAGTTAAAATGCATGAATAAGTCTTCAAGTTTGTCAGGGAAAGTTTGTTGTACAGCTAACATGATCAGAAGACAATGCCAATCCTAAAATGAATGTAGTAATAAGCTATACAAGCCTTTACTACATAAAGCTTTAGAGATGCTTTTACACATTTTTAATAGATTGTAGGCTGTGTGAATTATGAATCAGACACTATGAAAGAGGCTGAATGATGGCTCAACAAAGCCTTTGTTGAAGTTTACTCATTTCTTTTGTTGTTGCATTTTTCTCTATCGTTTCATTTCACTATTTTAGGTCTCCAATAAGAGTAAATCAATCAAACTACATGCTGCTTTTTCATGGTAAAAAGTGGGCATTTTAAACATGCCCAAGTTACACGACAATATGAATGTGACTTATCAGGGTGTTTTTACAGTCTGAATATCCTTATGTGCCATCCATTTTTCATCCAGGCACAACAAATTAGATTAAGTTATATTCCAAAAAATATACCTGTCTATTCAAATGGTTTGTAGCTTTGTAAACTATATTGGTGAAAGAATAAAGCAGTACTCAGGACCTTGGCCATCTTTACTACAAATGATAATCCATTTGGCGCTTATCACTTGAACACAGCCCAGGTTCCTCCTGGCCTGCTTGTCCAGTATAGGCCTGTGTTTACAAGCCTAAAGGATTTCACAGACGGTTTCCTCTTCTGCTGCCCACAAGCACATATTTTACCACCCCACTCTCCATCAGCAGCACCTCTTCCAGGAGAGATGCTTTAAATTTGTAGAGTGCTGTCCATTTGGCTGAGGGATGGTGCAGTGGGGAGGCTGGAGCTGATTTATCCAAGTTTTCTTCTACTGTGCTGTGGAGCGGGCTGTCAGTCACACAGCCTGGAGGTCTGTGCTGCTGGAGATGGATGTACCTGTACACTGCTATGCTCAATGTTCTCAGTTGTGGCTACTGCAGTCTCAAACTTAGCCATCAACATGTTTTCATAATGAGTTGTGATGTGTTTTGTTAGAAAACCCATTAACTATTAATGTGTAAAAATGTATGCTCTTTGTTTAGACATAATTATTCCTTCATAATTGTTTTACGTTTTGTTGGATTTCTAAAATACTAGCCTGTCCAACAAAGCTATTAACACGTTTTATGACAGCAGAGAAAACATACATAAATAACTGCTCAATTTTGGCCAATGTCAACAGCATATTTTATTTATTTATTTTGTATATATTTGAAGATTAGGTAAATGCGTGAACCCAGTAGTTTATTATTGTATATCTCTCCATCTTCTGCCTCTTCTCCAGATCTACAGTGAGCGCACTCTTATTAGGCTGCGAGCGTCTGTTTACAGGGCATTTATCATGGCGTCGCTACAATCCGGGCTGTCAGAGCGTCACTTTGGGCGAGCTGTGCAAATAAATCAAAACTCCTCCAACTTGCCACAGATAGCACTGTACCACCACAACGCTGGCCCCAAAGTCTGAAATGAACCAGAGCAAAGGAGACTGTGGGGATCTGCTGACTTTTGTTGCAGTGATGTAAGTAACAGCTCTGAGTCACCATCTGTAGGCCTGCTCGACCAAAAAATTGCAAAGTCAAAGAGTTTTTATTGTTAAAGGGTCATATTATGCAAAATCAAATTTTTTTCCTCATGTTATAATGGTGTTTTCTCATCGTGAAGTTACTCAAAGTTCTTTTCACCTACCCCATATCTCCGCCCCCTACTCTGTACTTACTTATGTTTATTTTTAAAAATCAGATTCAGAGTCAAAACATAGAGCTAAAAAAATGGGAAGGACCTCTGTGCTTTTGTCTCAACCGCATTTACCTAAAGTTAGATTTTTTGGCTTGTTCTGCTGTTGTGATGTTTTAGCCAACGTGAAATATTTATTTGGACATTTGAACATAATTTTTTTCAATCACTTGATCACTTGATTGATAAACTCAATTCTATTCTATTTTGCAATGGTTGATTTATGTAATAATTCCTAAATTTCTATTTCAAGGGGAAATCTTCTGAATTTGGAGCACTACTTTTACAGAATTAATAAATGTGGTTAGAAAAAACACAAACACAATCTGAACATGAAAAGGGTATTTGGTGAAAATAAAAGTAATGCTTATTTATTACTTATTTTTTGTAATGTTGCTAATGTTAACTAATTAGAATCTACTCAACGTCTTTAGTTTCTTTTAACCTACATTCCCTTGACCCATTGGCCCACTTAAACCCAGGTGTTGACTTCTGAGGCCGTCAGTGCATCGCCAAATCGCTTTCTCAATAACCTAAGCCTTGCGCCAATATAGCAGCTGTCATGTATTTCATAGCTCCATAATAATTCCATTTGGCTGAGTTGACACGCCATCAAAGAACAAATATATAGCCATCAAGACTAGTCCAAGACCGTTCTTCTTTTCCCTCACTCCCCTCCTCGCATTCCCAGCTTAAACTTGTTTCCCCGCCGACCGCCTCGTATCAAATCAAAGCGGCTGCTGCATTGATTTCTTCGGAGGAAACAGGAGTATCCCCCACGGCTGCCTTTTCATCCCTAGAAGACAGATTACCTGACATTTGTGCACGCAGTCGGGTCCAGCCTACACTGCCATTGTATAAAAAAAATTAAAAAAAAGTGTCCCACATACCCTCCAACCCCCAACCTGCCACACCTTCTCCACGGTGACTAAAAGAAAGAATATTGTGACAGCCATTCTCAGCCTGCTCCAGGACCCATTCTTATTACATGTGGCTTTGCTGTATTGATTTTCTGCTGTTGTCAGAGTCATTAGGTACAATATAATATTGCTAGTAAAGGCAGGGATTTTATGTGTCTCTGTGAAAATATTATATGTTAAAAATATGAAATGCACCAGTATTTTTCACCAACATTGTAAAATAAAGTAGGAAGTAGGCTTCCATATTGTATTGTCCAAGCATTTTACATTGGGGAGGTTGTGTTGTGGGTAAGTTTCGGAGTGAATGGGACGGGTCATTGCTCTTTGCCCACAGTAGTAACAGTCTTTTTAGGCTTTGTAGAGTGTATGGAGTGACTGAATACTAACAAGGTACTTTGATCAGTCACCTGTGTTTGTTAAGTATTAAAATTTGACCAGATTTAATGTATGATCCTCTGAAGGCAATGCCACTTCATCCCTGAGTTCCAAATTAGTGTAAGCCACCTGGATTTAACTAAGCAAATATGTTGGGGTTGCTGCAGTTGGTCAGATCTAGGTTCAGCAACAGTCTTTGCTCAAAGAATGAGCTCAGCTGACACCTGAATATACTGAATGACCAGGTTATTCCATCAATGGATTTTTTCTTCACTGATGGCATGGGCATATTCCAAGATGACAATGCCAGGATTCATCGGGCTCAAATTGTGACAGAGTGGTTCAGGAGCATGAGACATCATTTTCACACATGGACTGTCCACCACATAGTCCAGACCTTAACCCCATTGAGAATCTTTGTGATGTGCTGGAGAAGCTTTGTGCAGCGTCAGACTCGACCAGCATCAATGCAACATCTTGGTGAAAAATTTTGGTGGTCTTTTTTGGCCAGGCAGTGTATTTATTTGAAGTCAAGAGTCCTCAGATGTTTATTCTGCATAATGTGTTAATATACCAAACCATAGTCTGCCTCTTACCTATAGTCTCATATATAAAAAAGATGGAGTGTCTGGCTCATCCATACACTTTGCATTGTGCATTTAAAGAACACCACCTTCTCTTGGCACAATGAGAGCAGTAAACATTTCTGTCAGACAAACTATTATCATAAATATTTCTCTAAAGTGCTCCAGAGCCTCTGCTGTAACTCCTAACCACTTCTACATGTTTTAAGAAACAAAACTATGATCAGTGACATCCTTGGCTTTGCAACGCACTGCCATTTTAGTGTCAAATTATAGTGTTTAGTACTGAATGAAAAAGGCAATATGGATGTTCAATCTACACTGCATGATTGTATAACATATCCACATGTGTCACACTGCCTATAGATATCAGATTCTTTTTTGTTGCGCACATGTCAACTTGTACATTGCCATTGTTGCTATTGTTCTACAATAATTGCCCATAAAAGGACAGATGGACAGAAACACAGAGGAGTTACAAACCATCAGACTGTACATAAAAGACATTGTGCCTAGCCATGGCAGCTCAGTGTCTACCACCTTTGTAAATGGATCTTAGTGATTCTCTAGTTTGCGATTTATCTTTTGGGCGATAATTATATTTGGGAAAATTGTCATCCACTTTTAAAAGTATGAATTTGTAATTGCATTGAATACATTTTTAATGAGGTACTTATATGTTCTAAGAGGTGATAAGAACATTGTGTTTATTCATTCAGTCACTATATTTGCTAATATATGGTCCAAAAGAAGACATCAGATAACAGAATCCTTTATGAAGCCTGCACCAGGAGCTCAGAGTTCACTCCTCCCCTCAGGGTGCCACCATCATTCACTCCATCATGTGCTTAATGGATTATATTCTCCCGGACCTGTTGCATTATTACTCAGATTTACTTTGCCTGTCACACTGAAGTGCTGCTTACCTCCCATCACTGGCCTCCTCCCCTCCGTTCTGACATGCCATTCATCTCCCTCCACACCAGCGCTGTACCACTACACTGCAGGTGATCCATCATGTCTGAGCCAGGTGCCGGTGTGGAAGTCCCAGGTACAGCGACCCCCTGACCTGTTAAAGCGCTTTGGTCCACACCTTAGACATGTCATGACCAACAACCCAGTTGCACTGACAGTCGTGCGGCTTCAGACAGCTGACCGGAGCAGGTGATTAGCAAGGCACATTTATTTGTATAACACAATCCTCACACAAAGTAATTCAAAGTGCTTTACAGAATAAGAAATGCCTTAACGACTTTTAGGCATTAATTATAGCTCCGCAATATATCGCAATCAAATCAAAATAGCAATTTGAGTTGCGATGGCTGCAGTTATTTAGATAATCGGATGTCCTCTGCAACAAACAAAATATCCTGTCTTTTTATAGAGAAATCTTGTTGTACCTGAGGTTTAGACCTACAGACTTGTTCATCATATTTCAATCTTCTCTCAAATGGTAATGCTCATCCTGAGGTTTACAGTTTACATTTTGCACTCTTACTTAACATATATTGTAAATCTATTTGCAATACAGGAAATTCATGTTTATATTCCTTTCCAAAATTATTCAGCCCTAGCCTCAATAGAGCGTCCTTTCCAAGAGTCTCATTTTCGCAGTAAAAAAACACAGTTGTATTTTCAGATACTAGACCTGCATTGTCACATTTTTGGCTTAAAAAAATAATAATAAAATTGCTTCCTCTCCTTCACCCACCTACCAAAGCTTGTGCAATCCAAGTAAAAACCCAGCATCATCTCCTCACCGTAATATTGAACAGGGTCATATAGAGGCTTCTTGACATTGTCATAAGATAAAACCCAGAGTTGGTATTTGCGGTGGCAGGCAATGCAGTTAATCAATGTGAACGATTATAATAAATGTGGCTTTTTCCTAGCTGCCATCATTAGCTGTTGGCCTAATTGTCACTCTCTTTAGCAGCTTTCATCGCCGTCACCGCGGGCACATCAACAGATTTGCAGCAGAATACTAATCAAGTCTAAATTTCCCAGTAGGGAGCACTTCTATTGAAAGAATTGAACCGCTCAACAGGCTAATGCTGGATTCAAATGGAAGCGAGCCCATTTAAGATAAGTATAACGGGGCTGTAATAGAAAAATTGCTATTGCACCTTCTCTTTTGACATAGCAACCAAAGTATTTTAAAATATACTGTTAGCTATAATAGGAACAGCATACAGTA
Source organism: Periophthalmus magnuspinnatus (assembly GCF_009829125.3). Classification (NCBI taxonomy): domain Eukaryota; kingdom Metazoa; phylum Chordata; class Actinopteri; order Gobiiformes; family Gobiidae; genus Periophthalmus; species Periophthalmus magnuspinnatus. The sequence continues at coordinate 27,453,852 of NC_047136.2, forward strand.
CCAAAATAAACATCCAGACCCAATTTTGCGAAGTGCCAATTCAGGAGTGCCAGAATATTTGTCAGCTATAAGGCAATGCACTTCCAGGTACGAACGCCCACACTTGCCTAAAGGAGAAGTTTGGGTGCTGTCACCTATCTCTTCATTTTTATTACTAGGGATCCACAAGTGTCTTTGTAGCCGGTGACGATACCAAGTTTAGCTGCGGCGACAAGGCAGTTTTGCTGAGTTATGGTTTTAATGTTATTATTTAACACCCACTTTGACAAGTAACCATCCCACTATATTATTCTGTCACTTATTGTTGCCTATTTTTTTAAAAACATTAAGATGACCACTTTAGAATTGAAACAATTTATCAAATAAATTGAGTGCCATAATTTGGTTACTAAAAAGCTTAGATATTTATTTCTTGCATCAATGATTTGTTTCCGCACAGAACCTGTTTTGACCTGCACAACAGTGAGAGTGCAGTATTTTAGATCCACGATGGATTACTTGATTACTAAAATAATCGATAGCTGCAGCCATAGACTGCACAACAGTGAAGAGCAGGGCATTTTAGATCCATGAGTGATTTAGAGAGCGGAGTTTAGTTAAGTGTGAGAGCACGGAGAACTGCGATGATGAAAACAAACCAGTTCAGTAAAAGACCGCGACAGGAGGTGAAGACATGGAGGCTAAATCAAACATCACACTGTAAAATGACCACCGTGCTGCAGACAGACCACAACACAGCACAATAAACACATTTAGATGTTTAACTCATATCTTAGCTGAAGTGATGAGACATGCAACCATTTTTATTAATTTAATTCATAGAAACTATAACTAGTTCACATTTCATGTGCCTTGTTAACAATACAGTTTGTTAACAAGTGAACTGTTAGTAAATATTCTAGGGACATCTTGATCTGGTCCATCATGTAAGTGAAATGTGTCTGTTTTGGGAACGTATTGATGTGCAGTTAAGAATAAATTTGTATTTATTTGTTTTAACTATGAACCATAACTTTAAAAAAAGGATATTTTAGGGAAGGTCAATTGGTTAATTGAAATAAATAATCAATAGCTGCAGCCCTAGACCACTTTGCATTAGCATTTTTGTAATCTAGTAGGAAGAACACTCTTTATATTGTGCTGGGTGTGCAGAGTTTTTCATACTGTACATCTGCATACATTTAGAAAAAAATAGAATTGCGATGCTTACAACTGTTGCAGTTGCAGTTAGATTTACAATATATATCTTGAAAAGTTTTTAAAAGGATTCTGTTTCGAGCATTACCATCTTCTCAAAGAAGACTAAAATATGAACTGATAAATTAATACAAGAATCCTTTCAATTTCACAACAGTTTTATAGAGGTCTAAACTGCAGGTGCAAAACGACCTTTCAGTAAAAGTCAGGATATTGTTTTTCTTGCAGGGGCCACTTGATTACCTAACATTTTATAGCTTTTTTATTGTTTTTGTGTTTTGATAATTGCACCAACTCAAATGGCAATACTCAAGTTCTTGTATGTAAAGAAAGGTAAAGATAGGGTACAGGTGAGCCTGCTGGTATCAGTGTGATATTCAGTAACCGTGGCGGTGTGCTTTCCACCACCTAATAACTCCTGTCTCCATCCATTGCTAAGCCTACCGCTGATGGGTCTTTTTAATAATGTTTGTCATGTTGGTTGCCTCGTGTGAAGTTGATATATTCAGGTGCCAGTTGTTCAATTGATAGAATAATTGATTCTGACCATTGATGCAGTGATAGTCCCACTTGTGTCTTAGAATGGAATATGAAGAACACCGAGGTTGTATCCAGTTTATATACCTGTAGCTAAGAATGGCCAAGTGGATAAAACATTGTCTTGCCTACTGAAAGATTGGCAATTCAAATCCCAGACTATTGCTATATCCTTGGGCAAGACATTTCAATATACCCACATTCTCCAGCTCAGGGTGGTTATGAGAGGGGAAAAAGCTTTTTAAAGATCACGATTCTCTGTAATAAAGGAGCAAGCTGAATGTAAATAGATTAAAAGAGACTCATTCTTTTAGTTAGCTCTCATGGTACTTGTTTATTTCCAACTAATTATACTCATTGTCTGAATTGTGTTTAAAACATGAAATGGTTTGAGGGCATCTGGGTAACTGAAAGTATAATTTCACAAACTCAGAACAAATATTAATGGCATTATCCTTCTTATGGGAAAATGTACTATGTGTACAGTGTATTAAGATAAGACAGATGTGTTTTCTTCTATTTTCATTGTATTTACTTTCTATAAGTAAAGAAAACATAGTGATAATAATAGACACCAATCCAGTCCTTGACCTTAGCCAGAATATGAGAGCACATTGACTGTAAGAGGTAATTAAAATGAAATCTCTGGACAGTCAGAGCCAACAGAAATAATTGGTTTGTAGGTTCAGGCTGATCGATTAGCTGGACTCATATCTATTACCTTCTCTGGTCATACTATGTGTTCTGTTTGCACACCATTATGGAGCAATGGTGACCTAGGAGTTGACAATCACTACGTTTACATGCTCGCCAGTAAAACACAATAACTGGCCTAGTCCAATTTAAACAGATTTTTCTAAATGCATGTAAACCCAGGAACCACGATTGACCTATTTGGTCTGCATGTGGACTGGCACAATAGTGGTCTGGCAGGTTTTGCAGCAAAGATCATTTTAATTTAGTTGTTTAACACACTTGGATTTCTCTATGCAGGTAAACATAGTCATTGTAGTATGTTTTCTTTTGTTGTCCTCATTATTATTATTGGTCAAAACAAAGGTAGGGAACACAAAGACTAGCATTGAAACAAAAAAAAAAGTTGGCAATACCAAAGGCACATAAATGATATTACTTTGTGCCTTAGCGTGTATGCGTGCTACATCTCCAACCCAGATCCATTTTGTGTTCTTGATAGCACAATCACTATTTTCTCATTTGATCAAAGTGGGCTGACCTTTTGTCCCTGTTCTTTTGTCCAGGGTAGCCATTGTTCTGTATGCCTACCTACCGTTTAAGCACACTCACAAAACGATTCATTATTAGCTGCAGGAATCCTACTCTCTATGCACACTTTGTCTGCAAACATAATAAGCGCTAACGCGACTGCTCTGTAATGTTATGAGATCCAAACAAGGGGGCCATTATGTCCATTGGCCATTTAATAAAGTGTAGGTGCAATATGCTTGGGCCTCGAGGCACTGCACAAGTAGCCTATCATAGCCTGAAGATATTTGAACTCTATAGACTGCCCTCATTTACTCCCAATCTTACCTGGATGACTGGAGCTGGGTGTTTATCAAATACATTTATATAAATCGAATCATAGCTAGTCAATGAGATTAACAAATTTATCGACTTATAGTTAAATGAATCATAGATGGTACAATCATATTTGGGGTCAGTATTTACTGTGTTTTTTGAACTAGTGGGACATTTTTGTTTGTTGTGTTTTTTTGCGATATAAGATTTGGGCTGACATTCCATGTCCCCAGAGCTAGTCTCCATGTCCGGAGATCCGGTCGTCGAGGTCCCCGCCTTCAACTGCCGCCCAGATCTCTCTGCACCCGCCACTCATGGCTCCTCTCGCAGGTGGTGGGTCCACGGGAGGACGGCCCCACGTCGTTCCTTCGGGCTGGGCCCAGCCGGGCCCCGTGGGGCCCAGCCACCAGGCACTCGCTGCCGAGCACCCACCCCAGGCCTGGCTCCAGGGTGGGGCCCCGGTAACGCCAGTCTGGGTGACGTAAATGGCCTCGTTGGATTCCTCTTCATGATGGGTTTCTGAACCGCTCTTAGTCAGACCCATCTCCCGGGACCTGTTTGCCATGGGTGACCCTACCAGGGGCATGAAGCTCCCGACAACATAGCTCCCAGGATCATTCGGGTGCTCAAACCCCTCCACCACGTTAAGGTGGCGGTTCGGGGTCTTGTTCACGAGTGAGGGAAGGATGGAGCGTGAGATTGACAGGCGGATCGGTGCAGCGTCTGCAGTGATGCGGTCGCTGTATCGGTCCATTGTGGTAATGAAGGAGCTGAGTCTAAAGGCAAAGCTCTCGATTTACCGGTCAATCTACATTCCTACCCTCACCTATGGTCATGAGCTCTGGGTAATGACCGAAAGGACAAGGTCGCGGATACAAGCGGCCGAAATGGGTTTCCTCCGCAGGGTGGCCGGGCGCACCCTTAGGGATAGAGTGAGGAGCTCGGTCACACAGGAGGAGCTCGGAGTAGAGCCGCTGCTCCTACACGTCAAGAGGAACCAGTTGAGGTGGCTCGGGCATCTGCTCAGGATGCCTCCTGGACGCCTCCCTAGGGAGGTGTTCTGGGCATGTCCCACCGGGAGGAGGCCCCGGGGAAGGCCTAGGACACGCTGGAGGGACTATGTCTCTCGGCTGGCCTGGGAACGCCTTGGGGTCCCACCGGAGGAGCTGGAGGATGTGTCCGGGGTGAGGGAAGTCTGGGAGTCCCTGCTTAGACTGCTGCCCCCGCAACCCGGCCCCGGATAAGCGGAAGAAAATGGATGGATGGATGGATGGAAGATTTGGGCTGTAGAAGCTTGCATTTTAGATGCAAACTCAGTACTTGTGTTGTATTCTGATATTTATTTATTCCAGCTCATGTTTTTTAACAAAATTGTACATTTAGAAAACTTTTCTGCTTTATGGTTTGGTTTCAATATTATCGTTTATCGTCTGTATTTACTTCAGCATTATGTCGCACTTCAAACTTTGTTGTCATGACAGACCTGAGATCGACCAGTAGAGACAGCTAACATCCCACCTGAATGCACTGCTCTGTATTACGTAATGCAGCAAATACTATCACAGGCTGCTGCACAGTTTAATAAAATGGTCATTGGCGGGGTTGCTGTACAACATTATCACTGTCTAGGTTTTATTCTTTCATTCAAGCTGTTTAATAAAACTGGAGTTGGAATTTCCATTTTGTTCTCAAGCCCAATTTTACCTTTATTGTGTAACGCAACCAAGTAGCATATATAACTTGCATGAAATGTATTTGCTTGTCATGGTGGAAGACCCAAGAAGAGGTTTGTGGATATAGTGGTAAAATGATCTTAGCCTAATACAGAGACGTTGGTTTTGAACAGACGGCACAAGAATTCATCGTCTACCACTGTTTCTTTTAGATTTGCTAAGTCGTGTTCATTCACATTCATGCTTTTCTGAAATGTTAAATATTCTTATTCGGGACCTATTCACTAAAGAGATGTGGCCAACGCAGAGCTGCTTTATTGATTTCCTCCTTTCCTCCATGTGAACTGTAAGCGCCCGCAGCCTTTGTAAAGACATTTTTCACTCCACTGGCATGTCGTTGACACAAACACCTCTTTTTTTTTATTCCCTTAAGAGGAGTTACAAAAGAACACCTGACTCTTCGGATAGTTGTGGACCCCTCCTTGTCTTCGCCCCAAAAGCAATTCCCCAGTAACAGGAGATATGAAATTGTAATTCTGCGGCGGACAAATGGTATTTGACGCTCGGGTGAATTATAGATGAAAGCAGAAGGGCCTGGGTGCTGGAGAGGGGACAAGTCACATGACGACAGGAGACACTCGTACACTGCACCGCTCAGATCGATAGGCATTCCATACAGTGTACACTCCAGTCAACTATGATTGCACTAAATCAACATCTGCTTCATCTGCTGTCATGTATAAGACCGGTTTTAGCTAATCTATGTCAAAATATGTCAATCTTTTCTTTATGCAAACAAATGCGTGCAGCCTTCCTGTCTGACTATTTCAATTTAAAGTACATCTAATTAAAGACTTAAACACTCTAAAAGATAACACAAGACTGAGGGATTACACAGACTCTCCTAAAGATGACCAAACACAAACATTAGCAGGTGAACAGGTATCTGTGTCTTGCCCAAGGAGACCAAAGTGACTATTGGAAGTTTTGCTGCTACTTGCAAGATACTGTATTAATTGGTTAATCTAAACTAATAGTGACTGGATTTTAGAATGATGAAGCGATTAAAAATTTAGTCCAACATCAAATAATATGGACTTGGTCATTTGTTCTAATGTTTGCAGTTTCCAGTTGCATGTCCGTTTGCTCGGTGACTTTGCCCCTTCTTCCTCCATGCGCGCTCATGCATGTCGTGTGAGCTTGTCTGCTGCTCATGCTGAGGTTACTTCCTCACCTCAACCCACTGAGCCCACCACAGCCCTCACATTACTTGTCAACAATGACATAGTCCAAACGCATAATGCATTTTGGTAGACAAACTTGAATGGTAGTAATTCAATTTTTCTGTCTGACCGTGGAAAAGCCAGACATTTGCTGGAGGGTAAAGCCGTGTATGCTTCCGTACTGAAAAATTGATTGCACCTTGTGTAAGTGTAAAAAAGTTCAACTTTTTTTGTTTTGACACAGAATGTCTCAAGTATCATGTCTTGTGAGAAGCAGTACATATTAGTTAGCCAAAGAACTAGCTTAAAAATGTCCTAATTTCCCATTTTTTTATGAACATGTCTCTTCTGTTACTGGCCAGTGAAAGACATTCTAATGTCATTCTGACCTGCATGTTTACCACATGCCCTCTGTCCATCTGCCACTCTGAGTTAGGCTCTGTCCGCTCTTCACATGGGCATGAGGGGCAGTTACAGAACTACCACCACACTATGAATAAAATAACATGACTTAAAACTTAGATCGCAGAAATGTTGTCTGTACATGCTTCATTTAAACTGGATCGTCCTAACAGTCACACAAAATACTGTCCATCAATCCATCAAATTCTTGCATTCATTATTATTCTAATGTTCTAGGCAAGTGTTTTTAATTCCCGTTAGACCTACTGTACATAGTAAATGTAATAATAGGTCTGGTCTGCTGACACAAACAATCATGTATGATTTAACTTATCACTTTTTCAAAATATCACTACTTACAGTCATATAAAATACTAACTCTAAAAGTAGAAGTGAAGCATTATTTGAAGTGTAGGTGATGCTGCCATTTTAATGGGATTTTAAAATGTCATCTCATTGAATATGTGCAGTTTGAAAGCCCTCCCCATTTGATACACCACAGATATATTACACTCAGCAGTATATAAACAAGGCTTGGCACTTCATTTGGCTGAGTTTTCGGCACGCCACAACTCTGCCATAAGCCATAACAGTTAGATAAAGTCCCAGAATGCTTCTCCTGATGGATTCTGCATCTATTTCTCCAGACATGCCTCGCTCCCCTGCTCCCTTCCTTCACACGGAGGGGTCATTACTGCTTTATACTGCTGCTTAATGCAACACTGAAAGTTTAATGATGGGTTATATTTAGTCCCAAGCATATTTGACCAATTTGCATATTTGAGCAGGAACAGCTGTGGAATCTCCCATCCTCCTCCGGGCTGGCCTACAGCATATGTCTGCTGTGTGAGGAACATGTTGTCTTGAAATGATATGGAAGAGTCAGTTAGCTGCACTTTGGGTCAATTAGACTAAAGTATAACGCAAGTGGGCTATTGTTTTAGGCTATTTGCTTGTACGCTGTGGAAAATTATAGACTGAATGAGCTGTGAAGCCATGGCCTATAGATTATATAAGTCAATTCATGTTGGTTAACATTTTAATAAATTAAGTATAAATGCACAGTTTTTTAAAATGGGTAATTAAAGACGGCTGCTTCTTCTGAGACATTGTGATTGGTTAAATCCACCTGTCAATCAGTTAGAGGTGGAGGCTAGGAGGAGTGGCTGCAAAACAACTTACTGTATTTGAGCATAGATCTTCATTTAACTGCAACGCACTCTGTCGAGATTTAGACATTATCACTAATGTGACATATTGTTACAAGATAAAATCACTATAAGCACTAGGTGGCTTTGGGCAGATCTATAGTATACCTTACTTCCCTATAACCTCAGTGTACATTTTTCACAGTGCAGAAGCCTTCACATATGCATGAGTAAAGTTGGACAAGTGTGGAACATGACTTGAAGTGTATATGGAGCAGCTGCCCTGACTGATGGAGTGGCTAGCTCTGCTGGGATTGTAAGAACACCTAGAGTGCTAGGTGAATTAACAACCCATGCATAAATGAAAAGCTAATGTTTGCAAGCTAATGAGTCCCATTGAAATATAGCAGCCCTCAGCCTGGGAAGAGCCACATGTGCTGTTACACTGATGATCATTTAGCCATTCATTTCCAAGCCAAGAAGTGTAATGCATGCATTTCATTTTATTAGATTATTGTAATGAATAATTTATTTCTTATGGCTTCTGGATCACTTCACATTGTAAGTCCTATTGGGTCCCTGAGAGCCCTTCCACGGAATTGTTGGTAATGCTAAGCTAGCATATAAGATGTCTGATTTTAGCTATGCATTTTAAACATCAGCTGGGATTATTCACCCATTTTTGTGAGTGCTTTGGAAAAAACACATGAATAATGCATGAGCACTCAAAGGCTGTGGTGGGCCTAATACGATTTTTGGGAAAGATTGTGCTTACTGAGTCATGCCAGGTGAGAGGGGCGACAGGAGGGGGCAGGGCAGGTGAAGTACAAATAGTTCAACCTCAGACCACAAGCCAGTATAGAAGCTTGAACAATGCCATAAGAGGTCTTGTCTCTGTACCATGCCAAGAAGTTACAAAGTTTGCACCAGATAAAGTGTCAAAATGTATTTCTCAAACTTAACAGCATTATAGATTTCAAGCAAACATTGGGGATAGTCAGCGCCACTGAAGTTTCTGTCATAAAAGTGACACTACAGCATTCATGTTTCAGTCTAATTCTTGTAGGACTTTTTGACCGTAAGACATACGATATATTGTTTTAAATTGTTAATTGCAATGTATTTCATTTGAAACCTGTGGATATTGTATTTGTAAAGTGCACGGAATTGTGTCGTCACTCCTAAAATAATTTACATTTAGCCTAATGTAACACCAATGGAGATTTTAAGGCGCTAACTTTAGAACTTTACCTGTTTTCTACTGTTTTTGCTAATGCATCTCTTTGTCACAGATGATGTTTGATCCCAAGCTCTATATTTGGAGAAGACCAGATAAGTTATTTTTCATGTGATGTTACACTTCACCTGAATATAAATATTATTATAGCCATTTTCCTGTTATATGTAAATTGTAGGAGGAATATGGATAATAAGTGCTTCTTAACCAAAAGGCTTTCAACAATATGTTTTTCTATATGTTTCATGCAGAGGATGCATAAGGTGTGATATCTAAGCTTTTACTGTGCTGTTGCTTACAGGTGACATTAATATGCTGAAGATTGCATCATTATAATCTGACCTTTTAGTAGAAGACACTTAGTAGAAGACAGCAAGCAGACATGCCTTCACAGGTCAAATATGTGCTGTTGTGTAAAAACAAGTGTGAAATTCATCGGCAATGCATTTTAGCCTCCTTTTAGAAACCTTTTTTCTCTTATTCCCATTTGTTCTCAGTGTTTTGACCTTATCGTACCAGGGTCAATAGTGTAAAGAAGAGCTACGGGCTAAGAGCATTTGGACCACACGTATTTATGCAGCATTGAAAGATCCTGGGACTTCCATGTAAATGGGACAGGATGAGGTAGAATCCATTATCTTGGGAGCGATCTTCCAATGTATTTGAGACTGGTAATTACCACGGCCTGATGGCACTTTGCAATTCTGACTTCTCACGACTGCTGCTTACAAGTAATGAACTACAAGATAAAAAGCAAGTATTTCTTTATCTTTTAACACAATTATCCAAAATATAATGGCTTAGCTTGTATTTGTGTGGCAGTTTGCACTGTTAATTCCAGATCATTTAATTAATGCCATATGTAGTCCCTCTCCGGCTGCAGATGAGCGCACACCTGCTAGCATCTTGGAGAGTTAATCACCTGAATGCTAGGGCCATCACATGTGCAAGCTGTTCTGCAGGAGCCAAGCTGTTCCTTTACCTTACCCAACTACTTGCAAATAGCTTCCAAATGTCTCCCGCTGCAAGAATATAAAACAAATTAGAGAGAGGCTGCGATATCTGTGCGTCAATTCCTTCCAGTGAAATGGCTTTGATAATGCGCTTTAGACGACAGACAAAACCAAAACATTGTCGACTTTGACTTTGCTGAGTGAGAATACAAATTGGATTTATTTTAGATTGCACCTCTTCCGCAAATGGTAAGGCAGACAAATAGCAGTTTCTTTATGTTCCTTTGTTTACATGTATATAGGAGACTCACGTATCCAGCTGAGCCATGTAGTACTGAAGCGGTGTTTTCTATTGTCCATGTGTAATTATCTCTCAGGGCCTTCTAATAGCACATTCACTGCACAGCGTCTCAAACGTCTGCCCATTTATATGCTCCTTTTTTTTCTATTGACTTCAGTGTTCCAAGCGCAAAAAGGGACTTTTGAAATGTTGTTATATATGTATATATGCGTGTGTGTGTGTGTGTGTGTGTGTATGTATATATTTATGTATGTATAAAAACATTTAAGTAAGTTCATAAATATAAGTGAGAGAAGCCTGTAATTTTCATCGTAGGTTCACTTCAACTATGAGACACAGAATGGGGGAAAGAATCCAGGAAATCATATTGTAGGATTTTTTTTAAAATTAATTAATTAATTGGTAAATTCCTTGGTAAAATAAGGTCAACTCCAACTCCAAACAAGCAAGACCTGTAACTTCTTTAACAGGCTCCTCTGTCCTCCTCTTGTTACCTGTATTAATGGCACCTGTTTGAACTCGTTATCACCTGTCCACAACCTTAAACAGTCAGACTCCAAACTCCACTATGGCCAAGACCAAAGAACTGTCAAAGGACAAGCTCTTTGAAGGTCACAAGACAACACAACATGTATAGGACATAAAAATGGACTCAACTAGACACATTCAAAACTGTAGACCTGAACCAGGCTGGGAAAACTGAATCTGCAGTAGATAGGCAGTTTGATTTGAAGAAATCAAATGTGGGAGCAGTTATATGATGAAAATAACAGGCCTCTCTCATTTTTTTAAGTGGGAGAACTTGCACAATTGGTGGCTGACTAAATAATATTTTTTTTGCCCCACTGTATATATATACATTGCCTGGTCAAAAAAAAAAAAAAAAACGCCAAAAAAAAGGTCACACACTCTAATATTTGTTGGACCACCTTAGCTTTGATTACAGCACACACAGCACGCATTGTTTCGATTTCACTTCTGCAATGTCACAAGATTTATTTCCATCCATCCATCCATTTTCTTCCGCTTATCCGGGGCCGGGTCGCGGGGGCAGGAATCTAAGCAGGGACTCCCAGACTTCCCTCACCCCGGACACGTCCTCCAGCTCCTCCGGTGGGACCCCAAGGCGTTCCCAGGCCAGCCGAGAGACATAGTCCCTCCAGCGTGTCCTGGGTCTTCCCCGGGGCCTCCTCCTGGTGGGACATGCCCAGAACACCTCCCTAGGGAGGCGTCCAGGAGGCATCCTGAGCAGATGCCCGAGCCACCTCAACTGGTTCCTCTCAACGTGTAGGAGCAGCGGCTCTACTCTGAGCTCCTTCCGTGTGACCGAGCTCCTCACCCTATCCCTAAGGGTGCGCCCGGCCACTCTGCGGAGGAAACCCATTTCAGCCGCTTGTATCCGCGACCTTGTCCTTTCGGTCATTACCCAGAGCTCATGACCATAGGTGAGGGTAGGAACGTAGATTGACCGGTAAATCGAGAGCTTCGCCCTTGGGCTCAGCTCCTTCTTCACCACAACGGACCGATACAGCGACCGCATCACTGCAGACGCTGCACCGATCCGCCTGTCAATCTCCCGCTCCATCCTTCCCTCACTCGTGAACAAGACCCCGAGATACTTGAACTCCTCCACTTGGGGCAGAGACTCACCACCCACCCGCAGAGAGCAAACCACATTTTTCCGGTCGAGAACCATGGCCTCGGATTTGGAGGAGCTGATTCTCATCCCAGCCACTTCACACTCGGCTGCAAACCGCCCCAGTGCCTGTTGCAGGTCCTGGCTCGAAGAAGCCATCAGGACAACATAATCTGCAAACAGCAGAGATGAAATCCTGTGGTTCCCAAACCAGACCCCCTCCGGCCCCTGACTGCACCTAGAAATTCTGTCCATAAAAACAATGAACAGAACCGGTGACAAAGGGCAGTCCTGGCGGAGTCCAACATGCACCGGGAACAGGTCTGACTTACTGCCGGCAATGCGAACACAGCTCCTGCTCCGGTCATACAGGGACCGGACAGCCCTTAGCAAAGAGCCCCGGACCCTATACTCCCAGAGCACCCCCCAAAGGACACCACGAGGGACACGGTCGAATGCCTTCTCCAGATCCACAAAACACATGTGGACTGGTTGGGCATTCTCCCATGAGCCCTCGAGGACCCGATGGAGAGTATAGAGCTGGTCCAGTTTGTTCCACGACCAGGACGAAAACCACACTGCTCCTCCTGAATACGAGGTTCGACTATCGGTCGGATTCTCCTCTCCAGTACCCTGGAATAGACCTTACCGGGAAGGCTGAGGAGTGTGATTCCCCTGTAATTGGAACACACCCTCCGGTCCCCCTTCTTATACAGAGGGACCACCACCCCGGTCTGCCATTCCACAGGTACTGTCCCTGACTGCCACGCGATGTTGCAGAGACGTGTCAGCCAAGACAGCCCCACAACATCCAGAGACTTGAGGTACTCAGGACGGATCTCGTCCACCCCCGGAGCCTTGCCACCGAGGAGCTTGACAACCACCTCAGTGACTTCAGCCAGGGTGATGGACGAGTCCGCCTCCGGGTCCCCAGTTTCTGCTTCCTCCTCGGAAGACGTGACAGTGGGATTGAGGAGATCCTCAAAGTATTCCTTCCACCGCCCGACAACATCCCCAGTCGAGGTCAGCAGCTCTCCACCCGCACTGTAAACAGTGTTGGCGAAGCACTGCTTCCCCCTCCTGAGGCGTCGGACGGTTTGCCACAATCTCTTTGAGGCCGTCCGATAGTCCTCCTCCATGGCCTCCCCGAACTCCTCCCAACCCCGAGTTTTTGCCTCTGTGACTGCCCGAGCCGCGGCACGCTTGGCCCGCCGGTACTCATCAGCTGCCTCAGGAGTCCCACGAGCCAACAAGGCTCGATAGGACTCCTTCTTCAGCTTGACGGCATCCCTTACTTCCGGTGTCCACCACCGGGTTCGGGGATTGCCGCCGCGACAAGCACCACAGACCTTACGACCACAGCTACGAGCAGCCGCATCGACAATAGAGGTGGAGAACATGGCCCACTCGGAGTCCATGTGTCCAACCTCCCCCGGGATCAGGGAGAAGCTCTCCCGGAGGTGGGAGTTGAAGACCCCCCTGACAGAGGGCTCCGCCAGACGTTCCCAGCAGACCCTCACAATGCGCTTGGGTCTGCCAGGTCTGTCCAGCTTCCTCCTCCGCCAGCGGATCCAACTCACCACCAGGTGGTGATCAGTTGACAGCTCAGCCCCTCTCTTCACCCGAGTGTCCAAGACACGCGGTCGGAGGTCAGATGACACGACAACAAAGTCGATCATCGACCTCCGACCTAGAGTGTCCTGGTGCCACGTGCACCGATGGACACCCTTGTGCTCGAACATGGTGTTCGTTATGGACAAACTGTGACTAGCACAGAAGTCCAATAACAAAACACCGCTCGGGTTTAGATCGGGGAGGCCGTTCCTCCCAATCACGCCCCTCCAAGTGTCACTGTCGTTACCCACATGGGCGTTGAAGTCCCCCAGGAGAACAACGGAGTCCCCGGTTGGTGCACTGTCTAGTACCCCTCCCAGGGACTCCAAGAAGGCCGGGTACTCCGCACTGCTGCTTGGCCCGTAGGCCGACACAACAGTGAGAGACCTGTCCCCGACTCGAAGGCGCAGGGATGCAACCCTCTCGTTCACCGGAGTGAACCCCAACACGCAGCGGCTGAGCTGTGGGGCAATGAGCAAGCCCACACCAGCTCGCCGCCGCTCCCCGCGGGCAATGCCAGAGAAATGGAGAGTCCAGCCCCTCTCAAGAAGTTGGGTTCCAGAACCCAAGCTGTGCGTAGAGGTGAGGCCGACTATATCTAGCCGGTAACGCTCAACCTCCCGCACAAGCTCAGGCTCCTTCCCCCCCAGCGAGGTGACATTCCATGTCCCCAGAGCTAGTCTCCATGTCCGTAGATCCGGTCGTCGAGGCCCCCGCCTTCGACTGCCGCCCAGATCTCTCCGCACCCGCCCCTCATGGCTCCTCTCGCAGGTGGTCGGTCCACGGGAGGACGGCCCCACGTCGTTCCTTCAGGCTGGGCCGAGATCTTGCATTGATGATGGTAGAGTCTGACGCTGCACAAAGCTTCTCCAGCACATCCCAAAGATTCTCAATGGGGTTAAGGTCTGGACTCTGTGGTGGACAATCCATGTGTGAAAATGATGTCTCATGCTCCTGAATCACTCTTTCGCTATTTGAGCCCGATGAATCCTGGCATGGTCATCTTGGAATATGCCCGTGCCATCAGGGAAGAAAAAATCCATTGATGGAATAACCTGGTCATTCAGTATATTCTGGTGTCAGCTGACCTCATTCTTTGAGCACAGACTGTTGCTGAACCTAGACCTGATCAACTGCAGTAACCCCAGATCATAGCACTGCCCCTATCCAGTTGGCAACTTTTTTTTATGGCCAGTCAGTGTATTTGTGTTTAAAATGGTTTTGATTTCTATTTGCAGAGTCACTCTCAAAGTGTTGTCATAATACTCAAATGTCATAGTTGATTTTTTTACTAAGAAAAGGCTCAATAATACTCATCTTCAACAAAAAATTTTTTCATGTCCTCTTGTAATAGTGCTGATACAGATCGAGACCATTAAAACTATTAACTTTTTCTTTTTTTTTTTTTTACCAAACCTACATTCCAACATAAGGGACCGTATCATCTGATCCAGTCTGTGACCGCTGTGGCTTTTAAAATCACTGGCAGCATGGGTAATGTCTGAAATCTTTGCCTCAATACCAGGCAGCAAACAGAGGTGTGACTATAAGGTTTAGGTGTAAAATTTAGGTGTGAATATAGTTATGAAAATAATAAATAAATTATAAAAACAAGAAACAATTATATATGGATACAATAAAACAGCCCTGAAGCAGGGTTACTGACACTCTAGACCCCTTCCGGGCCTGTGGTTCTTGCTGTGGCATATGGAGAAGAGGAGCATATTTTAACTTATGCTATAGTTATTCAGATTTTCAGAATTTCTTTCATATCCTTTTTTATTTCATTGTATTATTAAATATACAAACCAACCCATGTTGCACTTAATTTCTCTAGACACCAGTCTTACAAAACGTTAGACACAAATAAAAGTAGCCAACAATTTACAGTTCTGCATGTGTGCACTCTCTCCAAACATTTGACTCTAGACCTGCCCTTGAAATGTTTGGCATTTATCATCCTAATACATTTCCACACAAAAGAAGGCTTTTTATGCCTTGAATATGTTACACCTTATGATTTCAGTGGACTCGTTTGATATTTATTTTAACCATTCTGACAATTCATTGAATGCACCTCACTGCGCCCTCAATTTGCTCCAAACCATTTGATATTTGGGCACAGCTGCCCTCTTATTTAGAGCTCCACACAGTAGCACAGACGCTAAATTATCGCGCTAACGTTAGTGCTGCTTTAAGCCTGGGGTCAGGCTACAGCCCAGTGTGGTGTGTCATGCCTAGTCACGTGATAAAATGATAAAACCCTTTTATCATAACTTGAATGGTTTCCATCATATGTCTTGCCTCAAATGACTTCCAGCCCTTCAGGATACTTGCTTACTACTGCTATGTGTTCTATTTAAAAAGACTCATGAATCACTAGAGTCTATAGTAACTTTTGAGTTCACTCTTCACAAAACCAGGATGCTATAGATTATATTGATAGTTTGTAAATATCCATATTGATCTTCCAGTTATATTTCCAACTAGTCATTGTCCTGAACATAAAGTTTGATCTTAGGTGCTACCCGCAGTGTATTTGTATTCTATAAAATGCATCTTTATATCACATTGATATAGTCTGATATTGAAAATTTTGGAACAATTCCTAGAACTAATGCTGCAGGGTAAAAAAAAATAATCATATTTTCAAGTGCAATAAGTTAGTAGTAAGTTCAAGAAGGAGTCCAATATCTGTCCACACAGTAGGTTGGTTGGTAATTGGATAATAAAACAGTAAGGGAGAAGTAAATCTTTATTTATAGTGGCTCAAAGTGGTGCAAGTTAAATAGTTAGTGTACATTTTATTGTTGACATTTATGAAGAACATTTTTATGCCGTGTTAAATCCATGTTGTAAAATTATACTGAGACTTGCAGTGCTAGGCTTGTTTTTATTTCTACTGCCTACCTTTATACGTTTCCATCAATCATGCCATTAGGGCCTCAGTAATCTTATTCACTGTTGTTTTTGGAATGACGAAAACCGGCAGGTGCGAAACACTTGGGGTCAAAGATTTACTCTGCATCCCTCTCCTCTAATCCATTTATTTGTGGAAAAAATGTGAGTAACTTTTGTCGGGGGAAAGCTGGCGTGAACAGAGCATATTTTAGAATAAGTCTGCATATTGATGACCTGACTCACCCTGGTGCATGTTCGGGAGGTAAGTGCACAAATGGATGCTGCTAGGAGGAGTGTGCTGGTCAGAGAGCTGAAGGCACTTGTGTCTCCGCAGGGGCCCAGTGAGGGGACATAGGCAGAGCATGATACCACAGCTTATTTAACACAGCCAGTCTGCATGGGGGTTTTACTGCTCCAAGCCAATCAATGCTATAACCGTCTGCTATAACATGCACCTAGCTTATCTAAGATTACTGTTTAAGGATGACAGATGTAAACGTATGTGGTGCATTTATAACAGAAAGTATTTACTATTTACACATTCCTCCAGCCAAATTGTCAGTAAAAGAAAGTTATGTGGAAAATTGTATCAAAAACTGGTACAAAAATTAAATGAGTAAAAAATAAAAGAGTCTCGATGCTTGATCGGTCCTGGAAGAGCAGTAAGATTAGGCAGTATCACAACAAATAGTAAACATGATGATTGTTCACTGCTGAGATGGAAAAAAAAAATCAAATACCCAGCCCTATATGCAGTATGATTTAATTTGAGTAATGTTGTGAAAATAGTGAAAACAGTTGCATAGAAATTCATATACATACAACATATTACAAATCGCTGTTTGTGCATCTGTGACGTCAGAATATAAGACTCAAAACATTCAAATATAAAAGTGAAGTTGAGCCTTCTTCAGCGACTCAAGACTAACATGTTTATGCTTCAAAGTCTGGCACAAGTAGCATTGGTAAGATAACAGGAAGACATTTGAACAAGTCCTTGACATTTAGGTGGGAGGTAGTGCTCTCAAATATATTACATAATGCAATATAGAGACCAAAGGACATGTTTAAACGTCTGGAGTTGAAACATTACATTGGCTATATGTTTACATTACATGTTTAGTGATTTGGAGTGAGATTCAGAGTAAACTTGTTAGCTTATTTTTTATGCTTTAGTTATCTGATCAACTGTTAATATCTTACGTTAACAGACCAGACTTGTATTCAGTTCTGTCTATGCTTCAAGGAGCTAAATAAATATGAATGTGATAAGACTTTTTGAAGGTGCAGACAGTTAACTCTGACTATGTAAATCCAGAAGGTTGTGTTATTGTTATCAGTGGGCGTCTCTCTGCTGCTCTGTCTCCTGACTTCATTAATCTATTCATTTATTCTGCAGACCTCTTCTAATCTCAGTGCTCCCTCACTCATTCATCATCCCCACACGGGCGCCCCTCTCTCTTTTTCACTTCATTTCTCTCACTCTTTTCTTTCTCTCTCACTCTCTCACTCTCACTCCCTCTCTGTCTCTTTCTTTCTCTCTCTCTCTATCTCTCCCTCTCTTTCTCCCTCTCTCTCTGTGTCTGTCTTCAGAGCAGGGCAGGAGCTTGTCACAGTCACAAATGATGAACTCAAAGTGGAGGAGCGCAGGTCTGTTTGCATCTTATCTCCGGAACTGTACCTCACTGCAGCACCAAGTGTCAGCGCTGATAAAGGACTCTGTCACACTCACAAAACCAACACTGTTCCTGTTGCTGTGGGTCCTGTTATGCTTTTACAAATGGCTTGTAAGAGTTGTGTTCATGAGGAACCAGTTACACTAAAGGTTTTAATGGGACAACTGACAGTGTGCTAAAATGAAAGACCAGACTCATAAAGTGCAATAAAACAGATCTCTCAAACATTACACTTTCAGAACAAATAATTTGGAAGCACAGAAATCCTTGATATTGCTCTTTTTGATATTCTTGTGATGTGTAGTTGACATGCAAGAAGTCAAAAATTGTCTTTGAAGTGAAGATTTAGACTAAAGACCTTTGCAAAACTTTCGGTCATTACCTAGAGTTTATGACCATAGGTGAGGGTAGGAACATAGATTGACCGGTAAATCGAGAGCTTTGCCTTTCAACTCAGCTCCTTATTTGCCAAAACGGACCGATACATCGACCGCATCACTGCAGACGCTGCACCGATCCGCCTGTCAATCTCACGCTCCATCCTCCCCTCACTCGTGAACAAGACCCCAAGATACTCTCATCCCAGCCGCTAGGGCAACTGGGATGAGAATCCCAACCAAGTTCCAAGCAGGAACTTGGTGTTAGTAACTAAATTCTCCAGTGTGGAGTCTTTACAGTGTCTCAATGGAAAAATGCATAATACTAAATCCACATTCAGTCTGCAATGTCCATGTAAAAGTGAAACCAAACATATATAAACCAAACTCTCTCAAAATCTTGCTCCTTGTTGGTCCTGGTAAAAGCGTTATTTCCATGTAAATGTGGAGTGTGTCTGCGCAAAGATGTATCCAAGCAAGTCCATGTAAATTTCTCCATAATCCTCCTCTGCCCAGGTAACCGCATAATAAAAGCATTAACAAAAAGCATGTGCTTCACAGCGCTGTCTTTGATCTGAAGTGCCCTATACGTAGAAAACAAAAGTGAAACAAAAGGCATGTGTGGGTCTATTTGAGGAACAGCACTCTGGTTAATGTGCATGTGCATTTGTTTTGAGTTAGAACTGTACATCATAAAGCCTAGTACCATGTTTTAAAATATAAATTAACATAGTTATAACGTAATTCAAGCATTACAAAAATACTTTCCTAATATTGGCCATTAATTCACACTTACAAAATTCAGGCACCTAAAAAGAGCCGTTCAGGTATTGTTGTTTCTTTGTTTAAAGCTTGAACTATTACCACTGCCTTTGAAAACATTTCTGATTTGTTTTGTCCTTAAACCATCCGGGGACATTTAGATAATAAATAAACTGAATATGAAAAGCAGATGATGCTCCCATGGTGCTGTGGAGTACGGATACAATCTGACCTTAGCTGCTGTGATATGTTGTATACTATTAATGTATTTACAAAATATTGTAAATGGAGAAATTTGTCAACACGAATATTCCTCTTCCAAAGGTTAAAACATTTGAGTGAGTTGAAATGTTGTCATCTATCTCCCGACCATCTGCATATGCGCTTTGTCATTTGTGTTTAGCTTGGAGCGGAGCCATTAGTCCCACTCCTGGCATCACAGCTGCTTTTAGCTGAACTCCCACTTTGAGATAATTTACCCAGCCAGAGGACAAACCCACACTGCACATCTGAAGCTCTCCTCGCGGCCTCATTAACAAAGCAGTGCCTCAGCAGACCCATGACCGACCGCTGTCTGACACTCTTCTGTCTACATGCTATAGCCCCCATCTCCGAGCACTCACGTCATGCACATCCACCGCGTGCCATACACTCAGAAAATGTCTTTGTCGGGAGCTTTTGTGATTTTTCCATTGTGCGTCACGGTGACATTTCATGATTGTTTTTTTTTTATTTGTGATTTTACTCCTCCAAAATTTTAATTTGGTTTGCACAATATAGCTTATTCATTGTCAACAGGGATCCGGAGTATAAGCAGTTGCACTATTTGCATGCAGGGTCTTTATCCTACAATCCTGACGTGTAAAACAAGTGCTGTATGTTGTATGATTAATCTAACTATATTCCACAACGTTGTCACATGTATTATTTATTATTACTCAGTGCATTAAACAGCAGATTTGAATGTTGTAGTGCTGTCATACAGGTACTCCATCAACAGGTTGCATTCTCTGATCTCCTGCCTCTTAATTAAATCAAATGCAGCCCAAACCACTCCAGGTAATTAAACCATGGTCAAGAGCCCCTGTATAATTTCATACGACATTCACCACCTAACAAGATTTCATAACCAGCTATTCATATCCAAACTACACTCTTTTCATTGTATTTGTGGCAGTATCCATATCAAAATCAAATGGGAACGTCACATAGTGGATTGGGGTAATTCCATTCATAGATGTCTGGCACTTTCCAGGTTGAAAGAGGAGGAGATGAGCAAAGAGCATTGTAATAGCTCAATTTTCTTCACTCACATTTTGTAAGACGCGCCTGCCTCTACAAAGCACAGGCAATCAAACGTGCCAAAAGTCATCTAATACCTCCATATAATACCATAGGCATTCTCGCTCCCAACGTTTCCGGGTTGTGGCGAAGTTGATATAATAATTAAAGTTGTTTAGCGGCTTGTGAAGCTTTTCAAAAGTTTAATGAGGGAGATTACTCAAGCCTGTCCCCAACAAATGAGGTTTATGTACAACTAAATAACACAGCAAATACAGTCTAATCCTCTGGCAAACACCGGGACCGCTCAGTTGTGTTCCAAATGAGGCTGCTATCAACCTAAGCTCAGGGTTAAACAGTAACGGAGAGCTTCACTCAAAGTTTGCTACAATATATTTGGTCAAACTTTTCTCGACATATAGGCAAAGCAAGTTTATTTGTACTGCACAATTCATACACAAGGTAATTTAAAGTGCTTTACAGAATAAGAAAGACATTAAAATCACACAAATCAAAACGTAAATAATCACAAGTAATCATCATAAGATTAAGATTAAAGGAGAAAAGTGCAGAATAAAAACATTTCAGTCGTATTCACAGATAAAAAGAACTGTTTTGAGCCTGGATAGTGTGTTTGATTTGTATCTTTGTCCAAACTGGTCTAATTAACTTCATGTAAATTAAGAAAAAAGAATAATTGTTAATGTGTAAATCTATAAGGGACATGACCTTTATGTTGGCAATATTAAATGATTTGAAAAAGTGTGTTTCATGCACTGCTCTTTCAGATATTATTTTGTTTTTGTCATTTTCATGGTCTATCCCCTGAAAAAAATGCTTTATTTCATATTTTTTTTCCTCTACCCTTAATTGAGTCAGTTC
Source organism: Periophthalmus magnuspinnatus (assembly GCF_009829125.3). Lineage (NCBI taxonomy): Eukaryota > Metazoa > Chordata > Actinopteri > Gobiiformes > Gobiidae > Periophthalmus > Periophthalmus magnuspinnatus. The sequence continues at coordinate 27,475,191 of NC_047136.2, forward strand.
TTAGGCCACTACTTTGTACTTTGTACGCATTATTTTGAAGTAACAGTATTCGTGCTTGAGTACAATTTTGACTACTCTATCCACCTCTGATTGTCCTTGTAACATCTACTACATAGAGTACGTCAAGATGAGCTGAGAAAAGTGCAAAAATCTATAGTTTTAACATTCTGATATGAGTCAATTTCAGAAATGTTTGAAATATTATAACCAGGAAAATGTGCGTCATGGTGAATTCTTTCATCTGCTCTGTCTTTCCGAGCATTCTCCAGCCTTTTGTCCGTCTGAGTGAGCCTGTGTGATCTACAGCCTCAGTTTCCTGTTCTTATCACATATGAGTTTATAGCTTATATCGGGCCATTGTCTTTCCAGCGTTTAAGGTGATTTTACCCGCAACATGGTCGCTTGGTGAATATTTGAGCTGTGTGTGGCAGGTGCTGATTATATTTAACAAGCTTTTATTGGTGCTTTTCAGATTGTAGAAGTCGATGATATTAAACTCCCAGAAACAGAGCATGAGCCAGTTTTCTCTCAAGATTACACTATGCTTTCTGTTGAAATATCTAAAAGGTAAATTCACAAATGCTGAACCTGATGATTTCTATTAGTGACTAGACCATAGAACTCGCCATATTGCTACAAAAATGCATATTATTTATTTTCCTGTAATCTGTATTAAATAACAATATCCTATATAGACTGTCGCTGTCCTTTGAATTCCATATGTCCTTTGGTTGATTTGGAAGACATGAAATTAAAAAAAGGAAAAGTAATTAATTAAAATAAAATGACTTGACACAGATGGATGAGGGCTGAAATTTAGAGCATAATTCACATTACAGTAAAAGTCACATACAGATAGATTGCGTCACCCAGAGTACAGCTGTTTAGGAATATCAGATTTAGTACAAATAGCTCCTCTAACACGCCAAGTGGTGCTTGATAAGAGCTCTTTTTCTGAGCCTCCGTCTCTTTTCATTTGAGAGAGCTGAAGGATTGGTGGTGTGTTCTTTTGTGAGTCATTTCTCAAAAGAGCTCTAGAGGAGGTTTATCCAGAGGGCACAGGGTTGACTCTGTGTAATGTATAATAAATGCTAACCTTGAGATACATTCATTCATCTTTATATACCGAGCGCTCCATCCAAGGATACTAGGGACCAGTCTGATGCTATGTTGGCAGCTGCTTCACTTTATTTTTCTGACTCTATGACATGTAGGAGTGTGGAATCTTTTTACTCAACAGAAGACATTTTAGACTACATCATGGGACTAAATATAAACTTGGACAAAGATTAACATTATACATTAAAATTTAAAACTAGAATGTGACATGTGTAAATGTGACATTGTTAGAAATCATCGCAGTACACAATACAGTAAACTACATCATGTATGTAAATAACTTTTTCATAAAATTAAGATTTACCATAAATCTCACAATACAATGCATATCTCAATACAGAGTCCATGTATATGATACACGTATATCCCTATAATACTCTGCTGAGTAACAGAATGGTCTACCATATTCACAATGCCCCAAATATCTGAACACAACTGATTTATTAATGCCTCACTCAGCAGGTAAGCCTTAGTGCAGTAGTCTGCAGGTAGTCGTATAACTGGATAGTTTCTATTGATCTGAAGTTGTTCAAAAGCATCAAAATACAGCATCTCGTATTATCAGTCAATATCATTTTATTTGTCCCGAGTGGCAATTTAAGCACATTGAGCAGTAAAATATAATAAGCATAAAAAGTTCAAACAGGTAGGTCATCAGGTCCAGTGTTAGTGCAGTTTGAGGAGAACAGCCCTCTGTGTCCTGTAACATCACAGCGGCCTCCAGGTGAAGTCTGGACGCAACAGGAAAGACGCTCGATTGTTTCTGTTGATGATGAGATGATTGAAGTATTTCCTCTGAAACGTCTTCTGCCACATTTAGTGTAGAAAGCCAATGCATTAGTGCAAAAAGTCTGCAGCATTTCAGAGCTAGCTGGCTAGCAAAGCCGTACAGGGTCACTATGGATACAGGACAAACAAACTGCTCAAATCACACAATACAATAGTCCTTAATTTCCATCCTTTGAACTGCACAAACTTCACTTCTTAGTTGGTCAAAATCACAAAACATTAAATTAAATATAAGATAAACATTTTACAAGTTTAAAAACAGCTCAGTGTGCCAGCCAGTCAGCCACAAGAGCAACCAACCACAGAACTGGTGTAGTTATGCAAATTGTCATAATACGGTTTTACATTGTTGTCGTTAATAGTAGTTATAAATAGTAGTTAGTGATATTTTATAAATTTAGTGTTGCTTGATTTTGACAGTAATATGTGTTCAGATAAACAGAGTATACAACATTAAGCATCATATTATGTTATTAACACTTTCACATTCCTTATCTGATGCACTGATTATTCTCCGTTGATAGCAATACTTTGTGTTTTTCAATTCATATCCTTCTTTAACTATACTCATAATGCAAAATGCAGAGAACAATACATTGTACTTCCGCAGTCATTTATGGACAATTAAAGGAAAAGCAAAGCCTTTGTGTGCTGTTTATAGTTGCATTTGCTGCTGAGGAAGTAATGGGCTTAAATTTTTCAGCAGCCATAACGCGGTGGTTGGTGATAAACAGAAATGGGCACGATTTCAGGAAGAGCACTTTGAAACACAACACCAGCACTCTTGGCAGGTTCTGCTGGAGGAAAAAATACATTCTGCAGCTTTGTGCTTGGTACAAATCAAATCTGATCTGCTCCACCAACCGGCCTCCACCTCCTCCTCTGCTCCTCTGACCAAAGCTAGAACACAATACAGCAAACAAGAGCGCAGCTTGTGAAAACACCAGCAACTAGAGACAAGTCTGCCCATGTGTGGAGGAGAGGACTGGGAATATAGATTTGAACATTTCTGAAGCTATGTATTTTGAAACTCTGAGGTCATTGGATGCTTTGTTTGCAGATTACAAAAAAAGATGATAATTTATTTATATAGCATGTATTGGAAATTATTTTTTTTGCGCATTCCCTGGGTACCCATCTCCGGATCTTGAGCTAGTCTTGGTCAGGACTACATCAGTTGGAGAATTTTAGCTGTTGTACATGTTTTGGGTTGTTGGGGGAAACCTGAGTGCCTGGAAACCCACCCACGCATACAGGGAGAAACATGCACACTCCACACAGGCCTGGGTGACCTGGGAATTAAAGCTGGAACCTTCATGCTCTGTATTTTGACTATTAAACGTAAACAGCAAGAAAAAATAATAATAGAAGTTTAGATTGACTGAAATGTTACTGACAAAATCTGCCATGTTTGCTGCAAGTGTGTGAAAATACCTAAGCTATACCAAAACTATAAGACTAAAATAAAAACTATAAGAAAAAATGTAAACAAAAGAGCAATAGAACTACAGTCAAGGCACTTTTATCACATTGTAGTCTGATAAAAGTACATACTTTTGAATGAACACTAAATTAAGTATTAATATTTTAAAATGTCCAGGGTTAGTATTTCATTAACTTAAAATTTTGTGGTATTATGCTACAATCCTAATCTCTATTTAAAAAGTAATTCTTAACAATATACTGTAATGATCCAATATTTTGAATACTACAATACATCTGTGCATTCTCCTTCCTGTGAATCCATTGCATAAATAGTTTTGAGAGAAAGGTCAGCAAGAGGACAAAGAATTAAGTTTGCTGTCAGAGAGACTTGACAAGTGAGTTCCCCCACAGCTAATGAGACAGATATGGAGGATGCCAGCAGAGGCTCAGTGGATCTGGGAGGAGGCAGATTGATGCTCCAAAGCCCTGGCGCCGGCATTAGCCCTGACTGACGGACGGCCGGTAGGTTAGAGACGAACTGCAGTCGGACCGTTTCATTCGGAACTCAGGAACTCGGATTGTTTTGCATAGGCTAATTCTATCTGACCCTCTGTAGGCGCTTTGAGTGATTCCACATTATTTCTCCATTAATCACGTTGGGCAAACCCACATCTGCCGCGGAGAGCTGACCCCACAGCCTTGGTCTCACGCTGGGATAAAGACAACTCTGATAACTCCCTGCTAGCTTCGCACTGTTGTGTCTCGGGCAGAAACACAAGTCTTGTTGCTACTTTTCCACTTGGTTAAATCCATCTCAATGGGCCCATACAATGTAAGAAATTATACCCTATAGTGATTTCATCTGTTTCTTATCTACACACTCATGCAGGATAAGTGTTCTGCTGTACAATAGGCTCCACTTGCATTATAGGATTTGATGATGTAATGATTTCAGAGATTTCAGGACAGGATCTATATAAATCTATGGGAAATTCACAGTTTTTGAAACAAATGTCCAATTGTGTAATCCATAAATGTTGAACCTTATCATTATTTATTAGAGGTTCAGAATCAGAATTCAGAATCTCATTAAAAAATACACAGAAATGAAATACTGCACTCAGGTCCAGGTTATCAACAGCATGAAAACGGTATCGTTAATACTTTAAAATATTGTACATCAAGATCAGTGCAGTCTTGGGTTGGCTCTAAACACATTCAGAAGCTATTGTGAAAAAATATTGTTAGTTAGTAGACGTTGATTTTTGTGCCAGTTTTTGTTTTTGCACGTATAGGCCCTATTATTAAAGATATATAATTCTCACTTTACATCAAGCAGGCATTTCAATTATGACAGCTATCTTTCTTATATATTTTATAGTGGACTTTTCAGTCTCCTCGTCCACTTTAGCTCTCCGGAGTATATTTTAAATAAAATCAATAGAAACCCATAATAAGAAGTCAGACTGTGCAACTTCCTTTTACTTTATTTAAGCAACTAGAAGCTTTCAAGCTATGTTTTACCTGATAATGAGTGTCTTGTTTACTGACTAAGCAGAGTTGACTTGACGTAAGAGTTTAGCTGAATGTGTAATGAAGAGCGTCCTTGTTCATTAAAACTAGTTGGACCTTTGATAACATAGAGCGTGACATGCTAACTTTTAGGAAACTTTAGTCTTTGATTGCTGTGTTGACACATGCTAATTCTATCTGTAGCAGTGGGTTGCAATGCACTATAATGGCGGCTCATTAACTAACTACTCAAATCACGTACTCATCCTCAGTGGTTTTGTATTTTCATCACTGTTCATTTAAAAGTAATCATTTATCTTCTCTCAAATCACTCCATGATGACACGATGATATCAGTCAGCTGTCAAATTCATACAGTGTTGGCTTAGCTGGTCTTTCAGGAATCACAGGAAATGATCTATCCCCATGTAACCCCATCTCTCTCTTTCCTCATATGAACTCATTATTGTGTCTATATATAACAGTTGCCCTGTACATGTCAAATTCATCTCAAGCTTGACTGTCCAACAAAATAAAAATATATCCCTTTAATGACCCATTCCTAATCCAGAGCAGCCAACAGACATGCTTGCTTGAGAGATGGATAGATGCAACATACAGTGCCCCATATTTTATGTAAAGGAGCAGTGGCTTTACTCTGGGCTTGTTTCAGCCTTTTTTCTTAATCAAGAAAATTTTGATAAACTTATAATCCAAAAGCTATGATATTTGAAGTTTTGAATGCATAAAGTTACATTCTCACAGTGTCTACCTCTCAGTGTTCGTTTGGATTGTCAAAAACCATCTTAGACCTCCTGTACCCTGTGTGCCATCTGCATCACATATTTTTCCCAGTTCTACAATCTCAAACACCAGAACACCGCGGTGCTGCAGATCATGAGCGGAGGAGGAAGAAGAGAAATGACATTCCCTTTAGCTCCGCTGTTTGATACCTCATTGGGAAATCCTCTGCTACATGTGCGTCATCAGGAGCCATCTTTTTTTCCAACCTCCCACATTAAAACAGACTGTAGGGGCGGTAAGAGAGGAGGTTCCCCATTCTGCTTAAGGCAGCTCTGCGTCTCAGCTGTCACCAATGGTTTGTACGCCAACATCACAGCTTTGATCATCCGCGGCTCTGAATTTGTTCAGTGCCTTCAAACCCTGCCAAAATGTGTTTGTGAACTCGCAGGCCTAGCAGTAAATAATACCTCCAAAAGGGATCCGTTTCCCCAAGGCTAATCATGTCAGCGGAGGTTAGGCCTAATTAAACAACGATCAATGCAGATGTTGGTAGCGCGCAAGCATTTCTCTTTCTCCCTTGTCTTGAGTTGGCGTGCGACTCTGGCTGTTGTTTTCCGAGGTATCTGCACATATTAGCGTGGATGGTAGAGGAGCTTCATTTGCATAATTAGGGTTGGGACATATTAACAGGAGAGGCAAGAAGGCAGAGCGGAGTAATGAGCCAGGGAGATGGGAGTGAGTGCACGGCGCAGCATATGACAGCTGCCATGTTTATACCTAACATCTAGGGACTCCCTAAACACCAGCATTTGCTTTTCGGGAGATGAGTTCAAACAAATGGCAACACTTTTTTCCTCTGAAAAATAATATGCTTAACTTTTTGTTGAATTTGTATCTGTTATGTTTTAAAGAACTGTTCACTAAAATAGGTAAGTGATAGTCAAGTGTTTTTCCACCAATAATTGAGTTATGTATTTGTATACAGACATGCAAGAAAAATAACCTTCATAAAAGATTTTATTTTAATAGAGAAAACATCACTATAATTATCAGATATAGCATTTGATGCTGCCAACCATCAACAACAACTTAAGCAGTGTCCATAGATGCTTGAGCTACGGTGTCCAAGTAATTTCTTTAATTTCCCTTGTGGATCAATAAAGCTAGTCTAAATCTAACTGTGCTATAATAATGATGTTAAAGGATTAGACATCAATCATCAAATCGCACTAGAATCCTTCCTTTCATTTAGTCCTTAGTAATATTTTGTTTTTGCTACGTACAACCAAACTTGATGATGATGATGATGATAATACATTGGATTTCTACAGCTCTTTTCAAAACACCCAACGCACTTTACAGTGCATTATTCATTCAGCCAACCTTTGGTGGTCTTGATCTGCACCTTGATGGACTCTAACCAATGAGCCACTCTCACACCAACTAAACTTGCCTCCAAACTGGCCCATTCATCAATAATTTATTAACCTTGCAAGAAAATAGGGTGAAGTTTGCGGCATATATATATAATCACAGGCATGTGAATGATTTCAACTGATTCAAAACTGTTTTATCAAAAAACATGTATCCTATTGTTTTGCCCATATAAAACTAAAAGTAGTGTTTACGCAGTTCGGATGCATTATTTAAATTAGCGCACAAGCTTTTATTTATTGTAGCGCTCCCTGTGGGCTGCTTGTCATAACCATTACCCCTGTACACTGCATGAACGTCTGTACTCCTACTGGATGCAAATGTGATCTATATGGCACCCAATTAAGTATAATGATGCCTTTAAGTAATTGGCTTTCAGTCAACAATGTGATCCAAATTCTATCAGATGTGATGAGCAGAGTTGTAATCACAGACATGACTTCATCTCACAGCCTTCTGATGTTCAAGTGCTTTACAAAATGAAAGAAAGTGAATCAAAGTGGTAGTAGGATCAGCCTTCCCAGTAGATCCCGGAATATTTCAGATTACCATAATGAAGCACATGTTATCCATAGCCTTGCATAAAAGCTATAGTCTCCAACATGCAAGGAATATTTGAACATCTTAGAACACGCACTGATTAGCTTTTTGGTTGAATGGAAGATTTCATGCATCTCATTGCCTTTGAGTCTGACGGCTACTAGTTCCTTGAATCATCTTGAGTGCCAGAGAGCATATTAAAAATTCTATATGCTTTTTAAACAGAAATAATTATTATGTCAGTAGTGCTCCATAACCAGAAATTCACAACTTGCAAAGTAAGTTCATAATCAATAAACATGTCATGCAAACCTGCTTTCCCCATAGCTACAATTTTATCTCCATTTGAAAGTAGTGTATCATTAAACATTCATTCTTGTGGTGTAGAGGTTTGTGCTTTTGCCACAAAACATTTTCAGTTCACCCGCAGGACAGGGCACGACCAGGCTGTCTCTGTGTATGGTTGGTTTCACAAAACATTCACATTTAAAAAGATACGCCTCTGGGACAAACACTTGCTCTTTTTGGCAATGTACAGTGCATATGTTGTAGTTTTATTAGATCAGAATGGCTTATTGACTTGAGTTTTTGGTTCCTGGCACATGTTTATAGCAATAATTTATATCCAGACTTTGCTTTATATCAAAGATCTTAGAGTAAATTTGTTTTTGCTCCACTACAGTATATTGTAATAGCTTATATATGTGCACTATGTCCTAGTTTGTAATTATACAGCATTTTTTTATTGCCTGCAAACCCAAAGCAAAACCGTACATTAGTTGCTAGCATTACCTTGGACATTTAAACTCACTAAAACATGCTTATACACAAATTAGGAGTTTAGAATATATTGTGAAGCACTATAGACAAAATCACTATCTGTATCTAATTGTAAAACGATCAAGCTCTTTTGCTTTGGGACAAGAGCGGGTTGGCTCTGCCATCCACTCTGCTTTGCCATTTGAAAAATATATTTTAAAGTTCTGTACACTTCTGAAAAATGTATGCATGAGAATATTAGTGCTGTGCCAACAAGTTAGAGCCACAAGTAACACTTAAAAGAATTACTTCCTCCTTTTATGGTTTGAAAATCAGGTACTGTAGCCTTATCCAGCTTAATTAAATCACCTTACACAATTTGCCAACCATCCCAAAGACATAAATAGTATTTGCACTCTTGAAAACCTTGCGTCAATGTCATCAGAGCTGCTGACGTCACTGTGTTTTGTGCTAAAATCAGTTTGTCTATTAAAGTGACCTTTTATTAATGAGCAATTTCCCCAAACCACAGACAAACAAATCAATTATTCTTTTCAGGCTTTATCAGCAGATACTTTGCCGGGTGGCTCCATTGAGAGAGTACGGATGGCTGCCTTTATAGACTGCATGTGTGTGGCCAGAGTCAATAAACTTTATAATTAAATTTCTGTTTGGGTTTCCGAACAGTGGCTTTGATTTCACACAATCATTACAACTTGTATAAATGACAAAAATCTTGGTTATCCTACAAACGTTAAAAAAATTAGACTACAGGTTAAGGTTAAGATGTAATATTGTGGTTGCTAACAGTTTAGCTTTGAGTGTTGTCTCCAGATCAGAATTATCACAGCAGGCATTTTAAACCAGAGTTATTGATGTATGGCAGGGAGAGATAGCCCAAATTGTTTATCGTCCATATGTGATTGGGAGATTTGGTTTTACATGCTCCATTCACAAGCTTGCAGAGCACTCAACCAGCTCGGTCACGCACTGCTAGCTCAAGTTGCCTTCCACTGCTTTATATGAGAGAGAGTATTCACTTTTTTCTGCAATATCCAGTTATTGCTTTGTGAAATTCAGCACTATTTTGCATACAAAAGAATAGAAGGTCAGAGTTTTCCTTACCAGCATGCATCCAATTCATCAACACAGGCTCATTTGCGCTAATGATGGGGTTGGAGATGTTTTTTTTTGTGTCTTAAGTTCACTCTATGCTTCAAGTAAAAATAAAGTAAGAAACCCACCCACAAGCCCAGGGCCCATGTGTACTGTCAGCCAGGATATACCATATAAAACAAAAAGTCATTCTTGCACCTGATCAGGAGGCCTACACATCTTATAACATTTCTTTCTTTCTAAGCCTGTCAAGACAAATGTAATTTTCTCTAATTTAAGATGAAATAACACATCTTTAATCCAGCATGACACTGTGGGTGGGGCCGCATCATTCAACTTCAAAAGCATCAGGCGTCGTGCCAATAGAGCTGAAAAAGCAATACTTTTCTCTGACCCCCAGCCTGTAGTTTCAAACTCCCCACATCAATCCCAAAAAGAAATAAAAGTGGATTTAGTGTTAAACTTATCCCAAATATACAAGAAAAGGTCTCACAGATACCTCCCCAGCAGATCATGTGAATCAAAGTGGCGTCCACCGATTTACACCTACCATAAGTTGGGTCAATTTGAGAGTACATTTCAGCCAGTTAAGATTTATGAAAATGTACTCTATAGTAAGACAATGTTTTTCACACGTTCAGGAGGAGTGAATATTCCGCAACACCATCCTCGTCCGATTCAGTGATGGCAACTTGAAGATCCAAAGTGTTTCTGAAACTCTGAGCAAATTTTAATTGAATCCTGAACTATAGGATTATCAATTTTCAGTCTTTTAGTTAATGGAATTGAAACACCAATTACAGCCGGACTGAAAGAGAATCAGAAAAATCAGAAAAAAGCTTCTCCAACTCCACCCTTGCAGGCTCACTATTAAAGTGATAATCCATCTAGAAGGACAGACAGCACAGATTAGCAGCCCAATAATAATAACAAAAAATTGTAAGAGCAAGACCTCCATTTTGTTTTGATTTCTGCGGATGTTCTTTACGCAATCATGGCTTTTTGCTATTCCAAATAAATTATGAAATTACTGAATCAAGCTTCTTAAAATAGTCATTGCCGATGTACAGAATGCTTTGAAATAAATATAAATATCTGGGTAATATGGACATTTTAACCAGATTCACCCTCCCAACTGAGAGGAGAAGGAGTGCCCACTTACACAGTGTCGCTGTATTTTAAGTTGTACTTCAGCAAAATCTTCCTTAAAGAGGTCACAAAAGTGGGAAACTTTAGGTTTTGCTAATGGTGAGTCAGTCATATTTAGCGGCAATAACTCACTCTTGTGCAAATTCGGTTTATAATCCAACACCTCCCCAAATTTAACAAAAAGCTCCATAATATGGGGAATAGTTTCCTCTGCTGTAGACACAAACATCAGGAGATCGTTGACATAAAGAGATGGTTTGTGTTCATTGGCCCATGCCATGGATTGAATGGAAACTTCTTATAGCTATTGCTAACGGTTCAATAGTTAACATAAAAAGAAGGGGGCTGTGTGGACAGCCCTGACAAGTGCCATGCTGTAGACTAAGTGGCTTCAAAAAATCATTATTAATAAGCACCTTGGTTGACAGACAGGCATACAATTGCCTTATCCCATTCCTCTCTATCAAATGCCTTTTTTGCATCCATGAAGAGAAGGCTTCCAGAGTCAGTAATAAATAAATAAGAAGCAGAGTTATAAATTGTATATCCAGTCCTAACAGACGATCTATCTATCCCAGGGTTCAAGCATAATTTAAAGTCCCACCCCATAATGAGTAAGTGGGAATTTAGGCCAAAGATGTGTGAGAAAAAAATTGGGGATCATCACTGTCATATTAATATGACATTGAGATTATAAAGTGATCCAGTTACTCTACCAAACTGACCATTAGACTTGACTATAATTGAAGATGAAAGAAAATGTTTTATTTATCAATATCACAATTCCTCTAGCTTTTTCACCAAAGGAAAAACCTGACCCACCCATCCACATTTCAAAGGGCATTATCTATAAATGCTATTCCAGTGCCCACATTTTTCAAATAGTAAGAGCCTTCTTTTTTTTTTACAGGGTGGTTCAGGCCTTTAACATTCTAGATGATAATATCAAGAAGCCATTACAACCAAATCTAAATCTAAAAGTGGATTATAAAAAAGAGGAAAAATGACTTCAGTAGTCATCAGTAACACTGGATGGATAGCTGAACTAATTAATAAAAGTTATCATAACAGTGACAATAGAACATAAAAGACCTGCCAATAACCCTCTGAATCCCCAGGTGACACCAGCTATTGGAACAAACAGCACTGTAACACTTCCATAACTATCAAACCTAAAAATGTAATTCTTCAAACCTGCATGATAAAAAGCATGGCCGTATGCACATTGAGCGGTTAGCACCGGAAACTCTACAACAACTACAATTTTATTTACAGTTAACAGTAGTCCCATGCCTCACCCACTTCAAAACAGTCAGAAATCTTTCACAAATTTTATAACGCTTCTGCCGCAGAGCCGAACATGGAACAGGTGCCATCGGCTTTGGTAATGCTGAGCCATGCAGGTATAACAGTGAAGGTTTGAGACCCATCTTAGAAGTCTGACATCACTGACCTGTACCCCCTCCTTTGGCTAACTACCTCTGGGCTGCAGTTTTTGTAGATTCATAGATTCTAGTACAAGTACTTCAGTTTGTCCCTCCTCCTGGCCTCTCAAATCAACTGTTCCTTGTTTTGGTAACGGTGAATGCATATAATGCCTCCAGGGCCCAGTTTTTGGGGTGAAATACAATGTGCACGGATATCCGATGTCTTTTGAGGCCCGTCAAGGTTTCCATTTACTTCACAGAGTTGACAAAGTTGGTATTTCAGCTGTACTAATAGCAGCGGTAGCCTCCAACTCTGTTGTTTTTTTGCTCGTTTTGCCAGACTTGGTGGCATGACAGGGCAAGGTGTACACAACAGAACTGTTTAAATGATCTCAAAAATGGTTTGTTGTGGAAAAAACAGTTAGGTGGGTTTTGTGGGTTGTAAGATCAGTGGGAACTAAAAAAAACATGACTACCCCATGCTTGTCAAACCGGAAGCGGAACCAGTAGTTCACTCTATACCACTAAAGACTGCCCATTTCTTGTTTAGGTTCTTGACTTGACGGCTTCATTAACAAAACGAGTTACAGGTCAGATTTGTGGAGAGGCGACCCCAGTCACATTAAGAATGCACGTTCATTAAGATATTTTCACGCAATCAACACCAGCAATGCCAGGTAGATAACTTTAAGGTACAGGCAAACATGGAGAAAAGAAGGCAGCATGCCCTCCACCAGAAAAGTTGAGGAGCTCACCTTTAATGTTTTAACATGCACCTAGCTCAAACCACACAATTGGTAGTATTTATTTGCAAAACAGAAAAGTTGTGTCATTATGGAAGAAAACCAACAAAAAAAACTCATATAATCTAACTGTGTGGAATAATGTTTGCAGAAAAAAGCCATGCAAATTCAACCAGCACCACTGGATCAATGAATGTGCTGAATAATAACTGCAAAAGGCTCCTTATTAAATGAGGGAATATGGACAGAATATATACAAAGTCTGTCTCCAAGAGAAACTTTAGTAGGTGAGTAAGCAAAGATATTGTGTATGGTGCACCACACTTCACACAGGAGGGACCAATGACTCAGCGTGTTGAGTCACCAAAAGCTGAACTTATAACTTATAAAGAGAATAGTACTTCTACTTTGATCACGGAGGTATAGTCAGATCATTGAGAATGGTTTGATTTGCTTATCTTTCCTTCATTTTCAGGTTTTTACTTTATTAGATAGACCACATCTGTTTGGCTCCAGGCACAAGATAGACCACAACTGTGTCAGCTGTCCTCATATTAGAGACGCACTTTGAGGCATCTGATGAAACTTGGCTGTAAATATGCTGATGGGTTTGTGGAGTGCAGTTTACTTTAGTACTTCTTTGCCTTCTCTATCAGATGCTACCCCTTAATTTCCTGTCATCTGGCAAATGTATGTAACTCAGTCTTTCTTTCTGTCTTGTACAGCTTGACAAGATGCAGTAGCAGATGCCACAAAGTAAAGCTTTAACAATATTTTCATTTTAATGTATATATATGGGGTTGTTTATAGCTGGTTGAAGGTGCACTATGTCACTTTTCTAGCTAGGGATCTGTCACCTGCTTGTTTCCATGGAGATGTTATCACTTTGGAATATTCGACAGTTTGTCATTACATATATTTGTAGTATGTTGCATGCCTTCTGCTATACACAGATAACAATTCTGTTTTTTATTGCTCGAATATATCTCTAAAAACATGTATTCTTACTACAGGGTCACATCTTCATGGCGCTAGACAAGTTTAATTTTGTACTGTGGAACATTCCAGGCAAAGCAATAACCAGAAAAGTTACATGTTGCACCTTTAAAGATGAGCTTCTTGTTTGGACATTAGAACTACGCTGGTGTATTGGGAGCCTTTATACACCAGCCTTTCATTTACGTCTGGACAGGACTATCTCTTGACTTAGTTTTAAAGATATTGAATTGATTAAACCTGTCACCCTAAACCCCTCTGATCCATGTTCTTACGAGGATGTTTGGTAAAATGTATTTTGCAGTTTTTTTGTCTCTCTCCCTCATAAGGTCTTAACACTCTGTAGGTTCAGTAAATAATCCTCCATATTGGATCATAAACCATCTGTTCAACTGCAAAGCCAGTGTAGTGCAGTAAAGAGCGGTGGCCCCTGTATCATCAGGAGTTTGTACATTTGGGATGTCATCTGAACGAGCTCTGTGTCTCCAATCCACTTTATTGCTCTGGTGATCTAATAGACATTGATTTGGGGCAGTGGGAGTCGGGGAAGAGCAGTCAAGTATAAAACAACTGCGTTTACATTTTTATAATACTGTTGAATAGTCCGAGCATCCTCACTTCATAGTCTCAAGTGTCTGTGTGTGTGTAATATCCAGATTTGGAAATTGAGGCTACAAATTTTACCAAAACTTTGCGAGTGCACTCATCAGTTGACAAAAGAGTATTGTTAAAAATTTGTGGCACATTGGCAGAGTAGTTAGAACTCTGCAGGAGCGTTTCCACGGGGGAGGGTAAAGGGTATTTGTTTACTCAGGGCCCGTGCAGGGAGGGGACTTCTGAAAGCCTGTTATGTGCTTTTATATGTGCGTAGCAACTAAAATGTTTTGTATCCAAGGCCCTGAATTTTGTGCTTACACTCCAGCTTCACAGCAAGAAGGTCATAGGTCCATATCTCTCAACCTTGTGAAGTCTTTCTATGAAGTTTGCTATAGCTAACTAATCCTCTATTTGTCCATTCATGCAAGTATGTTTTAATAAGCAATGTATATATGAGGGCTTAATTTTCTGTTTCAATAGCAGGGTATAATACCCTACAAACATGCTACTAGCTAAAACTAAGACGTGTATTTATCAGTATTGACTTTTTGTCCGGAAGGTGCTCTGTTTTGGTTGGTTCTTGTTCCTTGAGTGTCATCTTCCTCTCTCACTCTATCTCTCTCTGTCCATTCCCACGGCTCTCAGCTCTGCCCACACTTTAGCCTGGTCCCAAACTGACAGCAAGGTCCAAACATAACACACTTTACAAAATATCATGACTGAAGCAGCTGCCACCTCACTGTGTAACAGGGGACACAGTGCATGTTTAACCCTGTACTCAGACTGTGCTGACAGGAGCGCACAACACTTCTGAACTTTATTCACATAAGTTCCATATAAATTCAGGACCAACTTTCGCAGGTATCTTAATCCACTACACTACTTTACATGGATTAAGAGTATTCTGTATCCTTAATTTTCAAGTACAAATACTCTAAAGCCAGCTCTAAAAGTAATTGAATTGGAAGAGCAAATAAACCCTTTGGGAATTACCCAAAGCCAAGGTTGCTAGATGGTTATTACAATTATTTTCAAAATGCTAATCAACCAGTCTGTTGCTGCTGTGTTACCAATTTCTTTGAGATTAGTTGCTTTTATCTAATTTCATAAGAGTTCTTTTTTGTAGTCGTATTGTCTTGTCTTGTTACCATAGCAAATCATCACTGGCTATGTTTACATGCACACCAACGATCTGATCATGATCTGATGTCGGATTATTGAAATGTCATGCAAACAGTTATCTTCTGTATCTTATTGGGTAATCTGATTTCTTTCTGATTTTGTTCTTACTTGCACAGGTTTTGATAAGAAAAATTATGCAAATACAGGAAAACTAATGTGATAGTTTTTTTATAAATACAACAGTTACTCTAAAAATCATATAATTTATTATTGGCTTAACTGATTATTCTAGTATTCAGATTTTTTTACTATACATGTAAATATAGCCAGTATGCTAGCTATGATGTGTATTAATATGTTGGTGTACGTTTTAAGATGGATGCCCTTTCTGCATATTAGGTAATGCAAGACAAGTTTATCTGTACAGTACAATTCATACACAGTGCTTTACAGAATGAGAAAGACTTTAAAACTACAATATAAACTAATCAAAACATAAATATTCATCATAAAATAAACATTAAAAGATAAGCGTCCAGAATAAAAACCTTTCAGTCATATGCACAGATAAACTGTTTTGAGCCTGGATTTAAACATTGTCAAAGTAGAGGCCTGTCTCACATCTTCAGGAAGACTCTTCCAGGTTTTAGCTGCAGAAAACGTAAATGCTGATTCTCCATGTTTAGTCCTGACTCTGGGCACCAGCAGGAGGCCGGTCCTGTGAAGTCCTCAGAGTGTGAGATGGTTCATGTGGCTTTAACATATGGGAGATGTTCTTTGGTGCTGGTCCATGGAGAGACTTGTTCACAAGCAGAGCTGCTTTAAAGTCTATTCTCTGAGCCACAGGAGTCAGAGACCTGAGCACAGGACACATGTGTGAAGTACTTCCTGGTTCTAGTCAGGACCCAAGCAGCAGTGTTCTGGATGTACTGCAGCTGTCTTAAGGCTCGTTTGGAGAGGCCAGTGAGCAGGACGTTACAGTAGTCTAACCTACTGGAGACAAATGCAGGATAAGTCTCTCTAAGTCTGGCTTTGACAGTTTACCTTTGATCCTTCCAATGTTTTTTTAGGTGGTAAAAAGCTGCAGATGTTATTGATTTGATGTGGCTGTTAAAGTTCAAGTCTGAGTCCATTATTACCCATAGATTTCGAGCCTAATTTGAAGGTTTAGAGAGAAACTGTTACCACTTTGTTTTGTATATTGCATAGGAAAAAAAATTTATTCCCTTTTTTTAACATTTTTCAGTTTGGTTTTTTTTGGGGGGGGGTTTTGCCATTAACTCCCTCTCTGATTGAGTTCTTATGGTGTATCCCTGGCATGCCCCAGTGCTGAGTCTAATTTTTCCAAATTCTGAATAGTGAGACTGAAGAATGTTATGAGTGCGTGGTGGGAAGCCCCGAGCCATGACTGCCGTCTCACTATGGGGTCATTAAAGTGTAATGGCACCCAGCCACTGCACAGAGCTATTGATTTGTTCTATTTTAGGAGAGCGCTTTATTCCTAAGATGCTGCACACGCTATTTGGTTTTGTTCCAGGCAGGAGTAAGGCTCTCAATAATATCTACATTTCACACCAATTCCAAAAATCAATGACTTTCGCTTTAGATCTAGCTTGAGGCACATAGCATAGCAAGTTCTTGTAATTCAACATGCAAATGAGCAAATGCATGCTTTAAATAAGTAAACATGGCATGATTCTTTCTGTCACAGCCACGATGCACCTCATTTTACAGGCTGCTGTGTGCTGTGAGAACTGCAGGTTAGCTTCGAAAAAATGTCATTAAAAATACATGGGTGTCTCTGAAATTGACTCACAGCTGGAGCTAACTCATCG
The DNA here is from genome assembly GCF_009829125.3 of Periophthalmus magnuspinnatus. Taxonomy (NCBI): domain Eukaryota; kingdom Metazoa; phylum Chordata; class Actinopteri; order Gobiiformes; family Gobiidae; genus Periophthalmus; species Periophthalmus magnuspinnatus. The sequence continues at coordinate 27,492,497 of NC_047136.2, forward strand.
CTCATATACTGACTATTGTATTGGCTGTGTTAGTGTGTGGCATCCTTTTTTTTTTAACTTAAATTAAGCAAACATTTATGACAGAATTAAACAGTCCCTTCCATGTATCAGAGACTGTTATAAGAGAAGCCCCAAGTCACACTTACTGTATTAACAAAGAAAAATGATCTTTCCAATGCTTAATAAATGTGGCTTTCTATATCCATAAAGAATATGTTATCTGTTTTATCTGATATACAGCCCATACTTTGTAGATCCATATGCTATAAGAAGGGGGATCTGGTTTGAACCATTTAATGGTTACATATTTTAAGGCAGCAGAGAATAATATATTCAAAAGGTATTTTTCATCTCGTCTGTTGATACTTGCAGGCATTGCTCCCAATAACGCAAGAGTCAGTGAAATATCCTGTTTGAAAATAACTTTAAGGGCATGAAAAACTTCTTTACAAAACAAATCCAGTTTATGACAATGCCGAAATATGAGTGTGGTGAGCAGTGACCACCCCACAATTTCAGCGGTTATATCTGGCATTGTAAAAAGATCGAGTAATAATTTTCTATTTAAATTATCACCAAATGGTTCAATTTGTAACAAGATGTGATTCTGTGCATATATTTTCCAAGGTATCCACTGGTATATTTATTGTCATCTCCCATCTGTGTCCTATATATAGGTCATTATTATCACACATAGTCAATATTATATTGTATATAGCTTACAAATATTTTTTTTTAGTCTTCATCCAGTTGTTTTACAATAAATTGCTCTGTAGGGGCAGGGCACAGGAGTTTCCCCAACCTTTATGAAATGTCAGAAAGTAGCTCAGTTGTAAAAACCTAAAGAAATCAGAACTGGGAATGTCAGATTCTAATTTCAGCTATTCAAATGTTTTAATGTAAGCGTCCTTGACTAACTGAGGTGCATACAAGTGTAATCTGTACTATAAAGCCTGTATCTAATCTATTGGGTATCAAAGTTTTCATTAACCCAATATTTGTTAATGGTGAAAGAGTCTTAGGCAACCTGAACATTGATCATATTTTATTCCAAACATTTAGCATTTTGGTCCAAGTAGACAATTATTTTATATGCGTATCTAAAAGGGCAGTTGTTGTAAAGAATTTACTGTCTTCTATGTTAAACCTGCAAGTTACTGTATGATTTTTGATCCATGCCAGCAATGGCTTCATCTGGGCTGCACAGTAAAATTTCAAGTTTGGAAACTTAAGACCACCATCTAAATTAGCTAACTGTAAAGTTTTAAGTCTAACTCATGTCCTAGAGTTAGACTTAAAACTTTACAGTTAGCCAAAGCAGATGGTGGTCTTAAGTTCTTTTCCCATATAAATGCTGATAATAATTTGTCAAGGTGATCAAATGTTTGTTTTGGGATCTCCACAGGGAGCATCTGGAACAAATGAAGAAGTCAGGGCAAAACATTCACATGTACGTTAAACTCGACCCCATAAAGAGAATGGGAGAGAGGAATCACTGCTAATATTCCTCATTATTTTCTTGTAATTTGCTTTATAGGAATCACTTAGAGAAGGAGGAATATAAATGCCAAGATATTTGATACCGTCTCTGGGCCATCTAAATCCACTTTGAAATTTAACATTGTCTGAAAGAAGATTGACTGATTAATGAGCCGTTTTAAAATACGAAACTGTTGAAGCAGCTTTAGTGAGATACAGTAGGACGTCATCAACAAACAATGATATTTTTTTGCTTTTGTCCATGTATTATAATCACTTTTATATTGCAGTCATCTCTAATAAGTTGGGCTAGCGGTTCAATACTGATCGTGAACATTAAAGGGGACAGTGAGCAGCCCTGCCTACAACCACATTCTAATGTAAATCTCTCTGATCCAGGGGTGAAGTGGGACTCTGAAATCTACTCGGTTTGTAATGCAGCAGCCCATCACCAGTCTGCCAACCTTCTTTTCAATGTGGTTGTTTAAAAAAAAAAAAAGGTAAAATAGTCAAATGTGCAGGGGGTATTAGGGGGTTTCTCCTTCCAAAAGAATTTAGCAAAAAAGGTCATAAATTCCTTTAATCTGCTACATTTTATTATTTTTTTCACAATAAGCCTACAGCAGAGTCTGTCTGTGCCAGAGAAGAGAGATGTGAGAGGGCATGCACTCCTTCGGCCGTTGCGCTCCTTTGACCGTGCGCTCCTCTAGCATCTCTCCAATCTGGCATCAAACAAGTCCCAACACCTGCCCGCACAGGCTACCGGCTGATCAGGAAATCTACTGTGCCTCCCGACTGCTACTCCACCACTGCTCTGAACTATACCCATTAACCCTCACTGCTGCTTGTAGTGTCATTACCCTGCTCCAAGACATGACAGAAAATACCCAAAACCGCATGTTCAATTATATCAAGTGTTTATTTAACAAATTAATTAACTTAAAGCAAGTTTCAATGAGGTGTGGATGTCTGTAAATGTCCAGAAGTGTAAGTGCAAGTATATGACTTGAGAAGTGTGTGTGTTTGTGTGTGCAATGTTGTATTTTTTTACGAAGCAAAAGAAGATTAATAAAATATGCACCCATTTAATAAACTTTGAACTGAATTTAAATAGTTTGAATGTTTGTAACAGATATTGCCCTAATACTCAGCTATGATTCCAGTTTTTTATCCTTCAAAAGAGGAAATGTATTAAACAGGCACCGGACATCATGTTCATAATAAAACCAGTCTAGTCAGAGTGTATAATTTGGGATATTATCTTGTTAAAACGCCTGGCCAGGACATCTGTTAATATACACAGATAACAATTCAACAGAAATGTAGGCCTGTAGGACTGGATCAGTGGGGTCTTTACCCTCTTTATGAATTACAATTATATTTGCCTCAGTCCATGCCAAAATGTGTTTATCAAATGGATATCTACTTGCTTTCAGTAATAAGGGAGTCAGCAAATCCTTAAAAATCTTATAGAACTCATTAATATATCCATCTGGGCCTGGACTTTTGTTATTTTTAAGAGAGGAGATAACCTGCTTGATGTCGATTTCTTCAGTCAGTCCTCGTTGGAACATGTATCTGTATTTTTATACAGTGATTCCTAAAACTCTGCAAATCTTTTTTTTTTTTTATATATATGATTTGGTTTTGTGACAAAACTTGATTGGGATTTGATTTTCTGGACCATGTTTAAGGATTGTTGCTTTCTAAGTCTGAATGCCAGTAATTTTTTCGCCCTGTTTCTATCCTCATAGTACCTGGTTGGTTGGTTTGTAAATCTTAGGTTACCTTCTGTCTTATCAGACAATAGGCTATTAAGTTCTCTGTGACTCACATTTAACTCATTTCAAATCACAGTTGCTGCAGAACATGTATGTTTATATTCCAATGTTTTGATTTTATCTTTCAATTCCTGCTCTTTGGCTTTCTTTTCTTTCTTCTTTGTCGAGGCAAATGAAATAATGCGCCTTCTAATATGTTTTAGCATAGTCCCATAAAAATGTAGGGGGTCATTCCTGATGTAGAGTTGTTGGGAGATGTTGTGCCCTATATCCCATTGTAATAAAATGAGTGTGTGGCCATATGGTAATTGGCATAATCTCTGTGTGTGCAAATTTACATTTGGAGTGAAAAAATAATCGATTCTGAAATAAGACAAATGTCTATTTGAATAAAAGGTGAAATCTCAACTTATTGCACACTTATTTCTCCATACATCTAGGCTCGACTCTGCAGCATGATGTTTAAGGGCTTTACTCATTCTAGACACTGATGTCTTGGAGGGTGGTTGTCAATAAGATGAGAAATTGAAATCTCCACTCATCAGCAACAGTCCTGTGCTCTACTGTAAAATTGTACTGAACAATAAAACCGCGCTCTCCTTCATTGAGTGCATGGACAATAATAAGGGCCACTTCTACACATCAATTACACCATTAACTAGGAGTCAGCGCCCTTATGCATTGAAGTTTTCGTCAAATTGATCTGCCTGTGGATAAATATTGAAACCTCTTTCTTTCGTGCAGAGTAGCGGGAGGAGTACTATATCTTGTCTGTCCAAGACCTTTTCATGTTCTGCATCAGATAAATGTGTTTATTTTCAGAATGCTATACAGCAATTCATTTATTTAAGCTGGCAGAATATTTTCTTTTTGTTTATTGAATTATGAAGCCCTTTTACATTATAACTTACATTTTTTAAATCATCTATCTAAACACAAAAAGTTAAAAGACAGACATTTTCATATATATATATTTTTTTGTTTATAGCTAGGTAACACTTTATAGTAGTGGTGCATGGATTCTCACTGAAGGCCTCAGATGTGGAGAAACACATAAGGACTGTGTAAACCAAAAGTATGAAATAACTCAAAACATGTTTTAGAGTCTTCAAATTAGCAAATACTCTTTGCTTTGATCACTGCTTTGCAAACACTTGGCATTCCAATAAAGAACCATGACACGGCATTCCTCTGAAGTGAAAACCATTTCAGGTGATTTCAATATGAGGGTCACTGAGAGAAGACCAAGACTGTCCAAACCAGTAGTGCATTTTGTTGGCTTTATCCCTTGCTATTTTTTTTTCCATTTTCTATTTTCTCAATGTTAAATTATCTCATTCATTTGATCTTCCAAAATCTGTCTGAGATTAACAAGGTCAGACATTTTTTACTTGGTTGGATACGCTTCTGCAATTAAAATTTCTTTCTACTATTAGTTGACACACAAGCCAAAAACACTTCTAACTGTAGCAGCACACAGGCAATATTATCAGTATTGTCGGCTCACATTGGATTCATTCATTATTCTCGCACCATTCTCTTCACAAAAGCCTCTTGAGTTGCAGTCTACGTGTCTTTTTGAGTGGACTTGTATTCCCAGCGGCCACAAATCGCAGCCCGTCCGACACAATACGGCTCATTGTTCAATGCTTGTAAGCATCTTTACCTCCCGATCCTCACCTTTTTCTGAGTGAAGGATAAGGATGCTAAACAATGATAACCTCAGACCAGGCTTTGCAAACAGCCAGTCTGCCAAGTGCACTTCAGATCCCCAGGAATACAATGAGAGGGCCGGAGAAAGGGAAACTGAGAAAGAGAGGCTATAATAGTGGTTTAATGTTTAGGATGAGTAACGCAGCCAATGTTGTGGTCAGGGGAAACACAGATGCTCTTGTTAGCTTAGCCATGAGGCGAGGTGCTGCAGGGTTAAGATATGGCCTCAAGATGAACTGTTTGTACAAATGTGGAGGTATTCAAGATGAGATTCTTAGGTTTAAAGTAAAAAAAAAAAAAAATAATAATAATAATAATAATAAAAAGGGACACACAATATTAAGAACTAATGTGGCAACATTAAAACTTTTATTGCAATAGGTCCTCTACTATTGATAGAGGTACACAATAGGTTTATCTGAAGACTCCACCCAAGAATCTAGAAAACTCCTTTGAGAAGGTATTTACACTATACAAGTAAGAGAAAAGTTGGCCTTTTAAAATGGTCTTCCTGATCCATGTCAGGCCTGGAATAAAAGCAGAAATAGTGTTTTTACCATCTAGTGTTAAAAAGGAGTTGGAAACTTTAGTCACACTAGTACAGAATAAAGTACCATGAATTCCATCATTTCACTCGTCTATGCACTTGGCAAGAACTCAGAAGGTCATGAACTTTTCCTATCTCAAGCAAACTAAGGCTTCATTCACACTTCCTTACCATATCAAATCTGGGACTAAGCTGGCACCGATCTAATACTGCATTCAATTTATCCTCAGAGGTCAGAACTCGGACTTACCTTTTGTCTGAGTTTCTGTGTTTAAGTGGCCCAGATGGAAAAAACTATGACCTGTACATTACAGCTTATGTACAATAATGACATCAAACTATACAAAACCAGGGAAGTGCTTACATCAGCCAAAATGATAATATGCTTATGTTAATTTATGAACCCAGACATTGTTATAACAATTGTAAGTTATAAATCAACGTTTGAGCCTGAACCTCTGCTTTTGTTGTCATTAGCTTGGCGTAACTATTAGCATAATGGAGCATAAGGCCCCAAACACATTGCACACATCAATGTGTATGTGCATAAGCTCATGACATCACAGTTGTGCAACAAAGCGAAGATGGCCACACCGTCAGCTCCAGCAGGAGGTCAACACGCAGCACTGGCTGTCAATGGGAAAGCTGCTCAGACAAGAAGGGGAGCATTTAGCCATTTGTAACAGGTATACAGTGAAAATAACTACCTAAATAGACTTTACTGTCTGGGCAGGCTGACCAGGGCAAACACAAGGTTTTTAAAAGTACATAGAAAGCACAAATTAAGAGACTTTCAGAGCCTTGACTCCTTCAAACGATACGTAACTGTCACATCAGTATGTTGTACTGATTTTAAATGTACAAACAGAACAGCAGATGCTTGTTCTTCATGTATTTCAATGGGGATAAGCGCTCTATGCTTGCATCAAAAAATAGGCTTGTATTTTCTGAATTGTATGCATTCCATACACGCTGCTCCATTCTCCATACGCATCCAAAACAAGCAAAATGCACGTGCAGTGTGGCGTCGGCCAAACGGAGCAGAACAGCACATTTATAACTGCAGAGGCTCAGTGGCTGCAGGGGCAGGTTCACACAAGTGAGTAAACAGCACAGACCGTCTAAAGGCAAAATAACACTGTCAGATACCAAACTTTATCTATACATCGGCTGCAGCCATGTCCAATTTTCTAACTCAGAACCAGCTCGGGGTTCTGAAATGTCACAGAAGTTTCTGAGTAAGAATTCAGAGAATTCAGGGATTCCAGTATCAATTTAATCAGAACTCTGAAAATCCAACCTCCAAGGACAACTGGAACACAGCACAAGTACTAACCACAGACTTGACCTAAACCTGGACCATAGCAGGACCAAACCAGTTGAGCATTAGTAGTGTTTTTTGCAATGCTTTGTTTCTTTGCTCTTGAGCTAATTTATACCTTTTTTGTACAATTTTTGTTATGACTGAACTCCTCTGGAAAAAGTAGTGACTCTCTTTGTGATGTTACCATGGCAAAGGCTATGGTTGTGTTCAGTGCAGTCCCGTACAACACATGAAAGATGAAATGTCCTGTGATGGGTTGATTGTTCACTTCTGACAGCACCATGGTAACAAGGTGCTTCACCTGTCACTCTCTGCACTGATTACAGCCAGGCAATTAACTGCAGCTTTCTCTGTACCATTGTGTAAGGCTAGAAGAATAGCTAATGAAAAATGTTCCACATACATTTTTAAATTAAGTTTAAATCTGCATTATGTAACTTTTCTGGCAGATAATGGTATACTTTTGCCTGGAATGTTCTACATTATGGCATTAAACTTGTTCTTTTTGTCATTTCCAATAGTTTTATTGCTCAAGAAACTTTCTTAATGGGGTTGTCTAAAGTATAGAAAATCACATACCAACCAAGACCAAAACTGGATACTCATTTGAGCAGGTATCAATAGTAAAAAAGTATTGATAGAAATTATTTTTTTTCCTGAATAGCTTTAAAATGATCTTGGACTGTATCAAAATAAGAATAAGACACATAGACTAGTGTACACACATGGACCACTGTGGAACCTACTGGACCACTGAGGTATTGCATGGTAATACGACGTGGTAATATGAAAGTACTATTACTTAATGTTGAAAATCACTTTCTGTTACCTAAAAAAGGTTTTTACTCTCTTTGTGATATTTGAATTGGTATTGAGTTCCTTAGTATCGAAATTAAGTTAAACATTTTAGTATCATGACAACACAAATGTTTACCTGGTGACAGCACTTGCTTGTCTCCATAGATAGCTCAGTTTAATGCTACAGTGTGGAACTTTCTCCATAGATACAAGCAGGTAGCAAACCTCCCCCCAGAAACATGGTGCACATTTACATTTTGAATACAGATGATAAATTGTGTTGGTTTGGATTACAGTCTTTCCATTTACAGTACATCTGTACACATCTTACAAACGTGTCTAAGTTGTTTCTTACAGTGTGAAACTAACACACCCCAGTTGTTTACAGTGCAGTATATGTTATTAGGTAAGTTGATAGAACTACCATAAGGTGTTAACTGTCACCTGTAAATCCACACATGCGATGTTGAAAGCAGGTCCTGCAGTGTGCTGAAAGGGTGGATCACACTATGGAGGGGGTGGTTGTTATGGGGATCATTCTAAAATGGGCAGGTAGCCGGAGGGGGTATCTACTGCTCTGGGTTATTTTTAGACTCCCTGTAGAGCACCTCACCTTTAAAGCTCATCCTCTGGCCCCCAAGTGAGCGGTCATCAATGACTCCAGTGCAAAGGCCCATCAAACTGTTTAACCTGCAGCATTCACTGCACACTTCACTAATACATAGTTTATTTCAGCTAGCCATATTCCATTTAATCTTTTTTATAGTTTTTCCTCACAGTGTGTTCTCTGCAATAATACAATAACAATCGTTCCATGTGTAGTTTTTGTTATGTTTTTACTGCGATTTACTGCAAAGTGCTTTTGAAAACTTTCCTTCCCAACATGTTCATGATTCCTGACACGATCTATGTCTGAAAGTCTCGTAGACTCCGGCTCACAATGTTCTTGTTGTGATTTGATGGGTTCTTTATTTTTCACTAACTTTTTACTGATTGCCTGGAAAGAAATGCAGCATACCAGATCTTTCACACCAACTGTTCAATATTTTGGAGCTAAAAATATTTGTAGTTGCTGTCTTGATATCTCACAGATTCTGGGAACTTTGGTGACATTATTTATTCAGCACGCTATGCCACTCTATAGTATTTAGTTTAGTTTATTTAATAATATCAAATACTTAGCTCATTGACAAGTATGTTTCCATATTTAAAAATGTGTAAGATGTGTATTTTTAAACTGTTCTAGGCGTCATAGGTTTTAAAAATGAGATCCTGTAGCACAAATAGCATCTCAATGGTGGTGGATTTTCCTCCAGAGAAGTTCCGCACTGCACCTTTAACTGCACACCTCTGCTCAAACAAAAGCCCTATAGCTGCTTATTTCCACCATCAGTCCTGTATATTCCCACTTAATGACTCACACAATAGTAACAAGGTAATCAATGCTCCTCACTTCACCTGTCAGGTCTCATTACAGTGTCATTGCTGATTGGAAAATTGTCCAGCTACTTGGCAGTGCTGTGTGTTCTTTCTGTCTGCAATGCATACATATATTTTTCTTTTTAATGCAAATACAAATACAGAAAATACACACAATTTTAAATTTTCTTTTGTAAATTCAAGCAGGAAAGCACTATTTATTAGATCTGTGTTTTTAATTTTCATTTTATATGTACGTAAGAATCAAGGAATATTGGTTTTGCGCAGTGCTAACAGCTGTAAACATTATTCGCATTAATCTCTATGGGAGCTGTGTACTTAATGCAGGACGTGTGTTAATACAGAAGAATGCGGAGGCTATGTGTGCATTAATGTTCTCACTTATGGACTGCCTTGTACTCCAGGCTAATTACTTTGAATCAATACACATGTACTGTTCCAAATGTCTCACTGCAAAACAATTTGTTACAATTACACTGGGGGAGACTTGTAGAAACAGCTCACTAACCTCCTAATGTCCTTTGTGCCTTCCACCGCTCATCATTTGTTCATGTTCTTCGTAAGCTTTGTGTGCTTAAGTACGGAATTTTCTCATATTATATCTGAAGGTTTTCATTTAAAGTTTTTACTCCAATTGTAATCCCGTAATCATTAAAATACCTTTATTTTATATTTATGTGAGGATGCCATGCTGAGTGTTATGTTTAAAGGTTCGCTATGTAACATTTCAACAAGGACATCAACTGCTTGTCTCCATGGAGATGTCATTGTTTTGCAGGAGTTAGTCTGTCTTAAATCTATCTTGCAGTTATTCAGTTACAGAGGTTTGTATTAAGAATTCTCCATCGATATGTCAAACTGTCAAACATTCTTGGCAAAGCAGTAACAAAAAAATCATGTTGCGGGAAAGTTACATAATGCACCTTTAAACAAATAGGATAAAATGAAGACTTGCTAAAAGCCATATTTGAATCCACTTCTGTAGCTACAGCAGCCCGACACAGAATGTTGGAAATAAAGCTGCCATTATATTTTTAATCTTGTTATATTGCTGTTTTGTCATAAACACCATACCTTGTTTTCCTTTGTGCATGTTTTACCTGCAAATTTAGTCTGTCTCCCTCTCTGCAGTTCAAAATGCCAGCCCCAGCACCTTGTCATCTATGGTAGAAAAAACACACAAAGGTTGTCAGCTGGGACGTTTTGACTATCAATCAGAGGTTCTTTTCAGTCTGAAGGTACTGGTCTGAGAAACCAGTAATGTGCACCTCCCTGAGCTGGAGCTGCTCTAAAGGAGGAGTCCATGTCCCGCTCCTGGACATATGTTCCTTTGTGTTTTAGTCCATGTAGCTTATCACTGCTCAATTACCCAAATCCCCCAGTGTTTTTCATGTGATACAAACCTCTTCCTTCTTCAACATTGTTTCTGCGGTCTCTTGTGTATTTGCTCTCAAACAATATAAACCGTTTAAATGTCGTTTTTCCCAGCCTGGTTGAACTCACTTGTGTTTTCTTTTATCAGAAGAGGACTGTTGGTCTGAGTGTGCACTTGAGGGACGTGTCTATAGAAACCAGAGCAGATGAACTGTTATGCTTTTTACACAATCTCTTTAAACGTCGTGACCTTTCCCCCGCTCTCTCGGGGAAGACGCTCGGCCTTCCAAATCACTACCGCTCAACAACCTACCGTAGTAATAGTCCATAACAGCTGTTATGCAACCTCATCACAGCTTCATGTAGACAATTCTACAATTCACCAATACAAATGATAAATATTCATACAGTCATGAAGCGTGGGTGCTCATAAACTCATTACAGGCTAACTGTTCATCTTTTGTCGGCTTTTAATGTGAAGGAATGCATTTGTATATATTTATTTTGAGTGCAGTGCAGATGGAGGCTAACTATAATTTGCACATCTCCTAGCAACAGCACTTTGAACAAACTAAATATAACCAGGGGCGAAAGGTGCCACTATAGGTTTAGCGCTTGAAGCTAGCAGCGCTATGTATGTGTTCTGTGTATTCATGTGCGTGCAACCTCTCTCCTCAGACTACTACAGTGAGTACAGTTGCTGCAAAGGAGGCTGTGTTTTGCTACTTAGGTGATTTTGTAGTTTGGTTTACTGTTCCCAACATGACCCAAAATTTGAAATATTACTTTTAGTGGGAATGTAGACTAGAGTGTTGTTTAATTGCTTGTTTGTTTTTTGCGGGTGAAAGTATGTTTTACCATTATTGTAATTTGAGTAGAATAAAGAGTATGGGCCTTACTGAGCACCAAATTCACACATGCTCCATTTCAATATATTTTGATTGACACAGCTCAAACTGGCTTTGTTATACAGCCACTTTTTGTGTCAATTAGCTACAGCTTTGTCTCCTGCTAACATTGTTTTTGTGAAAGTTTAGCATTATGAAAGCCTGTGAATACTACATTACCCACGAGTCCATGCTCCTATTGTTGTGTGGAGGCTGCCAGAAGCATATCAAAGCTACATCTGAATGCTGTGTAATTAGAAGCAAGCAGGGAGGCAGGGCTGTAAAACTCTGCTTCAACTCAACTTGTTAGATAATGAGTCGTGTTTGCAGCTTAACTTGTACGGTTACCACGTTACCATACATTTGTGGGGGAAAAAAGCCTTAGTATGTATGTTCTTAGCCAAAGAAAAGGCTAAAATACAAGCATGTTTTTTGCTTTATTTTGGTTGTTTTTATTGCTTAGTCTGAGTGGGCTTGCATCTCCACAAACCTGACTCTTATTTGGCCTGAAGGAGGACCTTCTCTTGCTTGTTTCCATGGTGATGTTGTTCCTTTGGCTATAATATTCCGCAGTATGGCATGAAACGTATGTATCTGTATGTTCTGAAGACTTTTAAGGTTTAACTTTTGACTTCAATTGAATCAGGCAGGCGACATGCCACCTCCAGAAAGTTACATACTGTACCTTTAATTATACTTTAAAAGCATGAGTAAAGACTTAGGTAGTTACTTGCTTGAGTCATTATTAATAAAGTTTGTTTTGTGTATACAGTCTTTTAGATAGTAAGATCACACATAATAAACATTTTCAAGATATTAAAATTCATGTAATTTCAATCATTTGTGTTGAGTAATATGTCAAATTTAGCTAAAAAAAAATCTTTTGTATGTTTATTTTTAAGGGTAAATATTTGTTATCAGCCTTAGACATGGACATGGAAACACACGGCTTGTTGTTGTAGACCACAGAGTAGAGTCCTCCTCTCTCCTTTCCTCCCTCCTGAGTGATTGACAGGTGGAGGTGCTGCACATTTAAGAAGCAGTAGTGGTTGTGTTTGTGGTGACTACAGCGTCACTTTGAGATGACATCACACACACAGGGGGAGCTGCCAGTCAAGAAGACATCACAGCGCTATGATCCACCAGCACACGAATATACTACTCCTGTGGCATTCTGTGGGTTTATCTTACAGGGATCACCTGTCATTCGAACAATCGACTTTTACTAACTCGGTTAAATCAGGTTTCTTTTGGAAATTTCTTATGTCGTTTATACCTTACCCCGGCAACTGTGGGCTGCAGACAGGCATCCTCATGGATAGTCATAGCATGATAGCTTAACCCTAACCCTAACCTTAACCCTAAAACATGGACTATATGTAAAACTCTCCAGCTAATGTTGTTCTGACCAGGCCGAGCTGGAGATCGGCCCCTGGGCACAGCACTGCGGGGCCCTCCTGACAGCTCGCTCCAGCAAATTATGTAGAGGACAAATTACCCCACAGGGACAATAAAGGTTAACCTAGTCATTTAGGAATTACACAAAACAAACTTACATGAACACTGTCTTTGTCTGTCATAATAACAGGACGCTTCCTAAACTAATTTGTAACATTATCTTAAAAAACAGCATCTCTAAGCGATGTGAGTTTATGTTTGATCTGACTACGCTTTGTATAAAATAATTACAAAATGACTCTATAGACTTATGACGATGACAATAACGTACCCAACAAACAGCCACTCATCTGCATATTTTACATTAAGCTCATATCAAAGAGACAACTCCCGCCTATAGAAATAATCAACACTAAATATAGACATAATGTGCCAGGGCTTGACACCTCCAGCTGTTGCTCTGGTTTATTAGTATCTGTAGCTTTAGACCTCCCACTTATTTGGAAATTCAACAAACAAACACATTTTCATTTGTCTGTTCTACCCATGGGCATCTCTGATAAAAGCTTATAATAGGTAAATTAAGACTGTTGGCACTTAAATAACTTTGTCCAGGGAAAAAAAGAAAATAGCATTTTGCCAAGTTGCTAATGCTAACATTGGTCTTGGATCATTTTTTGGCACAGTTAAATATGATTATTTAATGCTTCATGATGTTTGTAGTGTCTGTACATGATTCCTTTGCTCCTCTGGTGTGTTGTACTTTTGAATGTCGCTCTATAGTAGCATTGGCAGGTTGGTGGTCTGTGTAACCCCCGCAGTGTGTGACTCACAGTTTGGATGTGTCTCAGTCTTTCTCTCTCTTCCTCTTTCTCCCTCTCTCCTCCTCGCTCCCTCTTTCTCTCCTTCTTTCTCTCCCTCTCTCCTCCAGTCTTTCGCTCTTCACTCTCCCTCTCTCCCCCTCTTTCTCTCCCTCTTTCTCTCCTCCTCTCCCTTTTTCTCTCCCTCTCTCTGTCCCTCTCTCCTCCTCTCTCTCAGTCTATCTCTCTCCCTCTCTCCTCTCTCTTCTCCTTTCTCTCTCCTCCGCTCTCTCCCTCCCTCCTCTCTCTCCTCCTCTCTCTCCCTCTCTTCTCCTCCTCTCTCTCCCTCTCCTTTCTCTCCTCCTCTACCTCTTTCTCTTTCTCTCCACCTCTCTCTCTTTCTCCCTCTCTCCTCCTCTCTCCCTCTTTCTCTCCTTCTTTCTCTCCCTTTCTCCTCCAGTCTTTCGCTCTTCTCTCTCCCCCTCTTTCTCTCCCTCTTTCTCTCTCTTTTTCTCCTCCTCTCCCTCTTTCTCACCCTCTCTCTCCCTCTCTCCTCCACTCTCTCAGTCTATCTCTCTCCCTCTCTCCTCTCTCTTCTCCTTTCTCTCTCCCTCTCTCCCTCCCTCCTCTCTCTCCCCTCCTCTCTCTCCCTCCCTCCTCTCTCTCCTCCTCTCTCCCTCTCTCCTCCTGTCTCCTCCTCTCCTCCTCTCTCCTCCTCTCTCTCCTTCTCTGGGGTGAGAGGTGTGATGCAGTGATCCCGTCGCCTGCACATACTCCTCCGGTCCATGTGGTGGAGTCTACTCTCATCTGTGTCATTGTCCTCAGGGGCTGGACACACATAACCAGGCTGTATATATAAATTCTGCAGTCTTTGATTACAACTTTGTGTAGCAAGAATGAAGCTGTTTTTTTCAGGATTTTTTTTGTGTGTTCATGTGTCATTGTAAGAGTGGAGGAGACACACAGTTTCAGCAGTTGCATTTTTTATAGGAGTCAAATATATTCTAACTAAAGCGTATAGCTGTTGTTACCACCACTGCAATGTAATAACTTTTATTTAAAGCTAAATTTTTTTTATTAAAAAAAAGTCTAAAATACAAGTATGTTTTTTTTTCTTATTTAGGAAAAACCTTCCAAAGAATTTTTTATTTTTTTTTCCACACAAAATCATGTTAAATTTTGAAATATACATAATCGTTGTTCTGGCCTCTTTCAGATACATTTTTACATCATTGTACTACGGTTCCTGGCGTTCCTTCTCAGTCTTTTTCATAGCTCTTCTGCGAGTACTTTACCCTTTTTCAAAAATGTATTCATTCATATTTATGTCTTTTGTCACTGCGTGTCATTGTGATGGTTAGCGTGTCGATATTACCTGTGGATCGTGCCGTGTGAGACTCCTGCTGTGTGCGCTGTGGACGAATCGCTCCACACTCTCATTCATGCCTTCTTGAATTAGCCATGCATGAGATTAACGGGATGGAATCTGGTTTAATACCCGCAGCTCCAGGCCTCTTCACTCATGTCATTAAAGTGTATTTTAGGCCAAACAAAGCCTATTGATCTCTCAGCAGAAAGGCTATGATAGTGAGGAAAGGCACGGCTGAATACAGATGAAGTGAACGAAAGAATGCTGTCAGCGCCATGCAGCTCTTAGAAGCCTTCAATGAAGTAGCCTTGGGTGAACTCAGCAGGGATTCTGAACTTTTATTTCATTTCCTACATATTTCTTTGCTCAAGACTTATTTTATTGTATTATTTTGTTGTTTGTCTTATAATTTATCCCACAAATAATTACTCATGACCATGTATAAATCAGTTACAGCAGAAATAAGTAAGGCACAGTACTTTCTTGCAAAACTCCTTTCCTAATTGTCGGCAATGGTTTAAAAACAGCTTAAAGGCGCTGTACCTGGTTTTTACTGTCTTAAAAATGTTAAAAGCAGAACTAGTTCAATTTAAACAGTTTGGATTGGTCCAAAGTTATTTCTGACTTACCTTATGCATTCTGAGCATCTTAATGATTCACCACTATGAGTTTATAAGTGCTTTTTACAACGTTCAGAGGCCACAGTGGAGTTTGGGCATCAC
The DNA here is from genome assembly GCF_009829125.3 of Periophthalmus magnuspinnatus. Classification (NCBI taxonomy): domain Eukaryota; kingdom Metazoa; phylum Chordata; class Actinopteri; order Gobiiformes; family Gobiidae; genus Periophthalmus; species Periophthalmus magnuspinnatus. The sequence continues at coordinate 27,508,129 of NC_047136.2, forward strand.
GGTAATGCTAACAACAGCAGCTAGCGTGCTAACCATGCTTATACGATAAATCTGTACTGGAGCAAGATGAAGTTTGGTCAAATATATGGATTAAAATTGTGCCTTTTTAATTACGTGTAAAGTGTCAGTGCAAAATATTAAGACACAAATCAACAACTTATATAAAACAGTCCCTTGACGTTTGTTTTCTTGTGTTTTTGTGCAGATGTGCTGGTGAATGGCGCCCCCTGTGACTGTGACGTGGTAGCGCAGTGTAAAGTGGGAGATGCTGTGAGTCTGGAGGTGAAACTGACCAACAGGAGTAAGAGCGCCGTGGGGCCCCTGGCTCTCACCGTCATGCCCTACCAGGACTTTCAGAACGGGGTCCAGAACTACGATCTGGAGGATGCCGTTACCTTCATAGGCTCCAACACGTTCAACATAGGCTCGGTTAGTATTCCACACAAACTGAAGACTTTATGGTGTGATTTTCAACATGTTTGGACAGGTTTAAGCATTTGGCACAGGGATCGTTCACTTGGCTTTCATTTAAATTCTGGTTGATGTCTATTTTCATTCATATAGTCAAGTGATTTTTTGCTTTTTTTTTTTGCAAAACATGAATCTAAGCATTATTTGTGTGCGATTCTGCTTCTGTCGATCTTTAAGACACAAAGAGGCCATTCACTCTGTTATAGAACATCACAGATACGACCAGTCAAAAGTTTGGACACACTTTTTCATTCATGTTACTTCTTTATATGATTATTTACATTGTAGTTTCTCACTGGAGGCATCAACACTATAAACGGACACATATGGAATGTAGTAAACAAACATAAACTCAAATTTGAGATGTTTTAAAAATAGCCTTTAGCCTTTGCTTTGATCACTGCTTTACACTTTTGACATTACCTGACCCTGACAGTCTCACCTGTGAAGTGAAAACCAGATCTCACTGAGAAGGCCAAGGGTTTTCAGTGTTGTCAACAAAGCAATGGTTAGATCATTTAATTAGATAACTTTATTTAACTATTTTTCTTTGCTACTTTATTCCATATATCGTGTATCGTGCATTACATATATTTGATGTCTTCCATATGTATATAAAATTGTAAAGTGGTAAACACGAAGACGGGAGGAGCTCGGAGTAGAGCCGCTGCTCCTACACGTTGAGAGGAACCAGCTGAGGTGGCTCGGGCATCTGCTCAGGATGCCTCCTGGACGCCTCCCTAGGGAGGTGTTCTGGGCATGTCCCACCGGGAGGAGGCCCCGGGGAAGACCCAGGACACGCTGGAGGGACTATGTCTCTCGGCTGGCCTGGGAACGCCTTGGGGTCCCACCGGAGGAGCTGGAGGACGTGTCTGGGGTGAGGGAAGTCTGGGAGTCCCTGCTTAGACTGCTGCCCCCGCGACCCGGCCCCGGATAAGCGGAAGAAAATGGATGGATGGATGGATGGATAAACACGAAGACAAAAAACACTTGTGTCCAAACTTTTGATGAGTACCGCATTTTCCGGAGTAAAAAAATGTGTAATAATGAAGAAAAAAACACGGTGGTCAGGTTGTCAGGAAATTATCTACTCAAATGTGACTTATATTCCACATATGAGTCACATCTGAGTATAAGTCACACCCCCAGCCAAACTGACTTATAGTCCAGAAAATGCGGTAATGTGTTATATTTGATAGACCCCTTTATACAAACCCAATTCTTGTATGTTCTTCATAACTGTAAGCTCTCATTTTATAACTAAAATAACAAAATGGCCGGTAAAAGAGGCATACAGGTGGATTTTCCCTATTCAAGTGACGCACTAATACTAATACACGAGTTTCTCTCATTCCCACCTTCCCCAAACATAAATCTGAGCCTGAAAAGGACTAGCCTCAGTTGCCAATTTGCCATAAAGTTTGTATTAAACCATGATTAATCTGTTTGTTCTACCTGGTGGAGAGTAATGTTTGGCTCGTGGTAGTTCACTGTTGTTTGGCCTCATTTATTACTCATTTCATTACGCTGGCCAACTGTAGTACGTCTATTGCAGTGTCATAATGAGTGAATTTGCATGGTGGAGTTTCTCAGTAAACTCAGCTTTTAGGAAACATTTGGTTCTGTAAACTGAAATACAGATAAAGACAGAATGTGTTTTTACTCTGAGATGATTATTAAGATTGTCGAGAAACTCAGCTCTACCTGGTTGGTCAGTCAATTCCATGATCTGTTTTATCGTTTTCAATCTAAACTTCTGTACTCCTAGCACAAACTGTGATCTTTCAGGTAGTTTTTCCTATTTTAATTCAAACTTAATTCTCAGATTTGTCCTTTCCAAACTCGAGTCACAAGCTCAGATAGATTGCTGAGTTAAAATGTTCTGAGCAAGTGCTTTTGGCAGATGAAGTTTTCTCGAGGGACGCTCTTCAAACCTCTCCCCCTTGGCTTCTGTTCTCTGCCAGCTTCATTACGGCGCTGGCACATGGTCTCAGAGGATCAGCTAATGATTGTTTTTTGTGTGTGTGTGTATGTGCTTTAGGTTCAACCCAAGGAGAGCCAGGAGTGTGTTGGTGCTTTGCTCTTCCTCTACACAGGAGACTTCTACCTCAACATTAAGTTCCAGGACGACAGCGCTGGGAGACAGCTGCCTCTCGCCTGGTTCACTCTGCCCAGCGTGCACATCCGGGCGCTGGACGCTCCGCTACAAGCCGGAGCCTAGGAGCACGGAGCTACAGTGTCTACAAACATACAGCCATACACTAACATTGAAACACTTGACAAATTTGATCAAAATACACAGATAAAAGATTTCATATTACTGCTTAAAAATGTGGATATTTGCTCTAAAAATAATGGGGCATTGGGCAAAACATGACAGATTTTACGCAATACTTATGATAAAAATACATGCTCCTCATTTTTCACCACTGATTTCAGAAGATTATTAAGTATTATCAAAGTAATTTTCAAACACTCAAAACAAGTACCGGTACATCGTTTTTGTTTTTTTATTGTTTTTGTTTTTCTTTGCATGTTAATTGGATTTTGAGGTCAGAATTCAGTCTCCAAAACATAATTATCTTCATCTCCGTAGATTTGACCTGTGGGGCTGATATTAGTGCACTGATATTTAGCATATCGCACTGGAATTACTACGTGTAAATATCTAATTGTGTTATGTACCTGCACTTTACCTGTCGCTGTCCAATCAAGGAACCCAAAAGTGATTCATGTGTTAGAGGAAGAAATACAGGAAGTTCACCTTTTTTTCTTTTCTTTACAGACATTACAAATTGTTAGTTCTCAACTGTTAAATATTAAAGTTATGAACCTCCCCACGGTCCACTTTGGGATTCCAGCTTACAAGCAGTATACTGTGACGATAGTGAAGAAATTACGTTTGAATTTGGTCCCACAGAAACATTTTACTGAAGCTAAATGATCACTATAACGCTCACTGCGCTCAAAATGAAGGAATATTAACCATACTTTTAACTGATTGTTCACTGAAATCTTGTTAAAAGACAGAAAAAAAATGTACTGCAGTTCATTTGGATGTTTAAATGCTCTAATCCAGCTAAGGCTAAAGCAATCCATTGGTCCAAATGTTGTAGTAATAAGGAGAATTGTCAATATTAAAATGAAATGTGACTTTTCGTATTTTACGTCCAGTTACAGTACTTCCATTTTAAATAATAGATTTTATAACTGCCCTGATCATGTGACTCTCGTACATGTCAAACTGCCGTGTGGACTTGACTCTTTCTGCTGTTACGACCTGTGTAACTACTGTTTTTGCTGTAAATAAATCGCTTAATAAATAACGTTTCAATTTTATATGACAATTTCTATTCTCGATTGTCATCAGAAAAGACCCAAAATGGCGTTCACGGCTCGTAGGATGTGACTCTTTGTATGTCTAGACATGAACATAATGCCTGTCGAGGTCAACGTCAATACTTGGTCATTGTAATTACATTTGGACCAGACAATTCAGTTTGTGTGATTTCATTCCAAATTTATATTACAATCTATACACAGCGACTGACATAAACGTTTACAAAAGGCAGCGCGGCACACTTGAACTCTGAATTTGTAACAATAACTTGACAAAGTGTTGCTTATCTGCTCTTGTAGTAGGACGAAGGTCACATGTAAATTGGAATGGGAAATGGCGTTTGCGTCTCTGATTGTTGTGAATAATGCATCAGTTAGCATAGCGCTCTTACTCCATCAGTAATGCAGCCAACACGAGCACTCCCAAAGTCGTGCCCTCTATGCTTAATGATTTGTTTGTCTTTCCATTTATTTGATTAAGAAAAGTTTGGTCCCTCGTGGTGCTTGTATTTACAACCTGAAGCAGTCAAAAAGAAAACATGTGCGGTCCCAAACAGAGATTACAATTTTAAACAGAAAATGAAAAAGGCATTGTGGGTCGCATGGTGTTTTTAAATGAAGTCGGTTACAGATCCAAATGTGCACGTAGAAGACCCTTCACCAGTAACTGTGGAGATGTTTTGCCTGGAATATTCCACAGTGGGCCATTTTTATTCTGCACTTTTCTCCTATAATATTAATTTTATGATGATTATTTATGTTTCGATTTGTTGTCTTTTTTAGTCTGTAAAGCACTTTGAATTACGATTTGTGCTGCACAAATAAACTTGCCTTGCCATTAAACACTTATTTTTCCCTATAGACAACCAAATTACAAGTCAGATCTATGTAGAGGCAAGCCCACATTTAGTAAAAATCTACGTAACTGACTAAAATCACAGTAGATAGGTTGAATGCCTTTCTGTGGGACATTCTCAGCAAGACAATAGCATCTCCATGGAGACAAGCCAAGCAGGTGACACACCCTCCACCGGAAATGTTACATAGTGCACCTTTAAGTACGTAGCTAGCTAATACCGGAATACCCTCTTTTGACACAACATTAAAAATGTTAAATAACAGTTAATTGAATGCTCATATTAGATTGTGAAAAAGCTTTTGTCAAATAAATTAGACTAAACATCAAGGAATCAGACCCTCAACCCTCTCCATCACTTCTGAACAGGATGGAGTATCATGGGAAATGTTTGGGTAAAATATTGAATAAAAATAAAGTCTCAATAATAACAATATAGAATAAAAATCATGCATTATGTAACAGTCTCATGATTTCCATAGTGGTGCTTTGAATACTCTGCTCTTTACTGTTTATAAAATGAAGGTGGGTATAATTGTGTGGGCTCATGCAGAACGCTCTTGTCGTCTTCTATAAGTTGCACGGTTCCTGTTTCTTCTTCATTATCTAAGGGGCTTATATTATGCTTTTTTTCCTGATTTACTTGATCCATATATGTTGTTTTCTTATTAAAAACAGACCTGGAGTTGTGTTTTGTTGCATCTTTACTGTTTTCTCTCAAACAGAAAACACTCTGTTCCACCTTGTGATGTCATCACGTGGTGATACAGGAAGTACTCCACTGTGTTTTTAAACTCCACACACCTTCACTAGAATCATTTGGATCATTTCAGCTCTGGAACTGCCAATTTTCATTGAAAAAAAGGTAAAAAGGAGCTGTTAACTTGAAAACTGCTGCTTCATGACATCATAAGGTGGAACAGAGCATTTTGAGCTTTGGAGATGTTACAGACTAATAATAAAGTGTTACTCAAACATGTGAATGAAACAAAACACAACTCCAGGTGTGTTTTTGAGGAGGTAACAACATTATAACATGGCTAAACACTCACAAGAGTCCATTTTGTGAAATATAGGACTTTTAAACTACTTGAAGTTTTATATTGTGTAATGGAAATTATGCCTTAAAGGTGCAATATGTAACTTTTCTTTATACAGTCTGCCGCCTGCTTGTTGCCTGAAACGTTCCACATCACAGCATTACATAAGTCTTACGTTTATTCCATTTCAAGTGTTTTAATTGCTCAGATTTCCTTAGTCTTATTGTAAGTGGTGTTGTGTCTTCACAGATTTGCCCTGTAACTTGACCCGGTAGCATCACCTGCCTGTCCCCATGGTTTAAAGCTGCACTTAGTCACTTTTCTGCTGGAGTGTCTGTCACTTGCTTGTCTCCTTGACGATGTTATTAGTTTGCCTGGAATGTTCGACAGTTTGGCAATAGTCAATAATCTATGTCAATGGAGAAGAGCAGGTAGCGCTAAGTTATGCTAAATTATGCTAAGTTACAGGTCAGAACTGTGGAGAGGTGACCATACTCACAGTAGGAATGCATACTTTTGAACAATAAACACTTTTAATTGAACAAATGTGAGACAGACTGTGGAACATTCAAAGCAAAGCAATAACAACGTAACTCAAACCAAAAAAGTACCACAGTGCCGCTTTAACTGCCTAAAGTAACAGTAAAACACAGTTACTGGATTACATCATGAACTTAAAGTGAGTCTTGACTAAACAGAGTGGTTTTGTTGGACTGAAGTGAGCGTCTGGACAGTGACTCATCTCCAGCCTGTGTGCGGTGGTTGGTCCAGTTTATCTGCGGTCGTCGCCGGGCTCTTGAAGAACGCCGCCCTGCCTCAGCACGTTTACACCGGACAACGAGACTCACGGTGCGAGACGCTGTCCTCGAGAGGTCACAGTTTACAGGTTGTACGTTGGAAATGTCAAGTGAAAGACAGAATCCCCTGTTGGAGCGTCAAAGCAAATTGGCAACTTTACTGTAGAATTGAAGGTCCTAAGAACTATCCATGGTCACGGCTTTGAGAATGATACAAAATTAAGGACGTTGCCATAGCGATTTACAGGTTAAAGAGTCCAAAAGAAATTTGATTAACAGGAATTTGAAAACCATGAATATAGTGAATAATTTTGTACGCTTTTTACTGAGCATTTAACTCTCTATCCTGCATTTATTCAGTTACAGGATAAATAAAATACCATAAAAATGTAGTCCCATGAGCAGGACTGCGTCTCTAGAGATCTGACCAGTAACATGGCCTGGTAGCATCACCACCTCGTCTCCATGGCAATAGATACGTTTAATGTAATACTGTGAAATATTCCGGGCAAAGTGATTACATCTCAATGGAAAAACTCTACCAGAAAACAGAGTACGGCACATTCAGGTTTTTGATACTTCACGATACTGCTTCACTACTACTAATACTACTACTGATTTATCAATATTAGTACTGTAACTACATAATGATGTTGTAATTGCTTTTTTAAATGAGCACTTTTAACACCCAGCTGCTTCTCTAACTATGACGCTACTGCTCCAAAAAATTGAGCCAAGGACCATATGGTTGTAGGGCGAGTGCCGTTAGCTTTGTCATTTCAGATTTAATAGTTTGTCAAATGGTTTGTTTAAAAAAAAAAAGCAAAGCAAAGTCAGTAGTCAATGTAAACAGTATCCTACGGTTAATAAACTGTTAAATCTGTGTCCGTGTGGTTTAGAGTTACAGGGTGTCAGCGTTGTACCCGTTAGAATATTCGTCTAAATTGTACTTTTAGTCTTGTTCTCCGACTTAACCACAAATGAAAACATTGAACTTAAAGGGTCCTGCATTGAAATGAGCCGACTTATCCTACAATCACATTATTAGCTGGTAGCGTCATTAGCCTGCAGCATGTACCTGTATCCTGATTGTAATCAACACAAACATTTCACCTCCGCCTCGGTCGCTGCTCTTTCCCCTTTCAAACATTAGCACAAAATGATGATGGAAAAACAACATAACTCATATTTATGTAAATCGCAGGTTATTTCCAGCTTGTGGGGGCGTCGGTCTCTATATGGCGATGGTCTGCAGAGGGCGGGGCAGAGGGAGAACGGGAGCAGAGTGACACCTGTGAGCTCTTTCACTCTCCACTGAACACAACTTTCATAATAAAACTATCAGGCCTCAGCAATGAGTTGGCAGGAAAAGTGAGTGTGGTGCGCACGACTAATTGAAATGTCTTTTCATTTCAATGAGTTTATTTCAGGAGTTACAGAAGGCTCTTTTCCTCACCAACCTGAACCGTGAACAATATGCAAATACAGAACAAATCCTCAGCCCCGTCCTGACGTCACTGTAGAACTGCAGCTCCTGAGACTTATCCACCGCTATGGGTTTGAGAATCATGCAAAACTAAGAAAGTTGCCATAGTGATTAACAGGTTAAAACTAAATATCTTTGGGAAATAGTCCACAAAAATGTGCTCAGCAGGAAAAGCATGAATATAGTGAATAGCTCAGGTTATGGAGATGGTGGGCCTGTGCTCCTGTGGCCGCTCCAGAAACACCGAAGAGTGGGTCAAATGCAGACGGTAGTTTTCATACGATTTGAACAATAAAGTTTACCTTAAAAACCTTAGCAAAGATTTAGACTCTTAAAAGATGAGATACTTTACATTTCCTTCAGATGAAATTCCTCAAAGCTCGATCAGTGGACCTCTGTACTACACCACTGCAGTACACTGTTAACACGTGTTGATTCTGTTGTCTGAATAATCTGCTGTGATCTGCCGTCTGTGCCAGATCTTTGCTCTGTCTAAGATACAAACACATATTTTTGACACAGGTTTACCCCAACACCGCTCAAAGTTCTGAAACTATTTCCTCACCCAAACTAAAACCTCTTCTGTCTTGATTTGAACATTATTCTAAATCAGTCGCTCTCAAACACGTCTATAAAAACCTCGTGTTTAAATAGCTTTTCTTGTGCGCCGTGGTGCTATTAGTTGTGTCATCGCCATGGAGACTAACCTAAGTAGTTGCCATTATTAAACTTTTGCATGCAGCATTAGAGGTTCTGGAGGTGGGCTGGATGTGAGAACGACAGGCTAAATATAGAGGCTCCTCCATCCAGACGCTGCTGATTAGTGGATTTGTTTAGACTCCTAACGCCTGCATTTATGAAGTACTCTCAGCCTCTTCCATTTTTTGTTTTCTTATAATGTCAGCTATTGTCAATCCTTCCCATTTCATTATATCTCTATGGGGTTTTCACAGAGTCGCTCTAAAATAAATAAGTATTGAAGTGATTTACAGACTGATACTCACTGACAAGATAAGCACGTGTTTATTGGTCGGTTTTGTGTCTCTAATCTAAGCTAATGCTAACTTTTATTAACATGTAAATACAATTGGCTGTAACAGATTTTAAAGTAAATACCTGTTTATTTTTACATATCAGTTATTTTAATATTATCCATGAAAATTAGCATTAGCATTGAGACAGAAATACCTTTACAAACCCATAGAGATATAACGGGATTGTCAAGAATGTTCCACAGTTTGGTATTAAACACAGCCATCTCCATGGTAATAAGCAGCCATACCTAGTCACGGGTCAGATCTATGGAGACGTGACCCTGCTCACAGCAACAATTCAAGTTTTTTAAGGTTTTTTTTTTTTTGTAATAAAACATCTAAAGTCGAATAAATGCATGAACGATCTGTTTAATGCCATATTGTGGGACATTGCAGGCAAATAACTCCAACATTCTCTACAGACAGAAGCAGGTGTCAGACCCTAAGTCGTCACAGTGTATTTATAAGATCCTACAATATATACATGTATGTACAAGGGCACGACTCAAATACATGAAGAAATATCAGTTATGGTCTTTAATAAATGGATGTGGAACATATAGAGAAACAAATAACTGAATAATATCTCCACAAATGCATATGTTTATCATTTTGAATATTCAGTTTGTTTGTTAATCAACAGTTTTTTATGTTGTTTTTTAATTAACTGTAATATATTGAACTGGAGTCATCAATGGTACCAATGGACCCCAACACATTTATGTAAATTCCCTCACAAGCGACTTTACTCCACTTTGAACAGATGAATTCATGGTGTATTTGAAAGTAAAATGAGCATAATGGGTAAAGTTGAACGAGAATAGATGCTTTTTGTAGAATTAGCTCAAAGAAAAATGGCTATAATTACACTGTATTTTGCACCAGGTCAAAAGAACAAGAAGCTGAAGACCTGATTCTGAATAACAATTTGGGCGAATGTCTGTTTAATTACATTTTTTATATGTTGGTGCCATAATGGTGTTGATTTTTTAATAAGCAAATATACAACAACTTTAACCCCACTTTAAATTGCATTAAACATATGAATTAATTTACAATGATAATTTCTATCTTGCATCACCTTATGTTGCCTGTTATGTAAAATCTACTTTCATGAGTTTGTTCTATGCTGTGGCCGTGTCTGTCCATCATTCAGTTATTCACAGTTTTATTTGAATTGATTCATGCACGTTTGACTAACTCTGTACTGTCCTGCATTTGAGGCTTGAGTGCTCTGAAAATGTCTGTTTTCACTTACCCCTTATCCCCCGCTCACTCGTCTGCAGGGCTCAAAATGTCACAGAGACAGTGGGCCTGTTTCTAAGCAGTTAAACCAATATTTTGGTTTACAATAAAGAAAATGGAGAACAATAAAGTAGTAACAGTCCTTGACAGCACATTATGATAAAACTCTGCTGGATGAGAGCCATGAGGCAGTTGTTTCTCTGTCGTGGTGCAGCATCTTCACTCACAGTTCAATATCAAGTGTTCAGAATTAAGCTTTAACAGGGCTGGATCAGATTTTTTTAGTAATAAATTAAAATGTATTTTTCTCCAGTACAAATAAACTATTACAGCAGCTCTAAGGTCAGTTCAATTCAATTTTATTTTTCACAATGTCTGTCTAATCCCTCAGTCCAGGCCTGATCCATAGCAAAAGAAGAAGTTTAAATCTGTCAACTGGACAAATCGTTGTAAGAGTGAAGACGTTCGGCTGCTCGTCTAAGCTGCTTCTTCAGTTCTGGTCAGATTGCTGCTTGACACTGCCTTATATCTGTCTGAAGGGAGGGGCTAACTACAGCTGAAACTGGAGACAATAGCTGTTTACAGTTTCAGTGGACGTCTTCACTCCTACAACGATTTGTCCAGTTGACAGATTTAAACTTTGTCTTTTTTCACAAGGGTCAACGTTGTTTAAGGCGCATACACACACACACGTAGCATATACATTTACACACACTGTTTACATACCACACACGTGTATACTGTGCACATATATCTGTTTACACATGTATGCAGTATATGAACAACACTGTGACAAACATGGACACCCTAAGAAGCTATTCAAGCTCATGAAAGGAGCTCCATCACCCTGTGCAACACAAACTATTTGAGGCTTGGCAGGTCGTTATGTTTAACTTTTGCCATTTGAGTTTGACGAGCTGTTTTATGAAAGCAGAATATTGTAAGAAGAAAATAAATAAATAAATCAATGAGATCACTGTCTGTGTTGCAGTCTGAATTTAATCATAAAGCATTGTTATCAATTAAGAATCAGGAGGTAACACTGATGCACTGTTAACATGCTAGTTGTTGTTGGCAGTACTGTGACGGGAAGACTCCACTCTGGACTTCCAAAATTGTAAAAAAGTGCTTATAAACTCATCTCTGTGAAGAATCAGAATGGTCAGAATGCCTTAGAAAAGTGAGGGATAACTGGACCACTCTAAAGCTTTTAAAATGAACCAACTCTGTCTTTCACATTTTTGAGACAGTAAAATGAGGTACAGCATCTTTAAACATCTCAGTGTTCTCAAAGACATGTGCAAAGTGTTGATGTCCGAAACTATCTGCGCACATTAGTTTGTACTGGAGCAGAAACAGCCCCATCACCATGGAAGCCGTGCGTCATGTGATCCCCATCAGCAGGTGGAGTTTGCTCACTTCTCCTGCAGCATAGCAACAGCGGCTAAAACAATCGCTCACTGCCAGAGTTCATTAAGTAACCAGCGCTGTCTCATCATAAGATCACCATCACCGAGCAATACAGTCACAAAGTACTAGTCCAAAATAACCCAAGTTTGGTCCTTTTTTTTTTTTTTGTAGACTCTTAAAAAGTTTAGAGGCACTGAAGGCAAAGGTAACGTGGAACATAGTGTGATTTCAAATGAGAGCCGCGAGACATGTTGTATAAAATCAACTTTTTAGAAAAATTTTCCAACTCGTGAATGGGTGTACTGGTTTCTTTTATTAATTAATTTTAGAACAATATTGTTATTTATAATGTCTGCAGTGTAACTTAATGATCACAGGTAAAGTGTGACTATACAGCAGACAAAAGCACAATGTCATCTTTTATCTTTTATCTTTTTTGTTTATTCATCACGTAATTATTATTCACACAAGACAAATATTTACAGAAATGACCCCACCAATTTTTTTTTTTCATTTTTTTTTTTAGCTACAGATTGAATACTTATGATAATACAAGGCTGTGACTATGGAAACTAGTCATTTTCACTCATTTTTAAATAGAGAAGCAAACTTACCGACTTTTTTTCCCTGGAAATTCAAAATTATAGCTCGCTTAACCAGCGTTATTATCCAGTCACTTTGAAAATATATTATGGTCTGCCTCACTTCTGCCTCCAGACGTTATTCCAGAGTTTTGAACATTCTTGTAGCAGAGCATTTTATAAAGTTTATACAATCACTGGTTAAGATTGTGTCTGTGAGGTGCAGGCACAGATGACGGGGCGGGGCTCACGGGAGCGGGACTGTTATATGTCCAAGTGTCATTGTAAACTGCCACATGTCAGTTACATAATGGACATGACCGGGAGGCTGTCTGCATCCAGAGTCTTTGGTCTGAGCAAAGTCGTCTTCTGTCTTCTTTCTTTGTCTGAAATGTACCACATGTACCAACGGTGTTAAATGTATCTATCTCCATGGAGACAAGCAAGGGGCACAAGCTAACTAAGTTCCATGTCAAATCTGTGGAGACGCGACCCTGCTCATTGAAAGAAAGTATGTTTTTTTTGAGTAAACATGTTATGACTAAAAAAATACTTCTTTTGTGGTGGAGAGAAGATGACACACCCTCCAGCAGAAAAGTATACAAACATAGTGCACTTTTAAAAGAAATGAGGCAATTACATTTTTAGACTTCATATTTAAGTGTAACTTATTTCTATTGTTGAAGTTTTCGTTGTCCAAAGTTTTAATAAAAGCAAACAGAGCGTCCTTGTGACAGAGGCAGTTTCAGTGATAACTACTCTCAGATAATGACTGAATTCTGAAAGCACCTTTTGGACCGTTTCACTCATAATGTACTTCACACAAATACTTTGTGCTTGTTCTCAGTCAAGCCAACTTAGCTGTGAGACACTGGAGGTTCAGAGAGACACAGTTCAACAGGAGAATCACTGCGTCACTGTGAACAGGGACGAGCTTTGTAACAACTCAGCTGTACAAAGCCTCCATGGACTTAAAACCTCTTATACGGATATTGCACTCCCCCCTGTCACGTTCCTGAATCCCCTCGTGGTCCCCCGCGCCCCTCCCGGTGCGTGCTCGCTGCTCTGGGGCTGTTCGGCTTCAGCACCTTGGACAGCGGCGCGCGCTCTTCTCTGTTCGCGCTGAGGTCGGCTCGTGGCGGGGGCGTGGTCGTTGTAGGAGGGGCCCTTCGTGTCCCCGCGGAGCACATCGCGGAGTGGACACACGCTGAGGCGGACGGGACACGCGCGCGTCGTGACACTTGTGGAGAGGATAGTGCAGCAGGAGCCACCCCACGGAGCAGCGCGTGGAGAGCGTGGACTGTGGATCTGTCACTGCAGGAGAGGCTCGTGACACCCACACGCGCAACAAGTCTTTGCTCTCACTCTGAATCCCTGTTTATTTCGTTATTATTCTGAGAGAAAAGGTTTTGGAGAGGTGTCTCTGGACGCGCGTAAAGGAGCGGAAATACGCGCGTGTTGCCCGTTCTAAACTCTTTCTCTCCTCGTGGGACCTGTTGTTCCACACACCGACCTCCACAGCACAAAGTCAGAGCAGGACCGCGGCATGAGGCTCTGACACAGTGCGGACATGTGTGGACTTTGCACCGTGGCTCTGAGGGACAGAAAGTGCGCTTTTTACCCGGACAGGCTGTGGCGCGCGCAGTGACAGGAGCCGAGGAGCCATGAGGACCAGGACCTGAGCGAACCCCGCTTTTTAAATGCGTTTCCCCGTTTCCTTCTCTTCCCTGTCCATCCATGTATCTTGTGTTCAGACTTGGCGTTAACTCATATTCTTGGACCTGCTATAGTTTATTAAAGATAATATTTGAACAATTGGCAGTTCTGGCAATATTTTCGGAGTTAATTTTATCGAAATCACCCCAAAAGTCGCAGCTCCAAAGGCACAGCGTTTGTGGTGCTGAAAGAACAGCATAATTTTGTCTCACTCTTAAGTCATTCAACTCTGTTTCTTCCTCTCTTTACTAAGTTAAAATAAGAACAGCGTTTCGTAGCAAAAGGGTGAAATTCTAACCCGAGATAAATTGGGCTTTGGGGAGACGAAAGTTATTGATAAATGAAATTAACCGTGTAAAAGTTGGTTTTGATTTTCTCGATTTAAACCCCCAAAAACCCAAGAGAATCGGTTAGACGCCACAGCAGAGGCACAAAAACTTCTTTTTATTGTTATTTTTGACCCACACTCTCAGGACGCATGTTAGTGCCAGGTCTGAACCATGAGCGTGTGAGCGTGTGAAGAAGCCTCTCCTTTTACGCGCGGCTGTGGCTGTGGATGGCACTGCGCTCTGGCTGGGCTTGCTTCGGCCGGGTGTTGCGCAGGGTTTGCGGGCTGCAGGGCTCGTGGCCGCGGCGCTCCAGCAGCCTCCTGTGTCTGTCTGTGCACAACGACAACAAGGGGAAGGCGTGGGGACAACGTCAGCCTCCGTACGCGCGCTGCTGCTTCGCGGGGAATCCGAGGGGACATGAACCCCTCGGACTCCGCTTCCTGTCGGCCATGAAGCGGCAAAATGTGCGCACCTTGTCCCTGATCGTGTGCACGTTCACCTATCTGCTGGTGGGAGCCGCCGTGTTTGACGCGCTCGAGTCGGACTTCGAGATGCGTGAGAAGGAGCAGCTGGAAGCCGAGGAGAAGCGGCTCCAGGGCAAGTACAACATCAGCGAGGACGACTACCGCAAACTGGAGAGTATCATCATGGAGGCTGAGCCGCACCGCGCCGGGGTGCAGTGGAAGTTTGCCGGCTCCTTTTACTTTGCCATCACGGTCATCACGACTATAGGTAAGACATTTCCCCTGTACATCCTTTCAGTTCAAACTTGTTGCGCCAGCCTACATAAAACACAGGCTTGTTTCCCTAACCTGGCAGTTTCCTTTATGATTCACACCAGTCACTTATTACACAATTTAATTTGTAGAATCACGGATTTGGGGTTTTATAAATGTAAGCAAACAGCACGAGCCGCTCGAGCTAAACTTCTCAGCAACACGTTGTCGCTCTGCTCCAGTGGGAGTTGGAGGCAGCGCTGAGAGCGTGTGATGAGGAGACTCTACTATTCTCTCTCACACGACTCCAACAATGGAAACATGGCACTGTTGGAAAACCATTTCAGCGCGCAGTGGGCAGTATTGTTACGCTCAGGCAAATGTAAATCCGTTAGTGGTGCGTCATGGAGGATCGGTGTGTGGTGTGGAGGGAAGCGGGTTTGTGAGTCACAAAGGCCGGGCAGAGGTGTTTAATGCTGAGGTAAAGCTCCAGAAACTCTCCGGTCTGTGGTGCTGAAGGGACAGCGCAGCCTGACGTCACTGCTCTGACTCTCAAACATGTTGGCTTTTACGCACGCAGCTGTTGGAGCACTGTATATCATTTATGAATTATACACAGTCTGATAGAGACAGTGTACAATCAGTGCATTCAAAAACCCATCGGAAATGTTCCAAAATCATGGCTGTGATTCTCCCTCAAAGAGACAAACTGCATCACTCCCTGCGTGAATGTCTGCGTCACAACAATGAAACGTGTTTTTGCCTCCCCCACAAATCACAATTTCACACATTCTCAAGCATGAAAATAAACAAAATAAATATGAATAATGTTTGTACAGAGGTTTGTAAAAAAGAAGAGGTAATGCAGCAATTGAAAATAGAAAGAATGATGATGGTGAAGTTAGTATTATAGAAGGTCACTAGGGTCACTTCATAACTTCAAATGCACTTTTTAAGGGTAAAGTTAAGGTACACTTTATTGTCCTTACAGGAAAATTTGTCCTTTGCATTTGACCCATTGTTCAGTGCTGCTGGGGCACCTTATCGCTCATCAGGACCAGTGGGCGCTCAGTCCTGTCCCTCGGGACCCATCTCTGTGATGTCGTTGCTAGATTGATGATTTAAGACACATGCAGCGACACAGATAATAGTACAACAGAATGTAGACTTGCCCCGTCAAATAATGTATTGAATGGATGAATTCAGGGCTGTCCTTCCGTTTGTCATATAAAAAGGCATATTGCCACAAGTAAATTCCAACTGACTGTCTTTGGAGTAGTTTGTATGCAACAGTATGTATAACTACATTTTCTAAACCCCTGTGTAATGATTACCTGAATTAGCCTCCATAAAGCATGAACAAAGACTTCTTAATGAAAACATACTTTATTAATGATTCAGGGTTAGTAACTACTTGATTAAGGGATTAGGATTTGGGGTATTAATAATCATGTCTTTTCTAAGCCTGAATCATTCTTAATAAACAATCTGTTCATTATTATAAATTAAGTCTTTGTTGATGCTTTATATTAGTATTTATTTAGTAACGGTGCAGTAGTGTTTGTATCCCGTCTTCTTGCTCTCTCCTGCACTTTGGGGACACTGTTATGAAACTGTGGAGCTGTTATAGAACCAAAAGAAGCAGTGACAGCTAATACACAGTCTGTGGGTCAAGTGTGCCCAGTAACATTAAACACGAGCCCCTGTACAAACTGTAGCCATGGGTCTAACATACACTACTGCACAGTGCCATCCACATACGGACTCTTTATGAGCAGATATTTTTGGAATCTCATTGTATAGTGCATTGAAACATGTGCTGGACATAAGTCTTTCTCTGGACTTGTTCAAAACACATGCTCCTAGCTTTAGCAAACTGACTCACAGGTTTGACGGTTCGATTCTTGCTCCCGTGTGCATGTTATTGTTCTGTCCTTGGGCAAGACACACTCCCCCCTTTAACCACAAACCTGCTTTATACTTGTAATGCTAGTGCTAGTGGCTGTCGATACAACTAGCTCCAAAACCCTCTATAACGTACTGTAAACAATCTGGTTTCATATACACTCTTGTTAGCTGTCCTACGGAGCCTTCCTCCTGTAAAAAACAAGATAAGGCTTTGTTTCCCATAATGCACTTCAACATATGTAGCTCTAGGTATACTGTATACTCCTGGCCATAGAAGTCATCAATTATCCAAAAGGCAGGGCACACTTTTTGTATCCCTTATAGGAACAGAACAAACCAGTTTCTGTGGATGTGAAAGAAAAGCCTGTCTGAGTAGAGGTGATTTATCTTACTGACTTTGAGCACTGGGGAGAATATAGACGTGCACACAGACACCTCGACGTTTCATGTGCTTTTGCTGAATCACAAACATTTCTAGAGACTTGCAGGAGTTTTGCTTTTTTTTTTTTTTTTTTTTTACTGTTCAAATTTAATAGACGTCAGGAATTTTGGTAGATTTGAACCACGCAACTGTCTGGTCATATTTGCCTCTTGACAGTGTGCACTCTCCAGGTTTTATATTTGTCATGGTTTATAGCTTAAGGATAGCAAATAAGTAGGTGGTAATGTACATTTCTTCAAACAGAGGTGACAAGAGATTTGAATAACTGCTTCATTCATAAGAGATTTGACATTCAGCAGATCTCATTCTGAAATCAATAGATAAATAGATACGCTGGTGTATATAGATTTATTCACCTTTACAGTCTGCATAGAACCAGTGTACTCACTCAGTATTCTTGCAATTTGGTTCAGAGAAATTAATCTATGAGGTTTGTTTGTTTTTTTTAGTTTTTTTGAAATGTTCTCACATACTACGATGACAATCAAAAAGAGAAGTGTACTGTTAGCCATTTTTTTCCTGTGTTTTTCTGTGTTTTGCTGCAGCCCAAATCTCTAAGTCCACACTGCTTCCTACAGACATAATGCAAACAATCAATATAATTCAGATATTCTTATACCTGAAAACCATGTGATAAGATAGTGTTTAAAGTTGATTATTATACTTTATGAAAAGGGACATTTCAAATTGGAACATGTATAATCTGTCAGCAAATATATGTAATCTGTTACCAAATTTCATATCCCTGTCACAAAGTGTGTGTATATGACCTCATCCTGTTTCTTTACCTTTCAACTTTAAATTGCAGTCTACTCTAGCCATTTTTCATTCACTGCATTGCTGCTGGTGTTAGCTTCTATTGTAGCCACAGCTGCCCTGGGGTATACTGACTGAAGCGAGGCTGCCTCTGACCACATCACTCAACACTGATTACTTTTTCCTTTTCTCATTACGTCACTTGCTCCATATTTGAATCTCTTTTAGAAGATCTTATAATGTTCTTTTTTCATCTTTATTCAATTTCACGTCCGTCTCCTCTGGCAGTCCCATGCACTTAACTTAAACTGTGTAGTGTATTTGCTGTCAAAGTATGCCCCAGCCTCACGTATGTCTCACAGCTTGGATTTGATGAATGAACTCTGTGAAAGAAAAGCTATTGTTAAACACACCTTTAGGCTGACAGCACGAGCTTCTTCACCTCCACATGCTCCCCACTGTTCCAATCTAAAACTTAGTTTTCCCAATAATAAAACCACATCAATTCTTCCTCCAACCAGTTCCACTGTGAGTCTATTTTTTGTGAACCCCCACCCAGCTGAGAAGATAAGACTGACTTTCTTTAAAGTGCCACATATGAACTGTTTGTTGAAAGTAATTAAATGTGCTGCCATCATGTGGGACAAAGATATCGATTCAAATATGACGCTGGCTGGTACATAAAGAACATAGAATATAAAGGGGCATTTACTTTAGCTGTACTGTGCCTGTCGCCTCGTCAGATATAGTGTCATGTATGGTATGTATAGGAACTTTGTGTTGACGTTTTGAAGGATTTCAGATCCCAAGATAAAACAGACTTTTGCAGTGTTCCACAGAAATGTTTGGACCACTGTGTTAGGGCTGCACAATATTGGCATGATCGCAATTTTACATACGCAAAAAAAATATGTACGTACCTTAATTTACAGGTCAAACTGTCAATAATTAAATAAAACTATCTGAAAAAAGCATCCTTAATCAGTCTTTTGAGTGTTTTGAGCCAGCGTCTGTCTTGGTCTTGGAAAAAAAAAAGATGTACAGCTAAAGTCTTCCTTATGTCCACTGGATATTATTCCAAGTCAGTCAGTTCAAGGACGTTTTTGATTCTATTAGACCTTATATTGATAATGTTATGAACTTGTCTCTGATGTCTGGTTGTTTTCCCATTGCCCTGAAACATGCTGTGGTCCAGACGCTCATCAAAAAGCCTAATCTTAGCCCAAATATTCTTTCTAACTTCAAACCCATCTCGAAGTTGCCCTTTTTGTCTAAGGTTTTCGAGAAGGTTGCATATGACCAACTGCAGGTTTACCTTAATCTGAAAAAATCCTGGTTTTAAATGTCAGCACAGTACCAAAACAGCTCTTTTAAAGGTTTTTAATGACCTGCTTTCAACTGTTGACTGTTGCTTTAGATTTATCAGCTGCCTTTGACACGGTGGATCACAGCATCCTCCTGTCCCGCCTGGAGACACATGTGCATTAAATGAGTTTTGTGTGAGCCTGGGACAGTACTCTGCCTCTGTGTGTCCCTTAGAGAACAGAGGGCTTCAGGGTTGTCACTCTGTACATGTTTCCCCTGTGTGATGTTTTTAGAAAAGCACAATGTCACATTTGATTGTTTTGCAGATGACATTCAAATATATCTGCCAATGACAGTCAGACAGTCAGGGCTCTGCAGGACTGTGTCAGGGGTGTGCAGACTTGGCTGAGCATAAACGGCCTTGACTTAAATCAAAATAAAACAGAGATTGTGGTGTTTGGCCCAACTAACGCACTGGTTGGTCCTGACAGTGTGATTGGTCCTCTGTCCTCTTATTGTCGTCCTGCAGTGAGGGATCTTGGTCTGATTGTGGGCTCTGTGTTCAAACTGGACATTAGCTCTGTCATAAAGGCCAGCTTCTTTCAGATGAGGTTCTTTGGGCAGATTTTGAAAAAGCAATCCATGCTTTTGTAACGTTGTGTCTGGATTATTATAATTCTTTGTATGTGAGGCTGGACCAGGATTCCCTGCAGCACTTACAGAACGTCCAGAACACTGCAGTTCGTCTGCTGACAAAAACTAAGAGACAAGAGAACATCACATCTGTGCTCTGCAGCTGTGATGGCTCCTCATTTCATATCAGTGCAATACAAAATGTTACTGATTAAATGTGTGCACTCTATGGTCCTCTTTATTTGAGGGAGTTGATACAGCCCTATACTCCACCCACAGCCCTGAGGTCAGAGGTCAGCTGACCAGCTCCTGCTGCTGAGCCAAAGCCAGGTTCAAGAGACAGAGCGTTTTCTCTTTTATGTGAAGTACTTTGGTCAGCTGAAGTTATAGATTTAATTAAATTTAGTTGTTTTCGTTAAAAAAATATAAGTTTCTGTACCTTAGTGTTATTACAATATGTTTAAAGGTGAACTATAAAAAATGTAGCCTGCAGAGACAGTGCCCTACAGTGATGCTCTTCCGTTAAATGGCCCAGATGGAGCAGTTCCACTGAACTGGTTGTGTCCTCAAGAGTATATACACTGCTGCTGTAAAAAAAAAAAAGTCAGAATAATTAAGAAAATGTAGTGATTTTTATTGTTGACTAATACTGGACACATGGGCCATACTTCGCAGCTGTGGAAACTGTGGTTATCTATTTGGCAATACATCGGGCAGCTCTACATTACATCCATTCTTCTGACAGCACGATGTGACAAGTCAAGAGACAGATTTTATTCCACGCTGATTTATAACACATCAACTTCTGTTAGAACAAATGGCCCCAGTGTTTGAAAGTTCTGGGTGGAATATTTAGTTTTTTTGACAAGTAAAAAACAAAAGAGAGCACTATGTACTGTTCATGAGAATTCAAATGCAGTAAAGTCAAAATCATTTATGAAATGTGCTGACAATATGACAACTCAGTAATTTGAAGTAGACAGGAAGCAGGATAGAGAATATTGTGTATGTCTGTGTGTGTCTGCACGTGCATGTATGTATGTGCACGTGCATGTGTGTGTGTGCACGTGTGCATGTGTGTGCATGTTCGCGTATGTGGATATACAGTATGTGTGCAAAATGTGATTTTTGAAAATAAGTTAATACATGCTTGCCAGTGGTGTAGTGGTTTAAAGTGTAGAGTATATTTGGTTGTTATGTCGGTGGGTTTGCCTCTCAGCCCTGACCGTTAGCTGAATGTCTCTGCCCTCTCTTTCCCCGTCTCACACATGACTGTCCTGTCCCATAAAGAAAAGAGACCATGTGATAGTAGAGTTTGCATTGCAGATAGTTTTGAATTTCATAAGAAGCTGCTTTGGAGGTTGGTTGTAAACATTACACAATTAGATAGATTTGTGATCTGTGGGGATATGTTTTGTTTTTGTTTCTTAATATTCTCGACAAGAACTGCTG
Source organism: Periophthalmus magnuspinnatus (assembly GCF_009829125.3). NCBI lineage: Eukaryota > Metazoa > Chordata > Actinopteri > Gobiiformes > Gobiidae > Periophthalmus > Periophthalmus magnuspinnatus. Next base: position 27,529,645 of record NC_047136.2, read on the forward strand.
TTTGTTGGTTTGCACCAGGGAGCAATATACATCAGCACACTGGATATTTGCAGATAGGCACTCTGTTTATAGTGGTACAGAATACAGATGTTATCTGAGGCTGCTGATGTTATCACAACATGTGTATTTCAATGTTTGGGGTTGTGCGGTTTTAACACATTCCCAATTGTTAAATTAACTTAATGTATCCTTGTTATGACCCAGCTCATATGGGGTCAGGGAAGCAACAAAAAACAGGATGAAAAAATGGTAAAGTAAGAAGTAATTTAATAAGCAGAGTTGTACAAGATAAAAAAAACAACAAAAGGGACCTAAAATATTCAAACAGAAGGTAACGTGCAAGGGTTTAAACAAAAGAAACAAAGGTTAAGTTTAACTAAGACAAAAATTTTACCACAACATAACAACATCTTGACAAACAAACACAGAGTCAGTATTGACAGTCGAGTGTCTCAAAACAAAGTCACTTTCACATTAGTGACGTAACAAAAGAGACAATATACACATACAAAACAGCACACACAGACCTGCAGCCCCGAACAGGTGTCCTGAATCTTGGCCGGGTTGGGAAACCGTCCTCCAATCATCAGCAAGGGCTCACACAGCCAGGATTTCATGGGGACAGGGGACAGATTCACCCACACACACGAAACATAATAGACAAATATTCACAATGACAAGAACATAAGGCCGTAACAAACCTGCTCTCTTATTTATTTAAAAAGGTACTACAATTACTACTATATCTGTGTTATCAGCACCTACACCTGCAGAGGACACATACAAGTTTATGAAATTCTCAGTACATGGACAGAATGTCAGCATTAAAACTGACAACCCAAGGGACACCCACTCTAATGTTTGTGTAACTAGAATAAACCAGTATTGGGATTGTATCAGTAAAAACATGATTTTCTTCAGATACTAAGTCAAGTTTATAAAATGTAAAATCTAAATCTTACAGACAGTTCCTTTAAGTCTCACAGGGCCAGATTTATCAAAGAAATGTGCCCAAATCTGTCATTTATGGTTAGATGAATTCAGTAGAAAAGCACTAACACAGGAGCAGAATCTCTCAGCTGCTTGTCCTGAGTGAGACACGGCCAAAGCTCAATATGATGGTGAATTACTGTGGTTATTAGCATCAAGGTAACACACACACACAAATATTGCTTACAATGTAATTTCACCAGTGAGATTCAATTACACAATCTAGATATTCTCTCATATTGTGCTCTGAATTTACACAGCGTGATAATTACAACCAAAGCACTGGTTGTTACAGCTCACTTGGTTACCGGGCAACCACTGTCCATTTAGAGGTGAATTTAGCTAAATGTGTGGAAATATAAATACATAGGTTTACCCTGATGTAAGCTTGGAAAAAGTCTATCCAAAACAACATTTTTTCCCCTTTCCTCCCAAGCTCAGCAGTACACTTTTAGAACTTAATCAGTGTGAGGCATACTATGCATACTTCAAGGCTGTATTAAAACGCCAAACAAAAACATAATTGCTTTTTAATGAAGAATTTATTCCCCAAAGCAAGTAAAAAAAAAAAAAAAAAGGTTTAGAATTGATGTGCAAATGAATTTAGTGACTGAGTGTAATGGGGCTGGGTGGTCTCATGTGATGGGCTAATTGAAGCATTTCTATTAGGGCGAGAGGCAGCAGTCATGTTTGGGTAATTAGTTAATGAAAAGATCATTTTGTTATATTTATTACGCAATGTTGCCATTTTAGAAAACATGTATTGCATTTGTCATTGGTCAGTGTGTATTTGTGTGGCGTTCAGTATACAATATGGTACTTTGTGGCAGATCGGCCATAGTTCAAACTGCCAATCTCAGAAATGAAAGGGCCCATATTACGCTATTTTATGATCTATGATGTTCTCTAGGTATGTTTGTCATCACATACCTAGAGTTGTGTTTTCACACAAACCCTGCATATTTAGACTGAGTTCTTCTCTCAAACACAAAACACCCAGTTCCACCTTGTGATGTCATGTGGTGATATAATATAAATATAATATAATAATTTCAGCCCTGGAAATGCCAATTTCTACAAAACAAAAGATAAAAGGTAAAACTACCGCTTCATGACAGCACAAGGTGGGACAGAGCATCTTGAGCTTTGGAGATGTAGACACACTAATAATAAAGTGTTAGTCAAACATGTGAATGAAACAAAACACACCTCCAGGTCTGTTTGTGAGGAGCAAACAACATTTAAAGCTCACAAGAGTCAACTTTGCGTAAAATTGGACCTTTCTGGTCCTATTTTACGAGACCGTTTCTGGAATTTGGTTTCCTGTATTCCTTGTTTAGAATGTTCCACAGTATGGTATTAAACATATCTGTTTTGTATTTGTTCAATTACAGCTGTGTCTATTGTTCAAAAATACTCTCAAATACCTGAATTCTTACTGTGAGTGGGGCAGCAACATCCCAGATCTGACTTGTAACTTGTCACCTTCTTATTTACATGGAGATTGATAAGTTTAATGTCATGCTCAGAAATGTTCCAGACGATCTCCATGGAGACATGCCAAAAGGTAACAAAGCACAGCTTAATGCACTTTCTAAAACTTACTGAGGCTATATCCATATTATTATTAGAAAACAATCCTGCCATTACCAGTATGCACAGGGACACCTGTCGACAAGCTGAGCCAACAACATGTAACTTGCATATTAAGATGGAATTTTATTTTTATTTTTCATTTTTTCATGTTTTAGTAATACAACAGGTTGTCTACATGAAACCATGAGTTTCATAGTTACATACTGTGGAAATTGCATTGTACTTCATAAGAACGAGATGTAGCCTGTGAACTGTAAAAACATTAAATATTTAGTTCATGTTTCCACTGAATGAATTCAGTGGAAACATGATTTACAAGTTACAGCTTTAATACAGACTTTTTCAAAATCATATTTCTGATGATCTAATTCTAGACAAGAATTAAAATGAGAATAAAACCATTAAAATGATTTGTGGTACTAGCAATAATAGTAAACTAAAACATGTTCTGTCTGACTGCTAGCATTTTCCCTCCGTTCACGCACTATTGCTTTTTAAAACGCGGTTGCTATGTGATCTTGAAAGCGAGCGCATTAGCCCAAAATATTAAAATCATCTTTCAAGTCGGATAATCATTTTTGCGTGATTATACCCAAAACACAATTTTTCTGACGCGCACTTTGACTCACGCCTGTTTGATGTCTGCTATATGAGAGAGCTAAGTGCCATTCCAACGCCACATCGCTCAGCTGTTCCACCATAAGGCAGAGCGACAAGCGTGAATCTGGCCCTGTATTTGTTAAGATGACTCACATTACACATTTACGACCACAGCCACTTAACACACTGCTCTATACCCGTGCTGCTGTTAGAAGAAAAGAAAAAGAGAATAAGACCTTCAAATATGACTGCTCTTTCTGTCTATAATGTATCATTCAACATTTAATCTAATACAGGTGTTTTTGAAATGCCTGGAAAAACACACCATACTTACTAGTGAGGTCGCCTCTCCACAGATCTGACCAGCAACTGAATCTGGTTGTCATGGTGTGAACTTGACAAACCCCTCTTTAAGGAAAACGTTAACATCTGAACTCATTATACAAGTGATACATACTGTAACACTAGTAATACACGTACTGTGTTATGGTAGCATGAGATTATGTGATAAGGGTTTTTAGTTTGGTTTTAAAATATGGATAAGTTCACTGAGTTTGCTTTAGTTTTTTGGCATGAAAAATAGTAATTGCACATAATTACTAGCTCAGACACATTAATAATGGGGTGAATTATCCGAATTTATCCGTATTATAAGACTGATTATAACATCAGTAAAGCATCTTTGTTCTCTCCTGTACACAAAATACCATGTCTGAACTCCAACAACTCCAAATTTCCCCAAAAATATCTGTTCATCCTGCAGAATTCTACTGCAATACTTATAGTCTACCCTATATAACCACACTGTATACATACTTTCCAGATATTTGCTTCCAGTACTCTGATACTTGATAATGGGACTGTGCGAAAGCCCCACTGCTCTCCTCTGATCCCCTCATCTCTGCTCCTCTCGGGGACACGGTCTGGAGGACTTGTGCGTGCTGATTGCTGTACGTTCGTGAGTGCCTTTAAAAGAGCCATCTCAAAGCAGTTTATCCCAGGTTATATCAGATAAATCTTCCATAATACTGATAGAAGCTGATTGTAGTGCATTGAACATAGTGGTGACTGTATAACGTTTTGCTAGTGGCCAGTGCAGTTCTTTCAATTTAAAATATAATCCATTAAAGCAGACATATTGTGATTGTATCTGCTCTACAGCTATAATCTATGACACCTGTGAATCGTTATGTTATAATAAGCACATTTTAAATCACAATATTCATCTAAAACCACTTAATTAAAGAAACATGTCCGCTGACTTCTGCATTAAAAAACTGTGGTGAACAATGGAAGCTCATGTCGTCGTAAACGTCATCACAACAAAGAGTCGCACCTCCGATGGATAGCTGCCGATCACACTAGCAAACGGCATATTTTTTTCCCATTTGTACCAAAATACTACGCAATACTAACGAATCCTGCGTGTATCACCGATTAAGAAAATAAAACTGGAGAAAGGAGTAAGTACATCACAGTGGGAGTGTCCCAGTGGTAGTGAAAACAAAGATTGATTGGCAAATGGCACTGTAAAAATGATGAAATAACGATTAACGATTGCTCAAACACGCACGAATCACTCCAAATAGAACTTTGGGCAAGTAAATAATCAGGGGAAACAACTTTAACATGTTTAAAAGCTTAAAAAGTCGATTTTGCATAATAGGTCTGCTTTAAAGGGGCTCTGTATGTTTAGGTCTACTTCAGATAGATTGTAAATGAGCCAAAATTAGAAAAAAAAAAAAGATTTTATTAGCCCCAAACCAGGACGTGCACTATTGGCATGCTACTTATTGTTAACATTTCTGTGATGGCAAAACTAAAAAACTACAAAAAGTTGTGAAAAGCACTTATAAACTCATTGCGGTGAATAATTAGGATGCTAGGAATGCATTGGGATAGTGAGGAATATGACCACTGCAAACTGTTTATAAAGAACTAGCTCTGTTTTTCACAGTTTAACAACAAAATCTTTTCAAATCTAGGGCTAATTAGATTTTCCGAATCCATGACGAGAGCGGTCGATCACCTGCTTAGTCATGGAAATGTCCCAGATGACATTACAGCCCCAAACCCCACGGCTTTAGTCACCATGGATTATGTAAATCTTCAAGGACATAACGTTCAAGAGTTTGAGAAGGAAGTCAATAAAGTGATGGGGTAAAACTACATGGCATGCAGATTCATAGTTAACAAGTCTTTAAAAGTGCACTCTGTAACTTTTCTAGAAGAGAGAATGTGCCACAGTTTGACATTAAACATATATATCATCATGAAATAATGCATGAATAGCAATAAGCTTAGTAAGCTTGGCCAACTCCTTCTCTCTGCAGTGTGTCAGCAGATACAGGCTCCTGCACCCTCTGCTGGGGTTTTGTGCACAGAAACAGAGGTTTATTGACCTGTTCTATATTTATACAGGTTAGTCTATATGCAACAGCAAAGTGACAGTGTAACAGCCTGAAGTTAAGTAGACCTCAGAGTATTATGCATTATTATTATGTATGATCTAACTTCCCAAACATAGATCAATGGTCAAGACAAGCTGCTCACAGCAAAAGGCCTCCAGCTGTGTACTGTGTACTGTGTACTGTGTACTGTGTACTGTGTACTGTGTACTGTGTACCGTGTACTGTGTACTGTCAGTGCCTGGTTGAACACTGGTGACGAGGTCCATAAATATAGAGTCTATTGCCACCATAAGCTAAAGGGAGGCTATGTACATTTACTTTGATGAAGAGAACTGACCATCCATCTGCACATTTGACGCTGGATTGGGACATGTGAACAAAACTAGGCAGAAAACAAATAGACCAAGTCATATCTGAAAAGAAGTTTGAACACGCCATCTGAAAGTCTGTCTTATTCTCTTTATAGATATATGTTGCCACATTGTCTGTAGGTGAGTAAGACGTCTGAACATTTAACAAATATGCAGAGGGTATATGCTTTTGACCCATCACATGGAGGCCGGCATGAGCTGAGCTCTGCAGACTACAACTTTGTGATTGCGGATCATTTTGCATGGATCATTATGCATGAACCATTCATCCATATGGTCAATTGACTTTTATGTGAATGCCCAGAGCACCGGAAAATTATCTAAAAATATTGACATACATGGAGTTCTGACAACCCTATAGCCTGCACAGGGTTAGACTTATTTATTGTTGTTGCTTTTTATTGCTTTCTGAATCATAAGTGTAAATTTCCGCCAAAACAGGAGTAGTTATTACTTTGCAGCCACACCACATTGAGAATGCTACGTCTCGACTCATGTCACAGGATAATATGGGGTTTGGTACTTGGATGGCAGATCATAGAGGGGGCAGCTGTGGCTACAGTGCACACTGTTGTGTGAATGAATGTAGAGTGTGTGTGTGTGTGTGTGTGTGTGTGGGGGGGTGTGTGTGCGTGTGTGTGGGTGTGTGTGTGTGTGTGTGTCAGTCTGCCCCAGGGCAGCTGTGGCTACAATAGTTCATTGCCACAGTGAGTGTGAACTGAATGAAAATGTAGGCATAATTAACACATTTTTGATTCCATGATTTTTTTTCTGGTGAAGTGTCTGTCACCTTGGAGATATTATTTTTCTGCCTGGTAATGTTCCACAGTATGTCATTCAACTCATTTATCTTGTAATATTGAGCTACAGCAGTTTATATAGCCCTGAAAAGTATTCTTACTGTGATTGGGGTCATCTCTCCACCTTCCAGTCTCCATGGAGACAAATAAGTTTAATGCTGTACTGGGGATCATTCCAGGCAAAGCAATAACATCTCCATGAAGAAAAGGTTACATAATGCACCTTTAATTGGAACAGACAAATATAAATGAGTAGTTCTGACTGTACATGAGCCATGAGGAGTTTTTGTTTAATGTGAAATAAATAATAATAAATGTTCTAATCTCCCATTGGACAGACTATATATAGACAGTCCTGATGTGTATAAAGTTTCCTACAGGTGCTTCCCCTCCCTCTTCCTCCTCCTCTTCCTCGTTGAAGTCCATAAACATTACGAGGGCATGTAGCAGGCTGACTGCACCATCAGGCTGACGCTGTTCATGTCTGTGTTTTATGGCCTGATGAAGTTTTATCAGTGATTAATGGCGTGGCGCTGAAGTGGCGTGATTCCGCACTCACATTTTATTTGTGTGCTCAGATCAGATCATATCACAGTGGGAAATGAACACTGAGCGGGCTGCTAGTCAGCTGCAGTTCCTCTTTACGCCACACGGATGTCTGCTTCACCAAGTGCATCTTTTGGTTGGTTTGTTATAGAAAGTATTTTTAGTAGCAGATAAAAATAATAATAATAATAATAAAAAAACATATAAAGTATACCGTGGAAATATTTAGTTCAAAATGTATTCATGTTGCATCAATTTATTTATTTATTATTTTTTTTCAGTAGAAACAATACTTTGTGCCAAGAGTCAAATTTGGTATAATTTCAATATGTACAGGTAGGCTAGTAGTAACATAGTAGTGCCAGTAGTAACAGGAAAGAAGTAGTAGTAGATTAAGTAAAAGCAAAAATACTACACTAATAGAGAAACCAATTTTACTATAAAAACATGCACTCTACTTTAAAGTGAAATTCTGTATTTGCTGAAAACAACATATTATTTTTGACTCTGTGTCCCCCCTCCCCTTTCTCTCCATGCTAAGTCACTCCCCCTTTACAGATCTACCACAACACAATCAGCATTCATCCCACTAATATAAGTACTGCACATCGCATCATTTGTGAAGTTGTAGTGTATTCTATGCTTTTATATATTTATGGAAAATTATCGTGTGGGAGCGAGGGTGACGTAGGCTTGTGGGTGGAGCACTGCACAGAATCTTACAGCTAACCTCAGGGAGGGTTCGAATAGGGTCTGGGAGAGATCAAAACATTACTCACACATGCACGGATGACATATAAACCTCTTCAGACATGTTTTTGATGATGGAAGAACGTTTGAAAAGCTTGATTTTGCATAATGCACCATAACATTTAAGTGTGCAATTTCTCTCTCTGTATTTAGGAAAAACGCAACCTATTCTCACCACAACTCTAGTATCTACTATAGTTAGTGGTCCCTCTTCAAATGTAAAATGTACACTCTTATTGAAAAATGATTTGAAGTTCTCACCCTAGCTACACTTTGTCTCCAGTGAGGCTTTCCTTTGGCGTGGAGAGCGTCGTGGTGGGAGCTTGATGGATGTCTCTGCACAGATCGATGGGAATGTGCCCCCGTGGTGCAGAGTCACAGCGGGAGGTGCGTGAGAGAGAGCGGGAGGGGCTGTCATCCACTGCTCTTGGGCTAAACGCACGCATGGTGGCCCTGGGTATATGTGGAAGAGTACTGTAATATCCTATCAGCGATGCAAATAACATCATTAGTCAGTGTGATAAGACAATAACATGATGGACCAACAGTATTCTTGGTCCATATCTTGTAGGTTTAAAGCTGTATCATGCAACTTTTTTGGTCTGCGTCTGATTGTCTCTGTGGCAAAGTGATAGCTTTGCCTGGACTGAAGCGAATTAAGTTAATAAGTGAACAATTTTAATAAAAGCATACCTTATTTGACCTGTCTCTTCATCTTCAGTCTAACACAGTTGTGATAGTATCTGAAATCCAGCAATGTCGCATCCATAATTGACAAGAAAATTATACAATTCTACAGTCCACTGGAATCAGGTAGAATTTTGAACACAAAGAGAATAAAATTTACTCAGCGCACACAATCAAATTTGACAACCCCACACAGTGCAGTCTGGAGCTGGGAAAATTGGATGAGAAAATTCTGTCTAAAACTCTATTATGAGGAAATAGCGTGGAGGAAAGGTGCCGTTTTAGGAACTCGTTTGAAAATAAAAATGCATTTTTTCTATAAGAGTATAATTACATAACCCAATCCATGTTATAATATTGAGAAGCGACTTGTGCATCAAATGGACGGCTCAAATATCTGACTTTGTAAAATGCGTGTCTATTATTCTTAGTATTTGTCCACAATTACAGGCAAAGTGGCCACACCTCCTCGAGAAATATACATACTGTCATTGTGTCCTTAGGCAAGACACTTCACCTCCAAAGCCCCTGGTAACAGCATTATATCATGGTTTAAAGCTCACAAGAGTTTGCATAATGTAAGACTTTTAAAAGGCAACTAATAGTGATTAACTTTTTATTTTTAACCATGTACTTTGTGGTTGTTAATTCATCTGACAGGGAGATTTCTCTAAATTATTTACAACCGAGGCAAGCCAGAGATAAAGTTGCAACAGAACTGATGTAAAAACCTGCCTAAAAAACAGTTTACAGTTTATTTTTCCAGGCCAAAGAAATTCAAAATTTCATGAGATCGAAACAATAAGAGCATTTGAAACCCACTCACCCCGGCTCACCACAAGAGAATCTGGGCTTTAAATAAACCGTGAGCAAACCACCTTTAGCTTGGTAAATGTCAGCCACAGCTCTAGAGGTTTCTGCTGTTGACGTGCCCTTTGGCAAGACACATTCCCTTAGTTCCACAAGTCCTTATTTAAAACAAATAAAAAGAGTAAAAATAACCAAATCGTAATATACATATTTTTTAAAAAGAAAACTGATATATGACTGTATTTAGTGTGCAGTGTTGTATTTTCAATCATGCCGATGTTAGCAGATGTGATTTGAGATTAAAAAGTGCAACTATATTTACTTATTTATGAAAAAAAACTAAACTGCTTCAAGCCATTTGGCAACGTTGCATAAAACACCTCGGCACATACCCTAACTTGTACAAACCATCTTGTCTGTGTCTGCATGTATTTAGTCAACGTTTACTCTTGGCTCGTGGACTATCAGCCAGCTTCAGCATCTCGCTTCAGGACACATGCATGAGGTCACACAGGGGTCAATGGAAACACTTTTGTTTTACAATTCCCACTATAAAACGAATTCCCAGACTTTATGAGTGCTATAACAGCTGGGATGGAAGATGCTTGGTTATTTTTAGATGCAGTGTGGATTGTGTTATGGAGGCACAGTCATGCCTGTGTGTTTGAATACAGTTTGAATGTGCCATCATTTTCTTATGTTACAGAGCTTAAGATGCACAAGCATGTATCACATAATGGTGTCAGTAACAGAATACAAAATGAAAGCCAAGTATGTAGTATTTAGCATCTTAAATCTCCATTGGTTTAACATTAGACTAACTGAAAATGATACGAGGTGTGACGGCACAACCTGGAGAGCTATACACAAACAAACAAACAAAACAAAAACAAATACTATACCCCATTAAATTACAGAAAAGAAACCTTTCTTTCTGTACTGGATTATGGAAATATTATCTATATGCAGACTTCAGCCTCTACTTTGAAACCTTTAGATTCAATCTTTCACTCAGCTCTTTGTTTCATAACAGGAGACGGATTTAAAACCATCACTGTTCACTGAAAAAGTAGGTTGTCCATCGCTCTCTGTCAGAAGAACAACACTGTATGACATTTATGTATAAGGGCCTACTTCACAGACTGCTGGAATATCTCACTTGCTTGTTAATCATTGATACAGGAACATTTCATACAAAACCACACAGCTGTATATGTCTAAGGACTGGCCGCACCGCAACTGAAATGAGAAATTATTTGCTGCACAAACATGGAATATATTTCAAGGACATGCAAAACTGGACACTTTAGTGCCATAAATGCAATTTAATAATCCAGTGATAAACATTTATACTCACACCTGCTCCTGTTTTTAATGTTTTAAATAAACTTATGCAGTTCTTTGTTTTGTCTATTCTTGTGTATTCCGCATATTATAAACCCGATCAGCTGTCATCTTATAACTTGTAATATAGAACCAAAGAAATATGTTCTTAGCATCCTGTTGGCCTTTACTTTGCTGTACCAAACCACTGATTTCATTCATAGAAACAGGAGCAGCTCATGTCCCGTACTTCTGAAGTGTCGCCCCTCTTCCATACAGATAAACATGTCTTCTCAGTTTGTTGGCGAAAAGGTGGTGTGGACTTTCTGTTCCACTTCGGCGCCCAACAGCTCCGCAGAGTTCATCCAGGATACAGGTACACAACGCACACATCTTTGTCCAGACGACGGGACAGAGGGTGGGGGAGGAGAGGAAGAGAGGGGTGCTGGAGGTCCCGGTCCAGGTGGCATCCCTCTGAAGCGCGGCAGCAGACAGGTTGGCCTCTGCTGAGACAGAAAATGGCGACAGGGAGAAAAGGCTTTGATGTGTAAAAAACATGCGGTCCGGTGGTCCCCAGTGTCAGGAGGATGAAAGGAGAAGTTGACAAGTTTGACTTTGGTTCGCCAAGGTCTTAACTGCTGTTCAGATGGAGGCAACAAAAAAAAAACAGAAACACTTTTGTCTTGGGTTTTTATTATGTGCAATGTGGCGGTAGTGGCTTGTCCTGGATGCTAAGAATGTGTTGAGTTGGTTGTAAATAAAACATGTGGCAACAAAGCAGCAGTGGCAGTTTCCATGTGAACTTTATGCAAGTCAATGCAGTACAATTCCAGTACCATATTTTCTAGTTTTGGACATCAGCAAATTGCACCTGTCCCAATGTTAAAAAAACAAAACAAACATATTATGTAAAATTGACTTAAGTTTTTATCCATGTTATAACAATGTTCCTTCATCATTACACTATCTTACTCAAACTTATATTTTGATTGATTCATCCTGTAATCCTGTATAGTCCTGCATTTGAGGTTTGAATGCTCCGAAAATGTGTATTTTCACCTACCCCTATCTCCGCCCTCTCTGCCTCTGTACTTACTTGTGATTATTCTAGAAGTCATATTAAAAACAGCATCAAATCTGCTATAATGCCTTCATGAGGAGGCATCTGTTAATGAACCTGTTAAGATATACACTAAAAACAACAACACAATCTTTAAGAACACTCGCATATGCCCTCAAACGATACAAGCACAAATCTTTAATCCGCAAGTTACTGCTATTATGTTGTCATTTGGATCCGTATTAGATTGTGTACTTAGTAAAAGTAGCACATGCTCCTTCTCCAGACTGGCTCAGAGCACAGGACCTGCTGCCAGTCTCACAGGGAGCTCACCTCTCAGCAGCAGTAATCACAGTCATTAGGCCTCTGCGTCTCCTCACAGCTGACAAACGCGCTCCAAAAATCTGCTCTAATACGAAACATGTCGTTCAATAAGTCTGCAGTCTGTCACTTTAGAACTCAAAGTCCCCAAACTTTAATGACACACATATAACATTTATGACACGACATGAGGACAGGAATAGCTACAGGAACGTCCACTGTTCTTATAAATTTTACAGAAATGAATCCAATATGTTGGAGGACCTAGCACAGCCTGCATGCTTAAGAAGCTGCTGGGCTGAGTGGGCAGAGTAAGAAGTGGAAATATGGTTCATTTCAGAAAAGTGGTTACTAGTTACTATAGTAACAGATTTTCTCAATTTACTTCGGAAAAAAACAACAAAAAAAACAACAACAACAAAACAAAACAATAAAAACAAATCCAATTGTTTTCATGTGATAAAGTATAATTTGTCTTCCCTCAGTACACAGATACTGTAATAGCAGTAAGAGTCAAAATGAGACCGCTGTGCAGCAGTGGAAGAAGTGCTCATTTTTGTTACTTAAGTAAACGTACAGATACTGGAACAAAAAAAAACAAAAAAAAAAACAACAACAACAAAAAACACTCACGTAAAATTATCACATGAACAAAATCTACTTAAGTAAAAGTAAAAATGTACTTAAAGAGTAAAAAGTAAAAGTATTTTGTGCCAAATTTAAGATCTACTTCTAAAGTAGTGATTTTGATAAAGATTTGTGCTGAAGTTTGTTAGTTTTCTTTTTTGTAGCTGATTTTTTCTGTATACTTTTGTTTGCTCAAATTATGAACATGTTAAAAAATAAACCCTCAGTCTTTTCAGCAGGTCTCAGACAATAATAATAAAAAAAACCCCAAAACTTTTCAGTCCTGTTCAAAAATGAAATGGAGTAAAAGGTATCTACCTGCTCTCTAATGTAGTGAAGTAAAAGTAAAAAGTATACACTTTAAGATGTGCTTAAGTAAAGTATAGCTACCTAACATTTGTACTGAAGTACAGCCTTTACTACTTTTACTTGGTTATGTTCCACTGCTGCTGCTGTGTACTGTCTGCATCTAAATAAGTGTGTTTCTAATTTTCCATCCAGTAAGTGTGCTGTTGGTGTTGCCTATTAGTTGTTGTTAACATTACTCTGACAGCAAAGGACTCTGAAAGTTGTGAAAAGCGTTTATGAATTCATTGCGGTGAATTAGGATGCTTGGAATGTGTTAAGAGGAAAGTCAGGAATCTGTTTGAACCACCAAGAGATTGATTTCACATTAAAAACAAAACAAAAACAAAACAAAAAAACCCTACAGTGCCTTTAATTGCTTGTAAAACATATATAATTCTTGTTAGTATTACATCATTTGGCCTATATTGCATTATCCGTTACTACACCTCCCATGCAATATTCCATCTATTCTGGAGACTGCAGAGGTGTGACTCATGTGTAGTTATGTGTTTATTTCTACCTTTTGTTTAGTTCATAACAATTCCTGGTACAATTCTTGGGGCACATTAGTCACTTGTGCGTCCTCTATCCCCTCACACAGAGTAGGAGTGTGACTGACCATCCTCACTGTACCTGCTGTTAGCTGCGCTCTGCTCCATCACAATCCTCTGCTTCCTGCATAATGCACTCCCACATAGTTTTACATGCGCTCGCCTCTTGTATGGAGCGGGTGGGAGAGGGTGTGGGCAGGTTTTTACCACATTGTGTGGACTGAAATCTGTACACACACTCACATCATGAGGACCCGAGGGACAAAAATATGTCCCCGTGACGTAAATCCTTTATTATTAGATCAACAATATGGTTCTCTACACTCAAACTGAATATGCGTCCTAACTGTACTTCCGTGGAATCATGCAGGTGACGTGCCAATTCTATAAACGTATGCAGTGTTACTTAAAGGTTACACATGTAGTAACGAAAGGTTAGGATCAGACGCCATGAAATGAATGTGAGCCAAAGCGATGTCCTCAAAAAACATAGAAGCTCAATGTGTGTGTGTGTGTGTGTCTACGGCAGTGTGTGCGTGTATGTGTATGTGTAGGAGGGACTGAGGGGCCCACCACACTCCGCTGTCAGGAGTATGAGTGAAGCTGATACTACTGTTGTACACCAGAGAATGAAAAACAAAGCAGCGTTGTATAAGAGACAGGAGGAGCCATTGATTAAGCAGACAGGTAATGGGAAAGATGCGCTTATGTAACAGCCCTTTATTACATACAGTATGGAAAATATCATAAATTTTGTGGTTTGCATGTCATTTAAATAATCTTAAACGCCATGAAATCAGGTAATAATCAGATTTTGGTACGCATGTTGATGTGAGTAATCTGATTTTTTTCTGATTGTTCACACCTCTGCGGGATTTAACGAGGAAAAGTACGCAAAAAAAGGCAAACTAAAGTGACAAAGACAAAAATGAAAGAGAAAACGATTAAAGATTGATTTAATTTTAAAACTCATCGTACTTTGTCTTCCAAACACATGAGTTACTCTAAAACTCCACTGATTAACTGACCCGTGTCACAGAGCGTTTTGGGTGATGATGATCTCGTGCATTTAAACACATCAAAATCACATTTAATTATCGGATTGTCTGATTATTCTCGCTATCTGTTTTTACTAGCTGTGTAAATGCTACTCCTCGTACTTTTAAAGCTGTGGATATTCAAAAACCACCCGTATCAGTAGTGTAACTCTGCCGTCTGTTCCATCTCTGTTCTGCTCAGCCTTGACTATAAAGGGAAAAAAGGATTTTTATTGGGCTTTGGGGGTCAGTTTGTAGATTAACCAAAACAAGTCGCAAAAGCTTAAAGACAATCTCTGACAGACAGCGGAGTCTTTATTCAGTTGTTTAATGCCTGAAACTTCAATCTTGGTATTCTCTGTAACAAGCTCCTAAGGGGAAAATTTCAAGCATAGGCTAATGTGCTGTCGGATGAATGCTTTTGTACAAACACAGGTTTATTTTAGCCAGTG
The DNA here is from genome assembly GCF_009829125.3 of Periophthalmus magnuspinnatus. Lineage (NCBI taxonomy): Eukaryota > Metazoa > Chordata > Actinopteri > Gobiiformes > Gobiidae > Periophthalmus > Periophthalmus magnuspinnatus. The sequence goes on from NC_047136.2 coordinate 27,544,925, forward strand.
TGCTCTCTGTGTGTTTACTGAGAGTCATGTGACCACTCAGCTGTGCCAAGGACAGCAGTCAGGTGAGCATTACAGTTCACTACAGTTTACTTTATAATAACTGCATCTTAATTAGTTAAAGTGACCATATTACGCTATTCTCTGATCTATGTTATAATGTTTCCTCATGCCAAACAGACCTGAAGGTGTGTTTTGTCTCATTCACACATGTTTAACCCACAATCCCTGCATATTTAGACTGAGTTCTCCTCTCAAACATAAAACACTGTTCCACTTTGTGATGTCATGTGGTGATACAGGAAGTGCTCCACTGTGTTTTTAAACTCCACACACCTTCACTAGAATCACTTGGATGATTTCAGCTCTAGAATTACCCATTTTTTACTGAATTGAAGGTAAAAGAAGCTGTTAACTCGAAATCTACACAAGGTGGAACAGAGCATTTTGAGCTTTGGAGATGTAGACAGACTGATAATAAAGAGTTACTCATGTGTGAATGAAACAAAACACAACTCCACGTCTGTTTTTAAAAGCTATAACATGGATTAAATCTCACAAGAGTCAGTTTTGTATAAGTACTTACAAGGCCTGAATCATTCTTAATAAACCATCCATTATCTTTGTTCTTCATCCTTTATTAAAGATGCACTATGTCAATTTTGTGGAGGAGACTTTGCCACAAGCTCCATGGAGAATTTTCCATTGTATTACATTAAACTTGTTTGTATTTCAAGGATTTTGAGAAATAAAAAACACTGTAATTGATTAAACACAAGATATAGACAACCATGGAGACAATCAGGTGCCAGAGCCTCCACTAGAAAAAGTTACATAGTGCCCCTTTAAGGCTAATTAGTTATTATAAAGTGTTATCAGTGTTACTTTTTCTAAACTGGACATTCAGACAGCTATAACTAGTTTTTCTCTTTTGGGGTTTTTCTCACCCCACAAGAGAAGAAACAGTCACAATAATGAATATATCGACTTATTGTTCAGTATATGTCAGGTGAAACAATCATTTTTGTGGGTGAATATTTATCATGGGGGCTTTTTCTTTGAACTAGTGCTAAAAGTTTTGTTTTGTTTGTTATTATTTTTCTATACCACGATTGGATTTGAGCTGTGACAGGTCGAATAAATCACTTCTATGACCCGTTACAGATACAAAATAACTACTAGTGTTTCATTCTGCTACTTATGTACTGCAGTTTGTGTTTTTGAACCATATTGTACGTTTAGAATAGTTTTTGGGGTATAATCCTGCTTTAGGGTTATTGTGTCAGGGGCAGTTTCAATATTATCGTTTCTCGACACTATTTTCTTCAGCAATATATAGCACTTCAGAATGTGTTATCATGACAGGTCTATTGGCGGTTACAAAGTTTGTCCATAAAACTACCATAGTTACATGCTGTTGTTTTGCACTTGGGCAAAGCACTCCACCAAGCTGATACGTCTGAACCACATGCAGGGCCACACCGGTGTAACACCAGGGCCCAACAGGGCCAAGCGGTGCTTTTTCTCGTGAGTGGGGAGAAGAGTGTTGCTAAGCAGCACTCAGAGGCTGTTTCCAGATGCTGGTCAATCAGCTTCATTAGCCCAGGCCTAACGCCATGTGGACTGGCACCTGGGACCGAGTGGAAGCACGCAGCAGGATGTGAATGGCATGAGATCAGATATGATAATACATGTGCACAGAGATGCTTCTAAGAATGAAATATGTTCAGTCATTTACATTCTTTCAGTAACCACAAGGGTGAGACGAAACACAAGATTTTGACGTATAAATTAATAAATTAAATACAAATTGAATATGAATTAAATATATTGTGCGATCCATTTCACAGTTTGGGGCACATCATTTTTTAAATTTAATATATTTCTTTATTTATTTATTTTAACTACAACTTAACCCCTTTTTTATGCAATCCAAATATTAACAGATGGAAATATCATTTTTCTCATGTGTGCACAGTCTGGCAGTTTCTCACAACATCTTCTGGCACAAGATTTTATCCCATCCCTGTAACCACAAGTTCCCTCCAGATATTTCCTCTCACAGGTCATGTATTTTTATGCTACGTACAAAGTATTTTTGGACTATTTCATGTAATGAGTCTAACAGGTTTGTAGGACTTTAGAGTTTCAGTTTTGTGCAGGCCTCTACTGTGACAATATTTAAATCCAGGCTCAAAAAGGTTCTTTTTAGCTGTGCATATGACTGAAAGGGTTTTACTCTGCACTCTTCTCTCTAATTTTACAATTTTTTTAATGGTTTGTTTTGTTGCATTATGATTTTAATGTCTTTCTTATTTTGTAAAGTGCTTTGAATTACTTTGTTTAATTGATTAATCGATCAATAGTGTCACACTTGTATTAGTCGATTAATCATTTTATTTAGACTTCAAGAATTTCTGTGCAACAACAGCAGAAAAGAGATGTGAGTGCATTAGCTGAAGATTTGCATTCAACATCAGTCACAAGTTGAACGCATCTGCCCATAAATATACTGTTTTCTTGTATTTTTCCTGCATTTATAGTTATTTTAGCATGAACGCACGTGCAGTTGTGTCATGTGTCAGTTTACGTCAGATACATAGACACACGTGATTGTTTTTAGTCAACCAATCGATCAGCGTGACATGTTTTTAGTCGACTAAGAATATCTTTTCTCGATTACAGCCATGTAGGCGCGGCAGAATGTGAGATCAGATATGATAAAACATACAGAGAGGTGCTTCTAAGAATGAGATGTGTTCAATCATCTACATTCCTCCAGTAACCACGAGTTCCCTCCAGATATTTCCTCTCACCATTACAGCAGACATGGATGTATGGGAGCGGTAGTGAATGCAGATGTCCTGGATGACGGATTTACTGCTCTGCACGCTGCTACAGGGCCTAGCGCACGGAGAGTCTGAATCCAGAATAGCCATTAGAAGAAGAAATAAAACAAACAAAAAAAGTATAGCCAGATCTGGTGGTACTCTGAAAGTTAAATATTTTCATAGATGTAGAAAGTTTGAGAAACACTGGTCAAGTTTTGCTCAACCTTTCTTGAGTAACAGCACACTTTTTGGCTAAAAAGATTCTACAGCCAACCACCCACCACTAAACCATGACCAAAACACATAATTTAAAAAGAAAACTGCAAATATTTTCCATTCCCTTGTGTCTGGTTCTTTCTGTTTAGCATTTATGATTGTTTTGCTTCCTCAATAGTTCAGAGGGTGACACTTAGAAATGGTAAATTATTCAATTAAATGCATGTGTGAATGAACAAAACACAAATAAAACTTTTTCCAAGGTGTTCTCTGGTACACTGGTTGAAAATCAAGCATCTTGTAAAACATAACTAAGCTTATTAAAACACCAAAGAGTGATTCTAGTCAGGATCATTACGCCTACTCTTTTCCTGCAAGTTTTATTTGTTGCATAGACTGTAAATGAGTAACTTGACTTGACTAAACTCAAAGTTGAAAAAATTGTGGAATTGTGGAGCATTTTCCCTTGAATTATACTATATTTGTACATGTCTTGCTGCACATATTTGCACTAGTGAGGCAAATTACTCATGCTACATACATTACCAGTCAAATGTTTGGACACACTTTTTCCATTTATGCATTTTTTCTTTTATTTTCATGACTATTTTTGTTGTAGATTCTCACTGAAAGCATCAAAACTATGAATGAACACATGTGGGATGTAGTAAACAAAAATAAACTCAAAATAAATCCCTGTTACAGATTTTAGATTTTTAAAAACAGCCATGCTTTGCTCTGCCACCTGACACCTGACACCTGACCCATTTCAGGAGATTATATGATTAAAAACATTGAGAGAAGACCAAGAGTTTGCAGTGCTGTCAGCAAAGCAAAGGGTGGATACTTTTAGGTATTTGAATCTAAAATCTAAAAAAAAATATTTAGTTGCGTTCTGGAACTTTTTCCATATATCTTGGATCATATATTTGATGTTTTCTGTATAGATGTCTGATGGGGAATTGGGGCATTTTTAGTTATTTTTAGGTATCGTATTTTCCGGACTAGCAAAAAATGTGTAATAATGACAAAAAAAACCCAAAACATATATAAGTCGCATTTTTTGGGGAAATGTATTTTCAAAATCTGAAATCAAGAACAGACATTTTATCTAAAGGCAAGTTATAATAATAACAATAAAATAGAGAACAACAGGCTGAATATCAGTACAGCACACTAACGTAACACATTTATATTTATTCAGCTCCATGAAGCACAGACAGAACTGAACATGTGTCTGGTTTGTTAACGTAAGATATTAACAGTTAATCAGATAAATAAAGCAGAAAAAACAAGCAACAAGTTTACTCTGGATCTCACTCCAGATCACTAAATCCACTGAATTCTTCATCTTTGGTGTCGCTTCTGAACAACTCCTCCTGCTCTGGAGGTAGATGGCTGTCATACTGGGACAAGTCTAGAGTGTCCTCACCCAGTTGTCAGTGTGACAATAATGGAGATGTGAAATTATATATTTGAATCATTTCACATATAAGTCACATCTGATTATAAATTGCATCCCTGGACAAACTATGAAAAAAAGTGCAACTTAAAGTCCAGAAAATACGGTACTACGATAAGATTTAAGCTGTCAAGATTTGAATTATGAACTTCTATGACTCTTTATAGACCCAAACTAACTACATTTTGGTTTCTAATATTTCTTCACTGCAGTTCATATATTTTAACAATTAGGATACTTTTTGGGAGATAATTCTGCTTTATGGTTTGGTTTCAGTATTATCATTTATTGTCTATATTTACTTCAGCAATACATGGCACTTTTCGCAAATTCGTGACAGGCCTACTTCTGTATGTATCTAAAATGTAGAAAGTAGTAAGCAAAAAGCAACACTGAATGAGGTGTGTTTTATACTTTTGACTGGTAGTGTAATTATTGGCAATTTTAGCATCTCTTTTGCCTGTGTTGGCCCCCTGTGGCTAACTACAGCGTAAAGGGACAAAACCCAATTGGAAAGCTAAGACGCTGTAGCCATTTTCATTAGCGACTGGTGAATATCTAGCGCGTTGTGTTGCTCCCAGTGATCAATCTGAAATCTATTCTTCCCAACCCAGTGCTTTGTTGGCTCTGATGGACTAAACCTGGGTCCACAAGCTAATTACTGTCGTTTTACATAATCGACAACTCATCAATATCCTCCTTGACCATTTATTGGAAAGATAAGTTTGAGTATCTGCTTGTTCTTCTCCAGGTCAGGTGTGCTGGTCTGCTCTCTCCCCATGACAAATACCATTTAAGAAGGTAATGAGTTTGGCTGTAAACCCGATGGAATCAACGGTGAAGTATGCCAGGGACTGTATTACACTGGCATAATCCCGGATCTGCATAGGGACAATATAACGCAATTAAGCTAGCACATAAAGAGAATTTTAATCTAGCCTGCACCATGCGCTGTGCAACATGACGCATACTATAATCTGTTTTTATATAATCACTCCAGACGTATTTCTTATACTGCAGGAAGAGCAATGCAAAATAAAACATGGGAATAGTGAGGATTTAAAGATGCACTATGTCACTTTTTGCTTGAGAGTACGTCACCTTCTTGTCCCCATGGAGATGTAATTACTTTTCCAAAAATGTCCCACTGTTAGCATGAAACCTAAGTACATGGAGACAAGCCTAATAATTTTTTCCAAGTATTTTTGACCAATAAAATGTACATAATGAAAAAAAACCCCAAAACAACTAGATTTAACGTTTAATGTCATACTGTGGAACATTTCAGGAAAGCAGTAACACCTCCCCAGAGCCAAGCAGATTACACACCTTCCTACAGAAAAAGTTGCGCATTGCATTTGTATGTTTAGATTTATTTTTCACATCAGATTTGATTTAAAAATATTAGCGACTGCTGATTTTGAAATACATTTTGAGCGCTGTAAAGCAATCTCTTTTTTTTTCTAATTTTTACAAAGGTACAGTTATTTTTGGTTATGAGAGGAAAGAAGCTAATTGGCCATTAAAATAAGTTGCCCCGGGCGTATGATGATATAATGTTGCAATAAAGCAGTAGGCCTGTGATACTGGGGTTATATTCCAAACAAAAACAAATAACATGAAGAAATGAACTGTTCCTGAATAACTTAAGAATGATCTCGAGCTGTATCAGAAAAAGTATAAGACACATAGACTAGTATACACCCATGGGCCACTATGAACCTACTGGACACTGAGGAAGTACACAGATATAAGGACACATGGGAATAGAAAAGGAAGTACTATTATTTAATCTTGAGTTGTATTGAAATTAGTATTGAGTCTATTCCTTAGTATCAGAATCAAGTTTGAAATTTTAGTATCGTGACAGCACTACTACAAGTGCAGCCTACCTTTCTTGTTGAGATGGTCATTATACTGGTAGTACTGGCTCATACACATATCAGTAAGATTACATGCCAAGTACTGTATTTTTGGAGTATTACATGTCATTCATTCATAATTCATGGATAATTCATAGATCTAAATCTTCATTGGGAATTTGAACACACATTAAAGTGATGAATACTCCTGTCGCTTTAATTAGAAGCACCACTAATACTGTGAGGTGTACAGATGCTCCTCATCGTTACACTGTACATCAAACACAGCAGATATGTTTTTGACCTGAGCAAATCCCCGTCTCCTGTTGTGAACTGAAAAAAAAACAACAAAAAAAACTTCAGCACTTCAATATGGACCATGCGAGTTGCTGATTGGCTAATCCACTTGTCAATCATGCACTGGTGACCAGATCATACTGTATCTCATATGAAGTATTCAGGATGTGAGTATTCTGGATACAACGCACATGATTCACGTGTTTAATCTATTTTTATATACGTACACTGTTTCCTAGTACTTTTTTCTGTTTTTGCTTGAACTCCCGTGTAGTTGTCATCTTGTGAGTGCAATTTGGGTCAGATACATAGAGATATGCAATAGTTTGGAGAACCTTTTTATTCAACTAATCGGTATTACATGTCTTTAGTTGACCAAAGACTTCTTTAGTCGACTAGAGCCATAGTAGTTACCAATTTTAATGTATCCTCATTTTGGTTTTCCATTTAAACAATGTTAGATGATATAGGACCTTATTTGAACAAGAGGTAAAACTCCACCCATAGCATCCATGGGAAAAAAAACAAAACAAAACTCTGAATTAAGGCTCATTCTGTTTTCTGATTGAATATCGTCTTGAAAACCAAAACACCAAATGTTAACATAAGCATCTTCGTCATCATGTCCAATGTTTTTGTAATAAGGATCAAATCAGCATTAAAATCGTTATCAGTAAAAGCTGTATTTGACTTTAACATGTCGATCTTGTATCTGGGACACAGTTAGGTTAAGTGTATGGAATTTAAACTCTAAATCTTCCATACTGTCCCTTTAAATGAGGTACATTGTGTGCAGGGATTGTAATGTTATAAATAGTATGCATTTCACTGTGTGTCATCCGGAACCATTGACATTAACGTGCATGAAATCTGTTTTGTATGCAATAATTTACATAATTGCCCACCTGAAAAAAGCTCACTTCTCTTATATAAAAAATTGCACTTGTATTCTCCAGCTATAATGCCTCTTCTGAACAGAAATAGAGGCTAGTTTACAATGGCAGACAGACACACACTACTGACACTTTAAAATGAGCGAGTCTCCTTTTCAATGAAATATGTGGCTGTGATGTAGCTGGGAGCATGAGTCACCTTTGTTAATGCCTGCGTCTCTTGTGGAGCTTTATCAGGGAAATTACTCAGGTGAAAAAACACAAGATTGAAGGGCTGCTACTGTGACTATCTGATAAAAAGCCAGCTGACTCATAAGTGATTTGTAGTTCGCCAGCGATAGGTGGGGCAGGCCAGCCTTTGAGAGAATAATCAAGTGTCACTGTGCTAATGGGCCCCAGATATTTTTGATGGACAGCCCTGTCACAGCTTTCAAATATAACTCAGCAGTGCTCGGGTTACAGAGCCTTCTATGTAGGGATGTCACAATGTCAAATTTTAATGGTACGATTATTATGAGAAAAAACACCACCATTTACCAATCATTCATGATTACTGACACTGTGACTAAAAAAAACACTGAAATTGTTTATTTTCTTTTAAATCAAATGCCAAAGCCAGGTCCAGACTGCGAGCATTTGGCCCATATGTGCAACCACAATTATTATTTTTTGGATATGTATGTGGGGTGCACACGATTTCAGAGAAGTAAATGTTTTGTATTTGCTTTAAATGTATTTATTTGAATAATAACAAGTCGCTCAGGCTGGGTCTCTGTGTCTATTGCCCCGCCCACTTATGCCGTAAATGTGAATAAACTGCACTTTGTGGTGGCACTTCCAGTTAAGCAGGAATCCCATTCATTTCAATGGAGAATTTGAGCAAAATTTTGCTGCTAAAATATGTTATAAAGTAGGTTCCTTTGTGTAAAATGTGCAATGTTCATGTGACCAACAGGTCAACAAAGCTCCGATATCTCTGGGAGGCGTTAAAACGCCTCTGTGGTCCCTATACCACTTAGTTGCTGTCAAGATCGGCAGCCCCAGCAAAATAATACAACCCGAATGATAGCACCCACGACAACTTTTATAATAAGGTAAATAGCAGGGACTGTAGTTTCATATAAAAATGGACATAGCTAACCTGTTAGCCAACACGTTCCAAATAGGAAGTGGCCGTGGGTGTGCTTCTGCCTCCATCGACTCTGGCTCAAAGTCACTTTGTATTGAAAAACTGTCGCTCCTCTCTGTGACTGCTGTTGTCAGGCTCATCATTTTGGTCTTAAAATGTTCGTATTAACCAGCTCTACGTGACCCTTGAATTTTTATTTTGCTACTATGTCCTTAAATCAAGATATGGATAAATCAGGCGACTTTCAGCTAGATCACTTCCGATAGCATTAGCAACAGGTTTGATTGACAGTGTTGCTAAGTGCCTGTGGCATGGTAAACCAGTGGAGCAGACGGGAAAGGGCTTTACCTTGAACAGCCTTGCTCCAGATGGCCTCTTTGGTTGCTATGATACTTGTGGTTGGAATTCCAAATATGGAACTCGCCTCCAAATTCGCCGCTATAACTGCTCTAGCCTCGGCGAGCTTCATTTGACTGGAGCCAAATGCTGTGGGTGACGTCACACTCACTTATTCCCCTTCATTCTACAGTCTATGGGCACTGACTGCATGTGACAGCTGTACTGCTGGTCACTGCAGCCTCTGTGCTTTAAGATGGAGAAGGAGAGAACATGCAGTTACTCAGATTAAACTGTATATCTAAGTGAAACCACATATGAATAATGAGAGGAGGAATTGAGAGAAATGTTGACAGTTCTTATTCAGTTCCATAGTAAACTTTAATTGAATACATTTACTCAAGATTATGTTTCTTGCTTCCTGCTCATAAATAAATCTGTCTCCATTAAGCATCTATTATTAAATTACATTATAATTTAACATGAACAAAGCATATAAAGCATACTGACTAGAAAAAAAAAAAAATGTCGTAAAAGTTAGCTACTTTTAGTATAAATTGAATGAAATGACTTAATTTTGTTTAAAATTGTCATGATTTTTTTTTTTATTAGTATCGAAGCATGGCCGCACTATTGTGTATGCAGTGCACATGAATTTAGTACTCATAGCTCCAAATACCGCTCATGTCATGTCAGTCGTGGCCAAATAAGAGTATAATGCAAAAACTGAACATTATTATCATAAACAACCAAAAAGGAGTGGAGCCTATGTGAAAGTCACAGCCTATCAGTGACCAGGGCCCCTCACCATGACGCTGGAATGCTCAAATGCTTTCTGAAAAATGTATAGTTAGTATAGTATAGGAACATTGTTTTTGCATTGGAATATTATATTTCTTCTTTCTTATTTTTCTCAGCACCAACCTCCCCATTTTCACCAAGTGAAAACTCACGAAAATGTGCCCAAAATCAAAACTTGAGCTTCTTTAATTTCTGGCAATTTCCATTTTTCAAAAAAAAGACGCATCAGCCTTCCCCACAGAAAAAAACATGATATTAGGTAATAGGAACAATGCAAAAGACCACAGAATCATAAAATTTGACACAGAAATATAATGACAAGACAAGTAAAAACTATTATTACAGCAAAGCTCACCCAGATGTCCACCATGTTGGATTCAAATTAGTTAAGCCTGAATGAGTAGTTTTTGTAAATGTTGTACTTGTAAATCCTCCTGGGGCATTCACCTGAACAGGCTCAAATTTGATTAAAAAAAATAACTCAAGGGGCGGGACATCAAAAGTTATTAAAATTTTTGCAACTAGTCTTTTCTGTAAGTAGATATTACTCTGTTCAGCAAAGCCGCAAAAAATGCTCCGAATTTTTTATCTCAGATTTCAGTGAAATTTCAGCCAGTTGTTAAACTCCCTGTCCTAAAGCTGGTTAATGTGAAAAAATAGAATTTGGTGCTTTAGAGAGAAAAAAATATAGGTTTTTCAAAATTTTCTGAAATGTTGCAGAAAATTCAAATTTCCTGATCAAAAAAGCCAATGACACATAGGCCATATTTTTTACATTGTGGTCATAGCAATAACAGAAACTCTCAGAAACAGCCAAATCTCGCGACAAACTCACGACGTTTTTGTTGAAATAGTCTCAAATTTCATGAAAATGATCTTGGGAAGTGGGACATCAAAAGTTATCCAAATATTTTGGTCAAATTTGCTACAAACTTAAAAATTTTCAATTGAATTTCAATTTTTGTAAAATTTTAAAGTGAAACCCCCTGAACCATAAAACCTACTCAATAGAACTGGGCATCAGTGCCCCACAGAGAGAAACAAACTTTTTGACATCAAAGAAATCAACGACACCCACATACTTCTAATGATATTGTCATAGTGATTGCAAAAAACATATTATTCCAATGGTAAAATCACCAAATCTCACAATCTCAAGTTTTACAACACATGAGACTTTTACTCCTCCTAGGGCGTTTGTTGGAATGAGCTAAAATTTGGTGAAAATGATCGAGGGGATTGGGGCATCAAAAGTGATCAATTTTTTTGTGCAGGCCCTGCGGCCGATGTGTGGTGCAGCCACATGCTTTGCCCAAAATTTGAAAAGTTATGTGTTTGTAAAAATGCTCCCATTTGTGTAGCAAAGAGGAAACGAAGGCGTGATAGCGCTTCACAAATGGCAGTGGGTGTAACAAAGAGGGAAATTGAGGGCACGAGGGCTGATCATTTAGTTGTAATGATTATATTGTGGCCTGAATAATCACTGTCTCTTATTGAGCATATTTCAATATTTCATACAGGCATCACTTTACCACATGAACAACATCATCCAACAAAAAAAGATATATATGTGTATATATATATATATGTATATATATACACCCCCCCCCCCACCCCCCCCCCCCACACACACACACACACACCCCTACATACATATATACACACATACTACTACACACACATTTAATCATCCACAGAAAATGGAAGTTAGATCCCTAATGTTTTGAAGTACGGGGCTCATTGAACTTTTTTGTTGTGCCCTTTAAAGAGAATTTAACCTTTTCTTATTTCAAAAATGACATTGTGTCTTGCAGCCAGAATGGAGGTGAGCTGCTTTTCTATAACAAAAGTATTCTATGTGGAGCAATGAGTGAAGTGAAAGAAATAATACTGTAATGGCAATTTCAGACCAAGCATGGGTACCCCAAATATAGCGATGTATGGGTGCATCATGTCCCAGTATGTCAGAAATGGTCTTAAAGTATTATTTAATACTCCTTAAGACCTGGACAGGACCAAAACCATTTAAGATTACAAGGACTTTGTGAACATTTATCACTTGTTGTTGTTTGGACATATTTCTGTCAATCTACTTTTATTATAATGTGCCCCACTTTAAAGTGTATAAGCTGATGAACAACACTGTATTGTTCAGAGTGCTGCTGACCACCGGTCCTCACTGAGGGAAATGCCTAACGCTGTCTACTAGTCCACCTTTATTTGAATTAAAACAGGTGAGGAATCAGGTGCCAGCAGATTATATAAGAAAGAAATATGTCATTTAGATTTTTTTGTAACACAGAAGATCATGCCTGAGAGAGAAGGGGAGGCTGGGAATGAAGGGGTATTTGATGCAAGAAAGTGACGAATTTGGCAGTATCTAAATAGATCTGAAGCTTGAAGATTAAATTAAGAACGTAGATCTTCAAACCCAGAATCCAAGTGTGCAGGTTTAAAAAACATATCGTTACATACAATCAGGTTGTTTGTATACTGTTTAAGTTTCTGCTTTCCAGAATGACACATCAGTGCTTTTAATGGGGAATAGCATGAACTCGACTCCAAACAATACCACTGGTTTTCGGGGGGAAAAGTCTGGTACACAACTTTATGCTCAATGAAAATGTTGTAGGACAGATAAACCCAGACCTCCATCTGCCCTTGACCTCTGCAGTAAAGACTATTGAAGTCTGGGGCTTACAGCTTATTCCTCCATGTATAACGAAATCATGCCATTTATGTTAGTGAAGAATGTCTTTGGCAAGTACAGAGAAAGACACTAAAATAGATCCTGAAAATGAGGAACAATAATCGTTTCATACACCCTCCCAGCCAAGGTAGTTTAAAGTTTAACCCACTTTTGCAGATCTTTCTTAACCTTGACAATGACTGTGGCAAAGTTGTCATCAAAAAGACATTTTTTAGTGGCTGTGATATGTTGGTGCCCAAATACTTGAATTCCACAGGACAGGATCCACAGGAAACAGGAAGAGTTGATGCACACACAGTGAGATGTAGGTGAATCCAAGAGGTGAAGTGGTCACTAATGCACAGGAAACAGGAAGAGTTGATGCACACACAGTGAGATGTAGGTGAATCCAAGAGGTGAAGTGGTCACTAATGCTGAATTTATTAAGGACAAAAAATAAGTAGTCGTTTCACCCGATCGAAGGCCTTTCGGCTTCCAAAAAAAAGTACACCTCTGGGAACAGATAATGTACTTGGGGATAGCACAATATTAAGAAGTCGACGTACATTTGTAAAGGAGTGGCAGCTCCATTTAAAGCCTGTTTTGTCCTTCGATATCACACTGTGCATAACTGTATAATGTCTACATACCGATATTTTTCCCAACATTTTAACGTCCACACCAAGGAGCAAGATAGACCAATTGGATGAACATCTTTGTGGATCTTTTCCCTGCTCATAAGTTAATGAAATGACACTTGTCTAAGGTTAGGTGGAAAAACTCCCTGCTGAAAAGAGTCGCTATACAATGGTCCTCGCTATATCACGGTTCACCTTTCATGGTCTTGCTGTTTCGCAGATTTTTTTTTACAGTGTATAAACGTGCATTGTGTTCTGCGTCCTGATTGGCTGTTGGACTGTAGACCATTGTCCATCAGTCTCCTCCGTGCCTTGTCTCCTGTACAGTACAGAATGTGTTCAGACAAATTTACATAAATGTTGGATCACAGTGTGACTCTGAAGTGCTGTATGTTTGCAAGTTTTCTATGAAACACAACACCCACAATGTCGACGAAATGTTCTGCACCGACTAATATCAGAAACGCTTTTTTCTCATCACGGAGAGTCACCTCTGCGGATACCGCTGGGGCAGAGGCACATGAACAACACATTTAAAGTGATCATCGAGGAAGAGGGATTTAATATATGAAGGTTTAAACTTTGAGAGAGTTTAAACAAGAGAGGAATGTGAGAAAATGTTAATGCCTGTGCGAGAAAAGTGTATAAAGTGTGTGGTGAGGGGTTTTACAGCTACAAAATATATAGAATAATTGTACAAAATAAAGCTGAGTACTTTGCAGATTTCGCCTATTGGGGGTTATTTTTAGAACAAGGGACCACTGTACAAAAACCCATCAGGCTCCTGTGATTTCCCACTCTGCATTGATTTAATGGCTGCATAGATCTCACTGAGCATAACACGAGCATCTAGGGCGGGGCCTAGGGCCTCTTGAGCTGATATTGTAAACATTTCTATACGGTCAAAGAAATGTTGCAATGATGAGTCACCAGGTGGAGTATGAGACCTACAGAGCTGTGACTAGAAAATCCTAAATGTGCAGCCCTTCTACCCTTCAAATAGTTTGTTCAGTACAGAGAGCCATATGTGGCCTCAGCTGTCGAAATCTAGTCTCAGTTTATAAAGTTCATCAGTAGGTAATGAAGCATATTGTCTATCCAAATCAGAAATTAACTGTATTAATTCTTGTTTGCGCAAATTATTTGTTCTCTTTACATAGACTATGAAATGATCTCTCCCCTTAGAACCACTTTCAGAGTTTCCCAAATTAAACTAGATTTCGTGTTGCTAATTCGGTTGATCTCTAAAAAACTGTCTATAACCTGGGTGATGCTTACTATGAAATAATTTTCTGGGAGTACAGGGTCAAGTGCCCAAAAGTGAAAGTGGTTAATCACAAAATTGTCAATACGCAAATGTGTTTTATGAACATGAGAATAAAAAGCAACTTGCTTATCTGCTGGACACAGGTGCCACCGTACATCAGTAAAACCATACTGAGGCATGAAATGCAATTGGACTTGCGCCATCTCTGGTGGCGTGGCATCTTTGGAATTGCATTTCTCAAGAGTTGGATTTAGAATTGTGTTCATGTCCCCACCTGAAATAAAATTATGATAGTTTAATTTTGGTATTGAGGAAACCAGTTTCTTGATAAAATCCTCATAACTGTGATTAACACTTGCTACAATTACAGTCTGTTGGCAAAGCGGACTCGCTACAATGACATATCTCCCATTGTTTTTGAACACAGTTTGGGACATTGCAAAAGCATCATTCTTTTTGATCAACACAGCTGCACCCCTTGTCTTGTTACTAAATCAAGAATGAAAAATTGAGCTTATCCAAAATCAATTTAATGCACTACATGTGTTTCCTACTGAAAAATCCTATCTGCATTTAAATCTTTAATGTGGGAAAAGGTTCTTGGTCTTTTAGTAGTAGTAGTAGTACTCTTTAGTATTAACTACCTCCACCTTCCAAGACATGATATGGTTTACTACACCATCATAAGCCATACAATCAGGTGATTAGGAAACATCTGCATTGCCATGCACATTAAATACAAAAAAAAAAATAAAATAAAAAAATTGATATAGATATACACTCCTCAAGACGCTCCTGAACTGCTCTCGTGGTCTGTGGGCCTCTGTAGGATGTACAGATTCCTCAAAAATATGAAGTTGGCACCTATTATTTCAGCCTTTTTTAAACTGCTTCACTCATCAGTGCACCAGCAGAGTCACATGGGATCCAGAATACACATTTCTCCAGTACTTTACCAAGATTTGAGTCTGGTCACTGTTGAATCTCCAGTTCAGATGTGACCGACAGGTTGAGTTGAGTTATGTGTAAAAATGTCTGTAAAACAGTCAAATATCTTTTTGCTACTTGCTCATAAAATTGCACAGAACTATAATAAAAATTTAACATGAAAAGGAGAATATCTAAACATTGTTGGTTTCAGACCTTGTACACAAAATATTTAAACTAGTATTTAAATACCAAGATCAGCCTCTTCCTGTTGTAACACAGTATCCAGTATCATATAAAACATAAATAAAATGTCTGAGGCACACTGACTACAAAAATAAATGTCCTTCATTACAAGTGGGACATCTACACATTTCGACCAATGGAGGACTTGATCAGGGTCCTGATTTTATTTAAGTCCTATATGATACTGTGTTGCGACAGGAAGAGACTGTTCTTGGTATTTTTATGCACCTGATCGTACACTAAAATGATCCTTTGATGCACTCATCCTACTTGTCTTAGCATTTGTATTTAATTGCTTTTTTAGCATTACATTGTCACTGGGACTTTAGCCAACCTAAATAGAAAGCCATAGAAAAGCAAACATTAGGCTGTGCCAAGTTATGATATGCTGCATTTAATGATACTACTACTACTACTACTTCCTGATTAGCTGTTGTTTTCCATTTAGAGCTACTACCCTGCTTATTTTTGATACTTACCACTATCTTGGTGTAAACTAGTCGCAGTATTAGTATTTCCTGCTTGTATTGTATAGGATGTTTGGATGTGAATATGCCGTCTGTCGGTAACAGCAGCACCCCGGTGGTGATACTGCTCCCCTGGTGGATTTCTCCCTCTCATTATCATACAGTGTGATGGCATCTCCCAATGTTTCCATACATCTGTGACATTTGGGTGAGGATGTGTTGTGGGGAACCTCGAGAGGGGGCTTGTTTATCGTTCTGCTGGAGGCTGAGCTGTTGCCTGAATCCATCTGGGAGTGCACTCGAGGGCTGGAGACATCACAGTATTATTGTGTAAATACGTCTATAGTATCTTACAGTACAGTCGCAAGTGATTGGTTGTTTTGTGCAGGATGAATTGCAGGACACATATGGAGTGTATTGAATGGCCTTTTGTTTCCTGGTTGTCAGCCAATCACAGACTCTCATTTCCTCTCAAGATGAACCTCTTGTTGCTTTCTTTCTCTTTCTCTCTGTTGTTCAACCCCACAGATGACTCTTCTTCAAAGGCTCCACTAAGAGGACCCTCACATGACTTTCCTCCATCTATATGTCCCTGATAGAAAACAAACAGCTAAACCAAATCATATAAAAAGACTTCTACCAGAGTCTATCATCATTGCTATCATGCAAAATGGCTTTAATGCAGTTAAATAATTTATTTGACAAGTATTACTTGTTATGCTTTAGCCCGTGCCTTTGAAGAGCTTCGCTCTAATAAAGTGACCTTTGGAAATGAGTTTTATCTCTTGAAATAACTTTTAATAGACAGTGGACTAAGGGAACATATTTTAAAACATGTAATGCCAAAATTAAGGCAACAAATTATAAAAGTGTAAAAGTGTAAAAGTAAATGAATGAAAACTAGCCCAGGACATGTGTATGGAGGTAGGTCACGTGAGGGTCATACAGGTGGGGTCTTTGGGCTTGGGTCCTCTGGATGGAGATCTGCAGCCAGATGACTGCACATTGCAGTTACTGCCCTCTTTCCAACACAGCAGCAAAATCATAAAGCCACCTCAGCCTCTCCTTATCTGTCCTTGTATTACTGTTATTAGATAAACTGATTATTGAAAAATTCCCACCATATTTGTACATAGATTTTTAACACATGCCACGTACTGGAAAGAAGGTCATATTATAATAGAAGTGCAGTAATTAAATCAAAATGGGACAAGAAGAATAAATATTGATGATGTTGATTCAACAAAAACACTTGCTTTTTGTTTGAATATATTTCAGAAAAATCTTAAAGCCACAATCACAATAACTGACGAGAAAGTCATGAAAAAAATAATCTGAAGAGTCAACTACTAAAATAATACATTTGTTGCTAAGTTGTTAATCTACTTGAGAGTTCATTATATAACAAAATCTGTTATGATAACTGGATATAAACTTTCCAATAGCCATGTAACGAAGATATGAATATATGACCAGATCTGCTATGAGTTTTACTAATAACATTAAGTCTAATGTAACTGCATCATTACAGTTTGACAGTCTCCAGCTTCATTCACTTTATTAAGTCATTTGGGTCTGGAACTCTCCCATGCAAGCGATTGTTGGACACTCGTACTGCTTTAAATATAGTGTTTTGTTCAAAATTAAAAATGAAACAAAATACCTACTTAGTATATTACCAGCTCGTTTAAACTGTAGGATCTGACAACCAAAGAGTCGCTCAATCAGGATAAACATTTGAGAGTAATAAAATCTATGTAAAATGTAAAATGCAATTGTGAATAAATCAAAATAAATATTATCAGTAAAACCAATACTGATTAAAAATATTTACTGCATATCTGGAGAAACACATGTTTATGAAATATTGAAAATGAAACAAACCCTCTGAAACAAAAAAAGACTAAAAGATAGTTTTTTACTTTGCTGATTTCCTGGTCTTTGCTCCAATCTTACCAATCTCTCACTTATCACCTGCCTGCTGTGTGTGATGAGTGCTGACCTTTACAATGACCCCTCACCCTCACGCTGCTTCCCTGTTGATTTAATTGCAGAGAATGCCACAGCCTCAGATTGTTAAGGAATGGACCACCCACTCGGTCTCTCAGGTTGTATTTATTTACCCTGGATTCCTAAAAGCAGCCCTATTACCCAGGTCAAACTGAGGAACGACATGGGTGGGAGTGCTGTGATGGCTTATAATTATAGACCCACTACACGTTATTTATTGGTGAAAGGAGGAACAATGTATTGCAGTGATACACAGCTTCAACCTTGGGATATTTCTCTGCCGTGTATGTTTCTACCTTGAACTGTAGTAGTACTTTTTTTAAATGAAATCTGCAGTTTCTGAAATGTGATGGGTAGAGCATACTAATGGGACAAGATCTCAAGCCACAAGATCTCGTAAGATAAAACTGCCACAAGATCATGAATGTGGAAAGTGATATAGGAAGAACAATCCATCCAAATTTGTGTCCGCTAATTATATCCTTAATTAATTTATAATTGTACACAAATGATCTTATATTAGTTAACCTTGACCTTCAGTTAAGTGTCAGATTATTCTTTCCAGCTTTGTTTTCACTGCTGTGGGTATTACCAATAGACTTTCTGTTTACACCCAAAGCCAACTGTCTGTGTGATACCCAGAGAGACCTATAAGTCTAGACTGTGTATTATGAGCCCATATTTTAAAACCATTTTTCCACTGGGAATTCAGATGTTTTCTTCCAACTCAAGAAAAAGCATCACTCTAATTTCACTGCAGGGCCATTTTCTGTTCTCCTTATGTTATATTACTCTAATAGGCCTATATAGTTGTGGCTGTTGTGTTAACTAAGTCATTTACTAAAACATAATGTGGCCTTTATGGTGAAAGTGTGTGCAGATAGGGATGGATGATAGATATGTATATAGAAAAAATGACAAAATTGTTGGTTTGAAGTATTGTTGATTGTGTATTATCATTTAGATTAAAACTAAAACCCTTAAAAAAGGCGTCAACAATAACTTGAGTGGTATTTTTAAATCCAGCACACACTACAGGATAATTTTCCTGATTTAGGATCTGATTTGGTTCTTTGTATGAGATGTTGAATCCTCATGTGTGTGCTGCCAGTGTGACTCTGAGCTACTCTGTCATATCGTAACCATGAAACATCAGCACCACTGCACCAGCTAATACAACAGAGTGTCAGGGGCAGAGGGAGTGACGGACAGAGGAGCAACATACAAACACGAGAAATAGCAAAAAGGACAATGATTATTTATTACTCACTGTAAAGCTACAGAGTTAAACTGTAGCTTTCACCCATGCCCTTCTATCCCAAAGCTTAGCCTTTTCTCCACAAGCTCATGTCACCTAGTGCACAAAACATAGCTGTGAATCCAGTTTGAAGGATTGTTTTTAAAAAATAAGACTTTTTTAATAACCACGCTGTGAGGATTGGATGAAGCTGCTGCAGACTATCAACAGCTACATTTTAAGAAATAATAAGACATTTGACATGCTTCTAATCTATAAGTACAATGAGTTGATTGTTTTGAACAGATGAGAATCTCAAAGCCAGTCGTTTTACTCTACACAGAAAACAGCTGATGCAAGTGGGCTTGCTTTCATAACTTTTAGCTTGTAGTGTGCAGTCTCTTTGCTGCAGTGTTACAGTCATAGAATTCTCCTCATGTCTGAAGTCTGCACTTTTTGTCTCAAGTTTAAAAATTGTTTATGACTCAAAAATCCAGTAATATATGGTGAATTTTATGTTATAGACTATGTGCAGTGATTTGTGAACTTCACTTTTAGTCCCTGGTAGCCAGAGGATACACTTCAATACTTTAAGTCTAGTCACTGGTAAATCTATCAGTTTTCAGATGGCCGTAATTAACAGATGGATTAGACAATCGGGGACACGATAAACACGGCTACTTACAATGTGAAAAAAATAAAAAATAAAATAAAAAATCACAGGGAACTCAAAAACATCTTGCTGAATCAGTGAGTGAAGCACTAAACTCTGAGGTGACAAAAGTTTACTTTTGTATGTAAATGATAGGTCATCAACGAGCTCTTTCATTTCATATCTGACAGCACGGCCGTGTTTGAGCTTGGCTCAAGATGCAAAGTGGGGACCAGACAGATATCCCTCTGTATACAAAGACAGAGAGAAATCATTCTGGATTCACCAGGAAATCATTTACAGTCCATCCACTTTTTGTGCAATATCTGAACCTCAATCATAACATGTACTGACACAAACATCGTTTTGTCTGAATAATGTCATTGGAAAAATAAAAATATATGTATTGTTGTGTATACTGGCATATGATCTGTTATCATGTACTGCAAAAACATGTTAGTCGGAGAAGGTTGTCATAAAGAAGGCAGAGTCTTTTTTATACATTGCTAAAACACTAGCTCATTTCAGTGCTCCTCACCTTATCCTGCTGGCCCTGTGTCTTACCTGTACCGTGACAGAGTAGGTAACCATGGTGCTCATGCCCGTGACACACTGGAGCTCAGTTAGGAGTTGAGGCGTGCTCTTCTCACCTCTGCCTCTGTCTCCACTGACCTTCATTATAATGCCATGGCCTGTAGCAATTAATGCCATCCCCTGCACCTGAAATAAAACAGGCCAGATTAACCTGAAGTCCACATGAGCCAGAGGTGTTGGTTTAAGCCACAGCTTTGCACTTGTAGGAGAACTGGCCCAGCAGTCAGGGGTGCTAATGAGGGGGTGCTGCGCTACTGCCACAATGAATAATGAATCTCACAGTGGAGGAGGCTTGCTAGCATGGTGGTTTTTGCATTGTCAAGTATCTCACTACAAGAAGTTATAAGGAAAAAAGGAAAAACAGCTGTCAATGAGCCAATTACCAGAGAGTTTGTACAGGGATAAAAACCTGTCTTGGTTCACACAGGCACAAAGCAGGGGTTTCGTTTTAACCCGGTCAAATGGTTTCTTTAGGGAATAGGTGTAGAGGCAACTTGTACTTGTGAAATGATATTTTCACAAATATCAAAATTATTATTTTCTTGCTAAAAGAAGGTGTGCTGTGCTTCCCTGTGGCAAAGCTAACTTTACATTTTATTTATTGGAAATTCAGTTTTTCTTGTCAAATAAAAAATAGTATTTGGTAATTTAAAATTAGCTAAATAATAAAATGATCCTTAAAATCCAACTGAAACTACAGCAAGTTCTGGATTGTTTGGCATTTTATTATCTTTTATATTTTTTAATTTTTATATTAAATCTGGAATTAACCTAAAGCACAATGTATTTGTTCTGGTGGGGATCCTGTCTCCTTGGAGATGTTATTGCTTTACCTGGAATGTTCCACAATAGGGCATTCAACTTATCTTTATTATATGATATTTATTCAAGAACATGTGTTTTTACAGCTCAGTGATGCCTTGAGAAAAGTCTTACAGTGAACATGTGATACAGGAAATCACTAAAGGTGCATACATTACCTGTTATGGTGTTTAAACCTAGCATCAGAAAAATTATTAGATATTGCAAAACTATTAATAGAAGAATAATTTGAATTACACAATAATTAGACCTGACCTGTCAGCAGTGTCGGGGTTGGTCCAGCCTCTTGGTGAGACCCGTGGTTCTCATGTTGTGGGTGTGGGCCGAGTGTCAGACCAGAGCAAAGTGAAACCTAACAGTGCTGAGTCACGTTTTAGGACTTACTCTGCCTTCTGGGTAAATATAGTGCTGCCGGGGTCAAGTAATGATTTACTTTCTAACAAATGTGTAAAGTGTAAATTCAAACAAGAAGAGTGCATTTCTGGTGTCTACTTATAGCTGTCAGCCAATCACATCAAGTTTCATGTCTCAACCAGTCCCCTCTTAGACCAGTTCAGGAATATCATGATGCTGTACTTTCTGATGAGTAAAGTGTAAATTTAATGTTGTTCCTACTTCCTGTACCTTCCTGTAGCTGTCGACCAATCAGAACCTGCCTCTAAACTAATCACCTCTCAAGCCATTCATAAAAGCATGCCCTCTCATTTATCATTCAACAGTTAAATCTGCTTCAAAACTCCTCTGCCCCATCTCCACTGCAGCAGTAGAACCACTGGCCTCTTCAGTCATTCCAAATCCTCCTCCTACCAAACAATTACTATTAGTGACTAGTGCATAAGTGCAGATATTCAGTGAAACATGATGTCTTCATTACGTCATTCTCTGATGTAGCTGTCAGCTCATTTATATCTTGTGTTTGTTGAGTCCATAGATGGCTGATGACCGAAAAGTAATACAAATATGCTCTGTTGCTGCAAAATGTAGATTGTAGGTTTAGTCAGAATCAGAATTACTGTACTTGTCCAGAGGGGAAAATCTTTCTGTCACAGACATGCAATTTCCAGCTAAGAGAACAATTTTTATAATAAAGAAAATATCCCTCAGTAAAAATCATATAATAGAAAGAGAAGCATAGTTAGATGATTATTAAAGTGTTTATAATACATTTACAAGTACAGGGTTTGTATTTTAATTTAACATGTATTTTTCAGGGATGCACCAATCTGATACTAGCATCGGATATCGGCTTCCAAATATCACTGGGCATGTAGACTAGTAATAAGACTCATGTTAGAATTTGTATTTGTAAAGTTGTTATGGGGTTTCTTGAGAGCTACACCACACATTTAGATCTGTATTGTCTCATTAAATTTTTGCTTTAAAGATGGGGCTATTATGCAAAATCTAGATTATAACATTGTTCTCTCAGCAAAAAACATGTTTGAAGAGGTTTTACATGTCATCCATACATGTTTCGGTATTTTAGTGATTTCTCCGAGGCCCTGTTTGAATCCTCCTTACGGTTAGCAGTCAGATTCTGTACAATGCTCCGCCCACAAGCCTACGTCACCCATGCCCCCACATGACAATTCTCCATAAATATACAAAAACATGATACAAAACTGTACAAAATAACTCGACAAACCTGATATGATGTGCAGTAGTTTCATTACTGAGATGCACACTGATTATGTTGTGATAGTGCTCTGAAGGGGGGGTGACTTAGCATAGAGAGCAAAGGGAGGGGAGGCTCAGAGCGTGAAAAACAAAAGTGAAACTTATAGAACATGTTAATACGCTGTTTTTAGTGAATATAACATTTTCAAAACAATAAAAGGTAACATCTAAATATGTTATGTGTTAGCAGTTAATATCACATAGAAGTACAATGAAAGCATGATTTTTACTTTTAAACCTTGTGTTGATTATCTTGTGTCTTAAGCATTGAGGTGACTTGTTTCTCTGCAAGAATGTGACACAAACTTATTTTAGGCTGTCTCCACTAGAACCAGTCGCTTCGGTCATACGATACTAGTATTCCTCTTCAGGTTGACAAGGGTCTAGTAATCCATCTTTTAGTGACTGCAGGCATCTCTTAGTGACGCATTCTACCTCTCTGTAAACAGCTAACCATACATCCCTTTATGACCTTGTACGGACAGTATGTAAAATTAGTTAAGTCCTTATAAGACCTGCCTTCTATAGATAGTACCTTGAAAAGGCTATAAGTACTGGAAAACTCCTCTGAATTGTAACGCATGTGCCTGCTGTCTGTAACTTCATTCATCTCATGAGATAAACTTCTTTCAACTCTCTACCTGGTCTGCAATCTCTTCCTTCACGATTACATACAATACTTCCTCTGAAGGGTAAAAAAATGCTATTTTGATGCCTGATATCGACTGGTATCACTCAATATCAGGTATCGCAGATGTTCAAGAGTATGGAAATTGTATTGGATCTGAAAAAGCTAGATGTATCCCTAGAATTCTTCTCCAGGGCTGCTTATGAGGGAATGTCATTGAGGAGTGTGGATTCCTAAGTTGCTAGGAAAAAGATGGCAAGGTCAAAGAGGGCAGTTCTTGTAACCATGTCAGCATCCATACTTGTATCTGCGCTGCTGCTCCCTGCTAACCGCACTAATATAAAGCTATTCTTAACCACAGGAGCATATGAAGCACAATTGTGACATAAAAACATGTTGGCTCCGAGCTGCTATAAATATTTTCCTCGCCTCTGTGTGGCTGTGCTATCACACTTCCCACTCGGATTTGTTCAAACATTTAAAGAGTGACTCAACAGATGTGCGGAGCGCCACTAAAACATGCCTAAGTCCAATTGCTCTGTGATGAGAGACTCTCCTCTGAACTGACTTTTGGTTTTAATATCCAACAATATTTGAGTTTAGATGTAGGTCAACAGCTCCTTTTATTGAAGCAGATGGTAAGAATGTTAGTATTGTCTACTGGTTTTCAAGGATACTAGAAACAGTGTGTAAAACAGTCTGAAAAAAGGGAAAGTAGTCTATGAATCAAATACAATACGTTCTTGGTGATCATCTTATGTACCTGTTTTGAGGTTGTGAGAGGCCAGATTAAACTGCAAACTGTGTAAAATGGTTTTGTTTGTAGAGACAGGAAAATGCCAATGAACTGCCAAATGAACCGTTAAAGATCTATCAATGCCAATTAATTTTGTATGCAAAGATCTGGCCACAAGAGGTCAGTAAAGGAACTAATCATTACTTAAAATGATATTGTGTTGTTCAACAAGCGTGAGTAACAGTTAGTTCCCTTTACTTTTAACGTAGCAGAATTTAGATTTTAAAATTCTGATGAATTTTGGTTTTGAAAATATGCATTACAATAAAAATGTAAGATTATATTTAATCTTACTAATAATTTATACTGACAAAAATACATATCTTTGCATAGCATTTGATAAGACTGAGCCTTTTGGTAATCCATCACAATTATGCCAAAATGTGCCTGTAAATATCATGGATTAGATACTGCAAAAAAGAGTGAATGAAATGTTAAAAAAAACACAGAATTGCAGGAATATCATTGTGTGCACTTGTTTACAAATTTACTAGTTTCAGTTCTTTTTTAATCAGCTTTTTTGCAGTTATTTGCACTATTGCACTATGCACTATTATTAATAATAATAATTACTACTACTACTACTACAACTACTACTACTACTACTACTACTACTACTAGTACTACTACTACTACTACTACTAATAATAATAATAATGATAATAATAATAATGAAATGATAATGAATAATAATGAAAATGATTTTTTTTTTTATATAATAGACAATGTCAGAAAAACAACACTTGTGATGCTATGCCTTTGTTATATTCACTTATTAGTTATTTAAACCATTTAAATTCCTGCATATTTTCTCATCTTAAGAAGACTTTTTCCATAACAGGTGTGATCTGGTCAAACGGACAGTTCTGACAGATGAGGACATATATGTATTAGCCGTAGTGACATGTCCTAACGTGTCACATGCCCGCTGTCATCTGCTAGGCCTGAGCTTTAGCGTGTAGCCCATTATGTAACATGTGTGCTGTGCTGTATCCCCTGCCCTCCTCCCGTACACAAACATCACCTGTGCACACAGCGGCCCCGAGCACCTGTGTGCGGCCAATACGTCTGTTCCCACGACGACGGCAGATAATAGAGTCATTATAAGAAGACAAACAGATTACACAGCCCAGTGCCACAGCAAAGCAGAGACGCACAGACCATCAGCGGCACCACCCCACTAAACGACAGGCTACAGTCGTTTGAGCTAGTTTGACTTTTATCTCTTTTCAACTGATTGTTTTCACTCTGCTGGCATCAAATGTGAGGCAATGTTTGATTCTCATACACTTCAAGCGGGGACTGGAAATTTGTTTTACCAGCCTAATTAGTGTGATATAAATAATAAAACTAGACTAGAATAACCACATTTAAAATAATATATAAGCGTAAATATCACCATCTGATTATATCATTAAGCGTTTTCAATTGTGACCTTAATAATTAACCCTGGGAATCCTAGGCTACTGTTCCAAAACAAAATGCAGCTACTTATGACTTTTTAGCAAGCCATCAACTTATACATCAGAAGATTGCTGTGCTCTATTGTCTCTTATTAAATTAGACAGAACAGTAAAACTTAGACTATGACCCTAACACACTTGACTTGGGAGTTGCAGTTGATGACAGAATGAGCATTAAGGGATTATTATTTTTGCCAATCTATTCCTTCCTCATTTTTGTCTGATCTAATGACATTTGCCATCTCTACAGCTGCCATTGTTTTTCACTATGCCACTGAGCAAGTAGAATTAATTAGTTGACTAATTTTTGTAAATGGGAGACAAAGCTAAATGCATGATGGGTTTAGAGCAACATGTTTATTCATTCTCATTACTATTCAATTTTTTGTACAAATGTTTGAGGATGGAACAATTCATAGGCCAATGGTTTCATGATATGAGCGTGTTCTGTGGATATCTCATAATTAAGCCATTTACAACAAACTGACATCATATTTGGCGTGATAATGGTATTTCTACAAAGCACATGAGCATTAGTGTTATGGATGTCATGTGCGCCCAAAAGTCCTCAGTCACAGGCAGCTAATGAGGTTACAGGAGATGTTTATAGAAGCCTGAGCACGGAAATGATGGCCCAGCCGCTGCTCGGAGATGGACGATTCAATCAGGTCGTTAGCATTAGCACACCACCATGACACAGTGGGATAGTTGCTTCGTTTAAACCTCAATCTCATGAATTTCTTAAAGACATGATGATCTCCTTTATAGGCTGTAAAAAATATCAGATTAAAAAATAAGTCGTTGCACAAACTGTCTTAGTCCTTTTGAGAAATAATTCTGATAGTAGGAGCTGACAGCTTCACATTCTAGCCAGGTCGTACTGTTGTTGTGTCTGACATATGCAGCGAGGTTTGCAATGTTTTGAGGTATTTACAATATGTGTTCCTTTTAACACTAGAAAAAAATGTCTGACAGTTTTCTGTTTCAAATTGAGGCTGAACCTACTTTTTTCTTTTTTTGTAAAATTAGATTTGCTCAGGACAGATAGACTGTAAAAACAGATGTCCGACACAGCCGCTGCTCTGTTAGCATGCTAGTTGTTGTTAGCATTCCTGTTATGGCAAAAATCCACTTTAGCCTAGCTTGTGATACATCCTTATAAACTCATCATGGTGAATAATTAGGATGCTCGGAACGTGTTAGGTAGTTTGAACGACTGCAAACCATTTAAAATTATGATATGACAAAAAAAAAAAAAAAAAAAAGTTTATTTTATGTATTAGCAATAAAATAATAATCAGGCTGTCACTTGACAGTCTATAGCCCATTGAAGTGTGTTTTATTGAAGATCATTTGTGAGGCAGATCTCCAGTCCTGATTGGGCTCTGAATTGGAGAGCCACTTAGCACTGATGCCAGATCTGTTAAGATTACAATTTCCTGTAGCACAGCCTCAGAAATACTTATTCATCTTTGTATTGTATCTTGTAAATTTTTATATATTAGACATATGTAGTGACACACATGTGGAATTCATGTGTCTTTAGCATTTATTAATGACAAAAAAGTAATGTGTTTTTGGACATACAATCTGAACTTTAAACAAGCTCTATGTAACTTTTCTTGTGGAAAGTCCAGCACCAGTCTCCATGGAGATGTTATTGCTTTGCCAAGTATGACATTAACGCTATCTATCTCCATGGAGACAAGCAGGTGATGCCACAAGGCCAAGTTACTTGTCAGATCTGGGTAGACTAGGCAACCTGCTCACATATTTTTGCCAGGTATTTGTGAACTTTAGGAAAAACATGTAATTGAATTGAAAAATTGCAAGATCGATCAACTTCATGCCGTAGTGCGAAGCATTCCAGGAAAATTAATGACATCTCCATGGAGACAAGAAGAAGTTATCTTTCATAATACATAAAGCCACAGCCACAAAACATCAGGATTTGCCAGGATTCTATAAACAGACAAAACTGAATTCTGACTTCTAACAAAAAAAAGACTGGCATAAGGCACTACTTTTTATGCCAACTTTATGTCAGTGCTTTACTTCTTGGCTTTTAAAATATTCACTGCAGTCAATGGCGTTTTGTTTCCCTGCTGTAACTCCATGATTATATGCACCAGCACACAAGATCGTCTGGATTGAATTTGGCAAATCCATCTTGCAGGGAATATGAATCCTATTGTTAGCCCACAGGTTGCATTTTGGAAGTCGCTGCCATGTGTGACTCAGCTCCCGGTCTAAAGATAACGTTTAATTAAGCTAAAAGCACCACTGGCTATTCCGATGGACGCTCCCACCTCTCCGGAAACTTCCCTGTAATTGGACATCCCTCCCCCCTCAAGTCTTTAAGCCCAAATAAGATTAATAAGCGTGCCAGTTTTGGAAATCAATAGCTCTTTTGGCAGCGTGTACAGAATCTGAGCTTGGTAAACAAAAGTTCAAGAGGAATTTTTGGATACACTGAAGTCGACAAATAAGGTTCACAAATAACTGTCCTTGAGAAATGATTTTGAGTGTAATTTTGCACACTATCTGCAATTGTGACATAAGTTTGTGTTTTTCATGAATGTGAAGTACAGAAAGACAATATTAAGTACATTAGAATGCTGAACCCGGATTATTCGCCTATAGAAAGTGCGATGTCTCATGGCCGAAGCAAGTCATGAGTGTCTCTGACCTGGCTCTAGTAAGAAAAAGCAGGTGAAATCCCACACACATGACTCAAGACTTCAGTCAGGGGCAAAAACGCTGAGCAACACGGTGCTAATGATGCATTCTTACATCAGAGAATATTTTGAATAATTAGAATCATTTGAGTCTCTTTATTACATCAAGAAAGGCATCTGAAAGCAACGTCAATAATAAATAGAGCAAAATAAAAATGAGATAGAAATGTCAGTCGTTGCTACTAATTATATTGCATTTTTCTCTTTTTAGTACAAGCATTAAGAATGATATCAAATGCAGCCAGTTGACTTGAGTTACTTACATGATTTATCAGTGTCTGAGGTAACTAATAAAGAATAGGAGGTCAAATAGATATAGACTCCCCTTTTCCTCGGCGCTCACTTCAAATACAGAACAATACAAACAAAATACAAACAAAACAAATAAGGACATAAACCAGGAGCAGGTGTGAGTATATATGTGTCCAGTTTTGCATGTCCTTGAACTATATTCCATTTCTGGGAAGCAACACAACCAAAAGATTTCAGCTCTTGTGCGGTCAGTTTTTAGACTTCTACAATCATAAGATCGTGTATTAAAAGTTCCGGTATCAATTTTCAACAATCAAGTGAGATAACCATGCAGTCGTCCCTTATGAATACATATTATACAGTGTTGTTCTCTTCTAACAGATAACGATGGCCGACCTCCTTTTTCATAGAGAGTCCAGTGATGGGTTTTAAATTCACCTGTTATGAAACGACGGGCTGAAATATCTATTTTCACTTCACTTATCTAGGCCTAAAGAGGACACTAACCTCATCTGGTAAACTGTAAAGCAGGAGATTGCAGAGGAACCTACACATATTATGGCGGCAGTGGTTTATTTTTTAGAGCATTCCCCCATAAACCTAAAGGTTGGCGGTCCAATCCCAGATTCGTCCAATCCATTTTGTCATTCTGGGGCAAAACACTTCTTCCTACATAACATAGAATGAATGACGTGACAACATTCTATAGGCCAAGATGGAGAAAATGGAGAAATGACGGAGAAAATATCAAATCTGTTTTATTAATATGCAGATTTTGTTGTAATAATTGCAGTGGGATAGTGAACCAATGAGTCGGATCGCAAAACTATTATGAAAGCTTGTGTGGGGGGGCTACAAAAATCATCTAGACATATTTCCATCTAGTGACCTTGCATAATTTATATATTGTGTTCCAGACTTTTAACACCTCACTTGAAACTGTTAGCAAAACTGCTCCTTCCAGCTGACTGATGCTTGCCTCTCTTTGCTCTATTCCCAGGCTACGGGCATGCGGCGCCAGGGACCGACGCGGGCAAGGCCTTCTGCATGTTTTATGCCGTCCTGGGAATCCCTCTGACTCTCGTAATGTTCCAGAGTTTGGGTGAGAGGATGAACACTTTCGTCAAATACCTCCTGAAGCGAATCAAGAAGTGCTGCGGCATGAGCATTACCGACGTTTCTATGGAGAACATGGTTACGGTCGGATTTTTCTCCTGCATCGGAACGCTTTGCATAGGGGCAGCCGCTTTTTCCCATTATGAGGACTGGAGCTTTTTCCAGTCGTACTATTATTGCTTCATAACTTTGACAACAATAGGCTTTGGAGACTTTGTGGCCCTACAGAAGAACAGGGCGCTCCAGAAAAAGCCTTTATATGTTGCGTTTAGCTTCATGTACATCCTCGTAGGCTTGACCGTCATTGGGGCGTTTCTCAATTTGGTTGTCCTACGATTTCTTACGATGAACAGCGAGGATGAGAGGAGGGATGCGGAGGAGCGGGCGTCTTTAGCAGGGAACCGGAACAGCATGATTATCCACATTCAAGATGAGACGTTGCCACGAGGACGTCGGAGGAGAGAGCCGTACAGGGGGGATTTCCAGTCGGTGTGTTCTTGTATGCACTATCACTCACATGACTTGGGCAGTTCCGGGGGTGGACTTGGAAACCTGGGCTGTTCTTTCTCACATCAGAACTCATTCAGCTCGCAGCTCAACCCCAGCCCATACTTTCACTCGGTTTCCTACAGGATTGAGCAGATCTCACCCAGCACCTTGAAAAACAGTTTCTTCCCCTCGCCTGTCAGCTCGGTGTCTCCGGGCCTCCACAGCTTTACAGACAATCACCAGCTTATGAGGAGGAGGAAGTCCATATAAGGCTACAGCTCCCAGGAATATGTTATGGTGGTCCCGGAAGGTCATTGTAATGCAATTTTAAAAACGCCTTTGTAACTTTTAATATGAAGTCTTATCAAAATTTTCTGATAACATTTAGATAGAGCCACACACTGACAGTCAGTGTCATGGAGTCTATCAATTTGTTAATTTCATTTATTCTATTGTGATCTATAATGATAAGATGTATGTTTGCCAGACTTTGCAACTTGGCACTTAGCATTATTAAATAACAGCTAACTCTGATAAATCCAAGTGCTTCCCGCCTCTATTTCCAAATAAACGCAAAATCTGAAATCACTTCACCTAAACTGTTAGAATGCCATAGCTGTAGCATGTTGTTGACTTTATAGTGTTACAATGACCTTCCAATGCCACCATATCCTATGGGTTTTCATTTCTCAACAATGCTGCTCCTTACCAAATTTTATTTCAGCACTTTTCCTCTCTTGGTTGTATGTATTATATAAAGTGTTCTGGGGAACAGAAGATGACTATGCGGGCGTGGACACAATGAGATGCAAAGCATGAAGCATGGATGTCTATTTTTACAAGACGTTGCTCCATTTAAAGACTACTAAAAACTAAAATACCCTCCTTATTACAGATTTGCAGTACAGGATTGATACTATTATATTACTTGGTTATATACCAAATGATGCACACTTGGGAAATGCTATTTTTCAAAGGGATTTGCTTGTTTCACCATAACTTGAAGGATTGTATCGTTCTACAGTATATCATTGCCTCACAGCAGATAGAGAATTTAAAATGACTTCTGAGCATCAGGTATTGTTTTTTAAGCAATCATATATTACAACATGCCACATGTCAAGCCAAAATGTTGTTGCCAATATTAGCATGTGCGTTAGATGTCATTTTCAGAGTGTGTCTTTTGTTTGTGGCAACGGCCATGTGGAATAATCAAAGGATCATGCTGCTGTTAGTGATATTTTCCTCATCTACTGAGGAATACATCTGGACACAAAAGCTTTAATTTTCACCCAGAAAATTCTTATAATGAGACTTCAAATTGATCTAAAGAAAACACCCTCCCCCAGATGCTGCAGCAGACATGCTGTGTTTGGGGCACGCTGTACTGGCTGGTCTGGTCCGCTCCAATACACGGTCAATTGAGTTCAATGAAGCAGCATTCTACTCATGTATAGTGCACTGCACACAGCTATAGAGAAGTTATACCAATGTGGAACAAATGTACTACTCAAACTATAACTTTAAAGTCACTGTGTAATGAATGAATACCAAAATGTCTAGTTGTTCATTTTTTTCATCTTGGAATTAAAATGGTCTTAGTCGCAAATCTTACAAAATTTAATACAATTCTGCTCTTGGACACTGGTCAAATGACCAAGTCAAATATAACGCAGAGAATTACTGAATAGATTTTAAAAAATTGAGAAAATGTGACCTAGAACTGCCAACTAAAATAGTACAAAATCTAATAGAAGTGACAATTCAATATAAAAGTTACATTAATTCCACATGACTCCTCCAAACTTCATTCTTCATAACTTTCCCCGTGAACTCCAACTGTGCATACTTGACACAAATTCTGATTCAGACGGACTTTTCCGTACTTTCCAGCCATAGAACTAATACAAAAGGTCAGCCCTCAAAACGAGATAAGTACATTAACCACAGCATGATCCTTTGTGTCACTGTAAAATACCACAAGGAAAAAGTGGGATTTTTTTTTCATGGTTGAATAAGAGCATGATATTTCTATGACCAATTAAGATACAATTTCGTAAAAAAAAATATTCTTATGGAAAATTTTTAGCCTGTTTGGCCAAATCTAGTTGTT
The DNA here is from genome assembly GCF_009829125.3 of Periophthalmus magnuspinnatus. Taxonomy (NCBI): domain Eukaryota; kingdom Metazoa; phylum Chordata; class Actinopteri; order Gobiiformes; family Gobiidae; genus Periophthalmus; species Periophthalmus magnuspinnatus. Next base: position 27,577,570 of record NC_047136.2, read on the forward strand.
TTAAATGGATAAAAACATGGCTGCTTTTAAAGTTTTTCTCATATTAACTGTACAATAACGGTCTCAGGTTTAGACTCGGTTTCAGAATCATATACTTAACACTGGTGTGCATTGGTCAGGCAAAACTATGTACATATCAGATTTAAATATTAAGATAAAATGAATGAGGTGCATCATCTCATTATGGACTCTGCTCCCAGAACTAGTTATTTGCTAAATCCGTAGTTGTAGGTTTTAAGGGGCGAGTTTACAGCCCTGTGGTACACTACTGATTATGTTGCAGCATGATAGTATTATGAGAAGTAGATGCAGTACTTCTAACATTTTGAGATGCATTTGAGATAGTTTTCTCTATTTGAACACGCGGCAAGGCGCAGCACAGGCACAGATTTTTAGAATTGCAATTATGTTTTTTTGGACAAAATATAAATATACGTACTATATTTTGGACTAGACAACCAAAGAAAGAAAGTAAGAAAATTTGAGACATTTGAAGAAAAAGGTGTATATAATTTGTGTGTATGTAATTTTTCTGGTAGAGCCTCGTCACCATGGAGATGCTATCGCTTCGCTTGGAATGTGCTATCACTGTGCTTGGAATGTTCTACAGTATGGCCTTAAACATGTCTAGTTTGCATTTGTTCAATTATAAGCATTTTGTATTGCTAAAACACATAAAAAAACAAGTCCTTACTGTGAGCGGGTTTGCCTCTCCACAGATCTGGCCTTACCTGCTCATCTCCATGTACATAAAAAAATTAATGACATTAATCCCAAATGGGTGAACATTCAATAACAAGCTGTAACATCTCCACGGAGACAAGCAGGAAGCTGACCTTCCACGAGAAAAGTTACATAGTACACATTTAAAGCATGATTAACTCTCCCATCGCATAATACAATCATGTCTGCAACTCAAATTTGCTACCAGAATAAACTTTGAAACAAATTGAGGTGTAAATATAAATTTTTGACAGTATTTCTGGGGGAGGACTTGATTTGCCAGTCCACCCAGGTACTAAACCGAGCACGTCTCTTAGGGTGAATCATACTTATTTTGGGCAAACTAAATGCCATGGCTCCTCTTCAGCGATGACAAACGAAACCAGGCGTGAAGTCTGCGATAAGCCTTACACCATTGTTTCATTATGGGAACAACAGAGGCTTATCATGATTCCCTGTTGCATATGTTTATATCAACCTTTTGGAATAAAAAGACCTTTCCACCGCGGAGATGCATATGTATTTTTACACATTAGCATACGTGCCTTGAAGAAGCAGTGAGTGTTTCTGTCGGACTGAGCACGTTCAGATAAGAATGCAAACCCAGTCATTATTAGAGGTTTGTTTAGTGCACACAGGGTCATGTACACAGAATGCACTGATTAACAAGCAGACTATTGTTATGTTTCTCTTCTTAGCAGACTGCAGAAACATTTTAATGAACTGTTGCAGTTTGGCCTTGATTTGTAATGGCGTTCGCGACTAATAGTTAGAGGTGGGCGATAATTGTTATTTTGAGGTTCTGAAAATATTGTATATAGTTATAAAAAGCAACCAAAAGATTTAGCCAATTCACTTAGAGAGCTGACGTGTCCTATAATATGAACTTTTAATCATTTAACCTAAAACAAATTGTAAGTCCATACCACATTATACTGATTATACTGAGGATTAGCTGTGGGTCTCACACAAAAAGGCCCGAGCTGATCACTGATGATTAGAAATGACTAAATCTAATTAAAATTAAATTAATTGCACAGCCCCCTTGAATCTAAACAAAGATATTTAAACATTTTTTTAAATAATAAATAAAAATAATATAGATTCTAAATGTGTTTAATATTGCTCACCTCCTCTATTAGTCCACCTGACTTTGGCCCTCTTTCACAAAGCAGTTTTTATTCTAGCAGTTTGCTTTTACAAAATGTTGATCTAATTCAAGTTTTCCTTCTTTGAAAAGGCAGTTTCTATGACAGGGACGTGCACTTTGTCAAAGTAACCTTGAAACAAACACAAAGTGCTCACCCACTACTGTTCTAGTGACCTCCAGTTAATTACCATTACCAGTATCATGGTGAATCTTTTCTCCTAGGTCAATTAATATGGATTTTCCTCCCACATTCAAAACTGAATCAGAATGGACCATGAATGCATTATAAAACTTGGAAGCCATTCAACTATTTGACTAGTACTTACTCATTGGCAAAGTCTAAAAGGTTTATCACTTCTAGAGTTATGCCCCATGTACTAAAGTAAACTAAGGAGGTAAAAAAAACTACACATTCATACTTTTTAATTACATTTTTAACAGAATGTACAAATAGGCTACCAAAATGACCCTTTAAATAGTCTACTTTGGGAAACAGGGCCACTGCAATGTACCTGCCAAATCTGTCAAATGTTTCTGGAGAACATTGTGAGACGCTAACGTTGTTAACACTACTAAACAAAAACATCGACCCATCAAAGCTTCTGCAATAACTACAACTGCCCTTCCATTTGATTCAAACTTTTCCCAGCGAGATTTAGTGGAATGTATCTGTTAACGTTTTCGCTAACAAATTGTTTTCATTTTGCCTCCACGAGCTGCTAGTTTCATCATTCTCCATCCCTCCCACACTGCTCAGATCTGTCTGCGATGAAGGCGCGTCACAGCCATGGCTCTGGGCTGAATGTTACTCCACGGGGCAGATGGCTGGGAGACAGTGCGACACACGCCACCACCCTCCACATGCTCGCTCTGTGTGTATCCCTCCACCACGTGGCATCTAGCTACGCCTCTCTGCCCCCGCACAGTGCAGTATGGTTCAGCACAGCAAGATTTGGAGCTAACTACCATGACCAAGTTCTGTAATGCAACTGATTCAAACTATTTAGCGGATCGTGCTGTCTGTTTTATTACACCATTTGCTCATTTCCGTGGAGTTGTTAGAGCTTTGCCAGGAATGTTCCGCAGTATGGCATTAAACTATCTGGCTTTACAGCAGTTTTTAGTGCTAAAGACATAGTTTATAATACACATCGTTACTGTGAGCAGGGTCACCTGTCTACAGATTTATCCAGGTCTCCATGAAGATATGTTTAATGCATGGACTGTATATATAAATGTACAAAGCTAACCTGCTAGCCGCTATGTTCCAAAATCCACTGACTCCAATTCACTTTACATTGAAAAACTGCAGCCCCTCTCTCTGTAACTGCTGTCAGACTTGCCATTTTGGCCTTAAATGTTCATATTAATCCGCTCTACATGATCCTTTTGTTTTTATTTCACTATTGTGTCTGTAAATCAAAATACGAACATAAATAGCAAACAAATCCAGCGCCTTCTTTACCCGCTCTTACTAGCGTTTGCAACAGATTTGATTGACAGCGTTGCTAAGCGCCCGCTCCATGATAACCAGCGGTGTGGGCAGCAAGGGGCATTACCTTCACCAGCCTCACGGTCGGAATTCCTATTATGGAACTCGGCGCCAAATTGTCCCCTATAACTGCTGCCACGATGAGCTTCATTTGACTGGAGCCGAACGCTGCGGGTGACGTCACACTCACTTAGTCCACTTCTTTGTGCAGTCTATGGTTTTATGCCATACTGTGGAATAATCCAGGAAAAGCAATAACATCGCCATGGAGACTCTCTGAGCATTCTAAGTAACCTATCTATGGATGGTCTAAAAACAAAAAAAATCAATAATAGCTGGGTCATTACTTCTTTTTCTTTTTCTTTTATTTATATTTATTTATACAGAGGAACCTAATGAGACACCCAGACACACTTTTTCATGGGTCCCTCTTCAAAATACAATACAAACAAAGAAACATTAAAAAACCCTTCAAATAAAAGAACAAAAATGTAATTGAATTGTTGTTGTATTGAGTTTAACTGAATTATAAAGTATTAGTATTATTAAATTACCACTGCAATTAAAATGATATGAATGCAAAGAAACGTAAAACGAGCTGAACCATACTGCACTAATCCACATGCTCCACATCCACAGTGCGATAATTGCATCATTATTTTGACTTGGTGTGGCAGTGGCGTGTCATTGGTTGGATTATACTTATACTACTGGTTAGATCTCCTTCAACAGTGCCATGTATCCTATAACAGGGACAAAGACACACAAATTGCACTAACTTCTGTGTAATATAATCTAAGAAAGGCTGTGTTTCAGAATTTGTGATTTATCCTTTGCAATATATGTAGGTCAAATGAACAAAACCCATGTACCAACGTCTCACTGCAGATTCTGTACTTTCTCAGTTTGTCACTATGTTGATGTCTATGAGTTCCCTTATTGTTGAATGGAATGAACATTTGACAAAGTGCATCTGTATGTTTCGTTGTTTTGTTCAATTTTCGGGGTATGTATGTGTGTGTGTGTGCATGATGTGGTGTGGGTGACTCACTGGGTGCCGCGGGCCTGGGTGAAGCCATATCACACTTGAATAAAAATGATGAGCCTACTTCTGAAATGGTTTTCGTTCCTTCTGCTTTCTGGGCAAAAATAAGAGAATTTTCTGGTTTATTTTATTCATAAATTAATTTAAGTAGACTCTCTTAGTTGCGTGTAGAGTTTAGTGGGTAACTATGGTGACCTTACTCAGGTACATATTAATAGTTCATTGGTTTAGTTAATAGCTGTCAGAAGTCAGTACCCAACCATTAAAATCGCTCTTGCTATATTATGTTAGGTTCCAGTGTTTTATTGTTTTTAATTTATTTTTTTATAGACAGGGCTATGGATTTATGGAACTTTAAAGACATATTGTGCTTGTGTCTGCCATACAGTTATATTGTATGAATCCTGTGGATCATGTTAAAATGTGCACATTTGAAATTGCAATATTCCTCTAAGATGACTTAATAAAAGAAGTAAGTCCACTGACTTCAGCGTTAGAAGACTGCGGTGCCTAATGGGAGCTGACGTAGCTGTCGGCCCCTCCTGTGCATAGGTGCACATCACACTAGTGAGCTGCGGATATTTTTTTCATGTGAACTAAAATGACTACACGACACTGCTGAATCCAATGTATATCACTGATTTAAACAATCTAATTGGAGAATGAAGTACAGAGCAGTAAAAACTGTGGTGAAAAGGAAAATTTATCAGCAAAATGGCCTCTTGAAAATAAGCAATTAAAGAGTACACAAACATGTACGAATCCTTGGTGTCGCTTGTGAACAAACTCCGGAGGAAGTTCCTCTTCTGCGTGGCTGTCATCAGGCTCAGCAGAATACCATTTTCTTTTAGGGGACTTTTTTTTTTCAGTCTTTCTCAGATGTCTTTTAAATTACCGTAATGTTGAAATTTCCAATTTTCCTGGTACAGGAGTAGTAGATACTAGTACACAAGCCTAGAGTGCCTCGTGCAGTTGTCAATGTGACAATAACAAAGATGTGAAATTATATGTTTTAATAATTTTACATATAAGTTGCATCTGAGTATAAGACGCACCCCTGGCCAAACTATGAAAAAAGTGGCATTTATAATCCGGAAAATGCGGTCTGTCTGCTTTAAATGGCTTTTTCTAAATGTCAACAATCCCCAAATTTAATCAAAACAATTAATCAATTCAAAGACAGTTATATATTATTACATACGTACATTAAAGCCTGGCCATGGTGACCATAAAAAACATGTATACAACTATGTATTTCTGTATTAAATATAATGTCTAGAAGCAAAGATCAAGTTGCAAATGGTACAGTGATCCCCACAGGTTGTATGTAAACTGTATGTGACCCACCAAGGATTCACAATTTCAGACTGAGCTCCAGAGCCTAAAATATACCATCCATATTATACTGAATTACAATAACAGCACACATGAAGAGAACTGATGCTAATGTTTTATTATTTTATACTGATCATCACCTTTACAGTATCAGACTTTAGTGTCCATGTATAGACAACATGTTCCTGCTGGGCTACCTTAGATGCTTTTATACCTGTCACAATAACACATTTTGAAGTGCGTCTTACAGTATAGTATAGTAAATATAGGTGACAATTGATAATATTGAAACTAATTTATACCACTGATGCAATAAGTAAACAGCCGAATGAAACACTTTTACGGCTCAAATCTTGTCATGTAACCCAAAAATAACCAAAAATGTCCCAGTAGTCCAAAGAAAATGTACACACGATAAATACTGACCCCAGAAATACTGTTCCAGCTTTCACATATTGACCGATAAGTCAATATAGTAATCATCGAGACAGGCCTAGATGCTTTAGAAACTTGTCTTGCTGCAAAATGCCATGACAACCTGCACTTTTGCCAAACCTTCTTCTGATATTACACAATCTCCCTATAACTATGTTTCTACTAATACCACTGACAGGCTCCGCAGTGCAGTACCCGCGTGGCTGCCTGCTGGTGACCCGTGCGCTGCAGCTGGCTCTTCAGTAGGTGGGAAAACGCGCAGCCAACATCCCTTTTTATCCCTTCCCACACCGCAGTAATTATACCGTGGGGCTTGGACGTCAGGCAGAGCGAGGGGCCCACTCACAATAAGAACAGTGGCGAAGGGGCGTGCGGGCCTTGTGCTGACGGTAAGCCTGTAATTTGGCATCTTAAATGATCAAGTAAACCGGGCCAAACGTTTTGGCTGCGGTGCCGCGTCACTGATATGATGAACCGTCGCAATAAGCAGGTGCTGACAGGATGGTTTTTAAAGGGCTTCTGTGATATATGTCTGATACCTGGAGTTGTGTTTTGTTTCATTCACACATGTTTAACAAACCCTGCATATTTAGGCTGATTTCTACTATCAAACTGACAAAACACTCATGTGGTAATACAGGAAGTGTACGATAATGACTATATCGACTTATGCTTCAATATATGTTAGATGGAACATTTTTGGGGGGTCAATACTTATCGTGTGTACATTTTCTTTGCCCTACGAGGAGATTTTTAGTTCATTTTTTGGCTATATGATAAGATCTGACCTGTAGAAGGTTGAATAAATAACTTCTATGAGTCATTACAGATGCAAACCAAGAACTAAAATGTTTAATTTTGCTGTTTATTCATTGCAGCTCATGGCTTTTTAACAATATTGTACATTTGTGGTTTAAATATGCTGTTAGGTTATTGTGTCAGAAGCATAAATTTGTGTGAATATTATCATTTATCGTTTATATTTACTTCGGCTATACTATAATCGCACTTCAGAAATTGTTATTGTGACAGGCCTATACTAAAAAAAGGTGAAATGTGGCTATTAACTTAAAAAAAAAACAAAAAAAAAACTACTACTACATGACATCACAAGGTGGAATAAAGCATTTTGAGCTTCAGAGCTGTAGACAGACTAAACACAACTCCGGGTGTGTTTTTGAGGAGGAAACAACATTATAACATGGCGAAAAGCAACAGTCACACAATCAGATGAGACAAACGATGAAAAGGAAGATTTTAAAACAGTGATGGATAGGGGGAAGATGAGTGAGCTAAGAAAGACAAAGTGAAGAGAAATAAAGTAGATGAGTCTGTTGGAGGAGTGATGGATGTTGTGTTGAAAGGCGGGCTGCAGAGTGATTAGGATGTAAGGATGCTCCCCGCAGGCACCTCGTCATTGTCTTATCCAAGCCTGTCACCAGAATTTATAAGACACACAGGCAGAAAACAACGGCACGGACAAGGCTAGATTACAGTTCCACAGCCACTCCTATGGCCTCATTTAGGTTTTACACAAAACAATGAAAAACTAACACTCACATCAAATGAGCTCATTCACACTAAACACGGTCTCAACAGTGTACTGTGCAGCGGGCGATGAAGTACTCAATTTTGTTACTTAGGTAAACGTACAGATACAGAGGTAAAAAGTTACTCAAGTACCAAATGAAAAAATCGACTTAAGTAAATATATTTAAGTAAAAATGTGTAATTAAGCAACAAATCTTAAAAAAAACAACAACTTTAAGAATAAAAAGTAAAAGTATTAAGTGTAAATGTAGTGTTATTGATTCAAAAATTATACATATTTTGGTCAACAGTTGCAATATGAATCCATTTTGTGTATTATTTTTGTTTGGCTCAAAGCCAAAGTTGAACTTGGCTTGAAAACTTTAGTCAGAATGTTTCCACAAACATGGTAAAAAAGGACCCCTCAAATCATATGAAAAGTACTTTTTACTTTTCTGTCCTAAGTAGTGGACCATAACGCACAGATACGTATGTCTCAAATGTAGTGAAGCAAAAGTAAAAAGTATCCACTGTAAAACTGACGTAAGTGAAGTACAGATATCTAAAAATTCTACAGTACAGTACAGTACTTTACTTCTTGTACTTGGTTACCTTTCACCACTGGTACTATGACAGAATTATAGAAGTGTAATTGCTTTGGTGCTTATTGAAAACTTGTCCATATCAGCTCACCCTATTACAACTAAAATACTGTTTATAATGAGTGTTGACTAAAACTAAAGTTTCAAACTAAATGTTGATACTTGTTATGCTCCATAACAATTTGAATTTCCAAGTACACTGATAAGCAAAAATATAGTAGAATGTTTGTAGTAATAGGTTGTCACCAACACAAAAGCCCAAGACCATTTGAAAAGAGTTAAAGAAATGTTGTCCTGTGTGTTTTTAGTTTTGATACTTGCTCAAATGAGTATACAGTTTCAATATTAGTTTTCGAATTGATTAGTATCTGATGTTCAAGACTTCTGACAACCCTGTTTATAATTAAGTACATTAATTGAAATGAGCAAGAATTACTGTTTTGTATATATATAGATATGAATTTTACATGTATTTGTAGTGCATTCGTTGATTACAACTCAATCACTGCCCAAACCTTTTTCATTTCACAACCTTAATGGACTTTTATGTCACTACTATATTGCATTGTAAAAAATATTGCTGCGGTGAAATCAAATTTGCATAAACATATTAAGGTCTATTTTATATGATACAGGACAATGCAAATTGATTGAAACGCGCTCATCAGTCCATTATGTAAATGTGCCAGATGTAGCCAGCCATAGACTCATTTTCATGTGGAAGGAAAAGAAAATGGCAGTGCGCATACGAACAGCCCCAAGCACAGAAATGACATGAGCTGGCGGTTAGTAAAAAACAATTACAATCAACAAGGCATAAAATTATACATGGCAGGGATATGATAGAGGCATTAAACGAGCAGTGGACACGCACTAGATACAAAAGCTAATTAAAAGACAGAAAATCACTGCACGAAATAACATGGATATGTCTGAATAAACAGGAAGTACCAGAGGAGTGTAAAAAAGACTCCTGTATGTTTGTGCTCCTCTGCTTCACTTGGAAAAAAGGTTCAAATGTACCATGTCAGTTCCACAGCCTGTTGAATATCATGAAAAAGAGGTCTCTGGCACCATCTAGTGGACAGACAAGAAACATTCCTTGGGGAGTTTAAAGTTCCTTGGAAGAATAGTCTTTGCTTAAGAGTAACCATAGTAACCATTGTTTTTTTTATATTTTAAGACAACAGGTTTCAAAAATAATGTTAAATTGCATTATTTATACTGGTCAAGACTGTGAAAGTCCTTGGCCTTCTCACTGCTAATCTGCTTAATAACACTAAGACTGTTAAAGTCCATTCCTCTGCACGGCTGTGTCTGTGGTCAGTAAACAAGGACAAGCTCCTGGACCTCCTCATATGAGTCAAGTCAGAAGACCAGACCAGATGCCTAAACAGGTGAGTTTTTCTTCAGCTAAATGATTTTATAGTCACACAAAAAGAATAGGGACAAAACTGGACTAGAGCTGGAACAAACCCTTGACAAGATCAGAACTAATCCAGAACCAGACAAGGACTACACTGGAACTGCACTGAGCTCAAACCAGGACCATACAACACCATGTACACCCTTTTCACTCATGTACAAATTGAAGCAAGTGCATCAGTGCTGACCTGGTGGTTTACGAGGACTGTGTAAAGATGTCTGTGTAAACTGTCATGTTTTAACAAATGTGATTTATGTAGAACTAAGATGTTGAGGTTGAATCTTAGCACATTAATGTGTTTTTATGTGTTGTAATGGGTTTAGAGTAATTGTACATGCTATTAAGTTGTTTTTAATTTATTTTATCTGTTAACAACAAGAAAAGCCGATAAGCAGGGCTTTTAATTAAGCTGCATCTGGAATTCAAATAATCACAAAGAGGTTTACACCATTTGCATTTTAAATATAAAACATGTGAACTTTCAAAAAGCACAGTCAATTAATCATAATATCTAACTACAGGTTATAATTGTTTACTACTGAGAGGAGGTGTAAAGGCACTAAATACATATACTCACATTACTGTAAATGAGGAGACTTTTGGGGTAATTGTACCTTTTTAAACGTGTAATTGAGTATTCTTCTAGTCATGTAATTGTAATAGTAAAAGTCATAGAAATTACGGAGTAGGCCTGTCACGATAATTACTATATCGACTTCTCATTCAATACATGAGAACAATGTATTTTGGGGCGCAATATTCATCGTATGTGCAATTCCTTTGCAATGGCAGAGAGATTTTTGCCTTTTTAATGTAGTAACAAGATTTGAGCTGTAAAGAGTAGAATAATAAATTACCTCTATAGATGATTATTAGTTCATTCTGCTGTTTCTTTGTTGCAGCTCATGCCTTTCAGTATTATTGTTGATTGAAATATTTTTCTGTAGCAGTATTATGGAGTACCCTTCGAGCCCCAATCATCTCTCTCTATACTTACAAGCACAACAAACAACACTGCATCTCCTGCTTAGATTGGCCAAAGAATACAGGGATCGTGGTTTAAAACAACATGAGCTTTAAAGAGTTTAATTTATTATGTTTTGAATGAAAGATGATCTAAAATGCAACTCAAATGTATCAAAATGTACCTTGAGTAGTATTTTTCAAGTGTACTTTATACTTTTGCTTAATGAACAGTAACTGCACATGTAGCTGTAGCTGTATTTTTCATGAGCACACATTTTACTCTTTTACCACCACTGCCACTGAGTCAAGTTTATATAGAGCACTATTTAAAGCTTATAGTAGTAAAGCAAGTTTAGACACAACCTAAATTCCATATCTTTTGTTTTAGGGGGGTCCGCGCCGAGAAGAAATGTCGACCATTCCGGTTAAAAATACTTTGCTGCACCTCGCACTTGGGGCTAAAAACAGCGTCCATTTTAAAGCACCTGGTCCCCATCTGTCACCAGTGCTTGGGAAGGAGGCAGCAGGTCGCCTTACAGCTTCCCCGCAGTTGACCCAAGAGGGCACGGCACGGCTGGACTTGCCTCTACCAAGGTCCCATAAGCCAGTCCTGGACAAGGGGAATGAAAACCACCCAGTGAGACGACCTTTAAAACTGGCACCCCTGGTTTTGTCTGAAGATGTCCGACAAGAGCGAAAGCAAAAGCAGAAATGTGGTCATGACGTTAATAAGGTGAAGACATGTGCTAGCCATAGTCGGGGAAAAGAATCCTTAATAAAGCTAAAGAAACCACCAGTTAAAAGCATGGAGGATGTGGTTTGCCAGGGAACTCCGGCTCGCTTGTTCCCCAAGCTAACTCCCAACTCACCCCACATTAAAGCTAGAAGCAAGGTGTCAACAGACCCGAACCTCACAAATCAAGAAGCACTAGCAAACAAGAGGACGCTAAGGCTAACAAGAGGGCAGTGCCTGGAGGAGTATGAGGCCAAGTCCGTGTCAACAACAGCAACACCACCAGCTCTCTGTCCAGATGGAGACAAGCGAGCCAAAGGTGACCGAAGCAAAGGTCAGCGGCAGGACAGAGGAAATCCACAATCTGGTAAAGGCATCAAGGAGCTTCCGGGGGTCCCCCAGGAGAAGGCAAGTGTCAAGAAGAGCAGTGGAGAAGAGAGAAAGTCCCAGTCAGTCACGGCAGTGCCCAAATCGCCCACAGATGGACCTCCTGAACCTGAGGGTGAAAAGACGAGTGGTGCCAGCTGGAGAGTGAAAAGGAAGAAGGCCTTAATGACAAAGCACAACCAAATGATGACTCTGGAGCGGCTGCAGCTCTGATTGGATTAGCTCCGGGGAAAAGCAGCTTACACGCATACAGTAGCTAAACAATGCAAAATAAACATGTTCATCTTTCTGCCAAAAAAGAGAATAATGCGCCGATTTCTTTTGGGGTGAACACATGATTTATGCCAAATTAAATCTTATTTGCATTATTAATCTTATTTGCACTATTACACATTGCAATGGCTGCAATGCTGTAACTAAAAGGACAGGATTATACTGTTACTTCGATTTGCACTTTCTTTCTTAAAAAAGTCTTGTAATTTATGATTGATATCTTACCAAGTGTTAAAATGTGATAAATAATAAATCAGGATTTGCAGCTTCGATCACAAAGCCTTAACAGGTTTAGTCATAAGTCAACACTCGCATTTTGAATTATCTTCACAAAACACATAAGAATTCTAGGCTCACAGTGAAAACACAATGCAAATGTATAAAATAGAGTAACAGCCTATTCAAGCTGAGGTATCTGATTTTCAAAAGGAGGAAGTAGGTATTTAAATCTGTCTCACCAGTTCTTAGGACTTTGTGTGCATCACATAACATGGGGACGGGGGTAATGAGTAATGCTACATAAATTCACAAATGTGATGTTTTTTTTCCTACACATGGAAAATGGATCATTTATGCAATACTGACTGTGCACTTGCAAATAAAGCTTAAAGTCAAGCTGCCTGTTGAACCCTCTGCTTTTGTTCTTGTGTTTGCCAATTCTGTTCTTGCTCTATGAAACATTTATTCAATGACTTTTTCCCATTAACTGCAAAATCACTTCATTTAGCAGAGAAAACAGCACAATGGAGGTCCACTTAGTCAAATACACCATTCTTGGATAAATGCCAGAGAGTAATTCCACATTGATTTATGGACAACCACAGTTTGTCTGATCCAAAAATAGCAATAAATAATTAAAGTTATGTCATTTCATAAAGTGGATGCCAGGTCAGTGCAGGTTATGGAACGCATACGTCCCATTTCCAAAAGCTATCCCTCAGTTCAGTGTATGCTCTGATTCAATTACCACGGCCGCCTCAGACTAAAGTGATGTGTCTGGCACATCACGCGGACTTCTAATCCACTAAAATGAAAGAACACTGAAGGTAAGCGTGATGTGTAAGCAGTTTGGATCACACTAAGTAAGTAAAATTGATTCATGGATTGCTAAAACACCATACATTTTCTAAGTAATAATAATCTTATAAAGAAGCAGGTACAGGGTTAGCTCCAGATTCACAGCTATTGTGGATTCAGACTCCAGACTCTCTCCAACTGCCTCATGTTTTTTCCAGGGTGTTGTCCTGAGTCTACCCTCTCGTATAAGACCAGTAACTAGTATCCTTCCACAGGCACATAGAGACTCATGGGATTATAAACTCCAGCTCACTTCAACTTCAACTGCAAATAAGAAGAAAGACATGGAAGATATTGTACAACGAAAGTAACCAAACTTAACAGAAAAGAATACATTTACTGCACGGGTCACTGGTTTTCTCTTTGTTAAATCTGACATTACTGTAGCCACTAGACAAGCCAGAAGTATGTTTTTTTCATCTGTACTTGTCTCAAGGGAAGGGAACACAGAGAGCTGAGCAGGGTCCTGCAGAAGACAGCTGGGAAATGAATATATGAAATCCTTCTTAAATAATTTCCGTTTGTGTTGAAGAAAAGTCTAAGTAAAATGTAAAGTAAATGTAAAAGTAAATGTAAAGTAATTTACATTTAATTTACTGAAAATGTAATGTTAATGTAAACAATGTAATGTTTTAATGAAATACTTTATAATGATGCATAGACACGTTTGGGTCTAACTTAAAGAGGGGGTATTATGCAAAATTGACTTTTTGGGGCTTTCTATCATGTTGTAACATTGATGAAAAACAGATGTTTTTTATGTCATCAATGCATGTTTGAGTAATCTAGTGAACTCTTATTAATTTAGGCTTAATAAGTAGGAAGGTTTGTGGGCTGAACCTTCCACAGGTTCAGCCCACAAACCTACGTAACCCATGCTCCAGCAAGGTAATTTTACATAAATAAACAAAAGCATGATGCCAAACAACACTCTACAACTTCACAAACCTGATGCAATGTGCAGCAGTTTCTTTGCATGTTGATTGGATTGTGGTAGCACTCTGAAGGGGGAGGGACTTGGCACAGTGAGTAAAGGACGTTATAAAACATGTTAACACTTTTTTTCTGCGGATATAACACTTTCAAAAAGGTAACATGGTGATCTAAATAAGTTATGTGTACTGTATGGAAGTTAAATACAGAATATGCAAACGCCAAGACTTTTCACCTGTCCATTTTAAATGCAGGACACAAAAAAAACCCAAAAAACAATAAAACTGATTTATAATATAAACATTGACATTTATCATTGACATTATTTACCAAGTAAAAAAATCTGCAGTGTTGTCTGCAGTGAGCTGGGCACCTGTCGCATACCAAACAAAAAGAAAAGGTCAGTTATTGTAGCCCACTAATGGCTAACTATTTGGTGTATTATGTTAATTTTAGCAAAATAAAATGCCTCTGACAAAAAAAAGTTAATATTTGAAATTTTAGAATTGAAATTTTGAAACTGTGGAAGCTTTTAGTGACATGGGAGGCCGAGCTGGCAGTCAACGGCCAATCTGATAACAGATGGCTAGTGCTAACACTAAGCTAGCTTCTCAGCCACCCTCCAGGATGGTCACCTCTTTGGCCCCCAGACACAAGGCAACAGACGGGCCCCAAGACTGCCCCTATCAGTCAGGACGAGCATCTGCCTGTGGTCATCAGTGCACTTCCACTTCACACCGGGCCTATACTTAGACCCTGCTCACTTTCCTTGGCTACAAAGGCACTGGAAATAGGCCTGCTATAATGGCTATGGTGTTTGCTGTCCGTGGCATTCAAATATTGACTCTGTGTTATAGAGGCTTTCAGAGGACACTAGGTGCAAGTCACAGTTAAATATATAGTGAATTACCAAGAAAGTCAATTCAAAGCAAAGTGATTAAAAGTGCTTAAACCTGTACAAACTAAAGGCTCAAATGTACAAAATAATGGTATAAAATGATGTATGCTGAACAATAAAACATGACTCATGACACTCAAGGTGTTCCTTACAGTTTTTGAAGAACATTTTGACTCTGAGGCTAGTTGACTAAACCGAGATTACACAAGAACTGAATCATGACTAAACCAAGAGTAAACCAAAGGTGAAAACAGCAGACTACACAGAACAACCACTGGAACACAGGCTATTAATCTGGAAAAGTTGAGTCACAAATGCTTAAACAACATTCCAAACCAATGGTTTGGAACCAGATCTTCAGAAAAAAGATTGGAGATTGACATGGCCCATTAATGTGAGACCACATGAGACAACTACTGATTATTAGCCTATTGCCATTGTTTGTGACTACACTTTAATTACTAGGGATGGACAATTAAATGTAATGAAATCAAAATGGCAATTTGAGTTGGTGCACTCATCAAAGATAATTATTACTATCTACTTATTGTTCAATATATGAAAGCTGGAATAATATGGGAGTTATAATTTCTTTTTGTAAAAGTAGAGTTTTAGGGTATTTATGTTGTAATACTTTTACATTTGAGCAGCAAAAGATTGAATATGTGACTTCTATGGCTAATTATTGACCAATAATAGTACATTATATGTTGTAGCTCAGGCTTTTTAATGATACCGTCTATTAAAAAATGGATTACTGGGATTATCTTACATTATTACTGTTGTGTCAGTGGCTTATAGTAGTTTCAATATTACCGTTTATCGCAGTATCTCTCTGTACCAATAATATCGTGTTTCAAAATTTATTGTGACAGACCTATGCAAAGAATAAAATAGTTTTTAACCTAAGTCTTTTTATACAAACATCTTATTGGACCTACAGTTTAAACTTTTCTAATGTTAATGGTCTTGGTGTTGAAGCCTACTTTTTAAACATATCATAACTCTAACTGCAATAGCAAAAATCGCATCCCTATTTGGTATAAGCCAAAACACTGCTATCTTTACATTATCTATCCATTGTCAGTTTCTTACCATAGTGACTGCTCTTATTACAGCGCTCCATTTAGTAAGGAATGCATTTAGTGGGAATACATGTAAAACAGAGCAGCCTGAGCACAGTAAAGTTGCGAAGGACAAACCAGGAGGCAGGATGTAGCACGCTGAAAGAGAGCTCACTGCTGCTTCCTCCTCTGCCAACAAGCATGACACACATGATAAGGACATCAGCCCAGCTCTGCAATGCAAATTACAGGCCTATGTTTACAACCACGACATGCTCAGAAAAATCATATGGAAAAGAGTGCACGGAAGCAGCTGTATAGAAAATGTAAGTTGTTTCTTCCTGACTATGTTCACTATCAATACTCAGGGGGGGTCCAAAATCCTGGACTGACCCATTCCCTTTATGACTGTTATACTTGGCCGTGACATCACGCTGGGGGCGTTCTACATGTAATTGTATATGGTGGAATGTTCAGCAGTTACTATGGTGACACAGTGCATACATTAGTAAACACAGCCAAAAAAGTTTAAAGATTGTTTGAAATCTCATTTTCAGGAGGCTGTGATCAATCGGAGTATTCACAGTCCTGTTTAGGAGTTTGATTTTCAACAGAAATCAAACTCACTGAAAAACTGTTGGCTAATGCTAGCTTGTGACTTGCTTGTGTCATTTGATGTGTGAGAGACACACAAAATCACCTCACCCACAGTAGGTACAACTAAATCAGTTCTTTACGGTCAGATTGTGTTAAAATCTCAAATTAAAGTCTCACTTGAATAACAGCGCTTCAGACAAAGTAATGCCTTCTGTTAGCGTCACACCTCCAGGGAATGTTGAAGATATCTGCTGCAAAGTGCCAATAAAGAGAGTTTAGATCTTCTCAGAGAACCTAGAGTCAAGATGGTTCCAACTGGTGAAACAGTTTCAGTGGAAATAAAACATTCTCTATGGAGATTTTAATATTCCAGAGGATGGCATAAAACCCAGGGAGCAACATTTCCATGGAGACAAGCAAGTGCAGGTCCTCCTCCAGGGCAACTGAGAGTCAGGTTTCTGAATATGCAAGTAAGGACGCATATTTTTCTATGTTTTTCAGTGCAACAAAAAACAAAAACATGCTTTTATTTAGGTTTTGGTT
Organism: Periophthalmus magnuspinnatus; assembly: GCF_009829125.3. NCBI lineage: Eukaryota > Metazoa > Chordata > Actinopteri > Gobiiformes > Gobiidae > Periophthalmus > Periophthalmus magnuspinnatus. Next base: position 27,594,779 of record NC_047136.2, read on the forward strand.
AAAAAGTAAAAACATTTTTAATTTCATTAGATTCCATAGGTCAAGTAGAATTGGTTAAGAGGATGGATACACTGATGCTGAGTCATTAACTTTTTGATCCCCATCAGGACAAGGTCAGAATCTTTCATTATATGTAATTAGTTCTTCTTCCCAGATGTATTAGCAAGTTAATTATGTTTCAGCTGATTGGGAAATGAACTGCAATTAGAAATCAATCAATTTGATTTTATAGCACCTTAGAAGACCTAATTGTAGTACCATGGATCAAGTGCAATAAACAAGAACATGGAAATTCCAGCCTAGTTGTTTTTTTTTTTCTTCCACCAATTGCCATTTTATCACAAACTGGAAAACTTCAGAAACATAATGCTTCACCATAATATTATTACCACTTACTAACTGTGCAGATCTCCCTATTGGCACTACAAACTCTAAACCATCTGCTGGTTTCTGGAGGATCTGGCACCAAGATGTTAGTGGCAGATCTGCAAAAGCCTGGATATAGCATGTTAGGCCTCTGGTGGCTTACGTTTGTTTACAGAACACATCTCCCAGTCTGCTGTAGCTCTTTCCTGCATGGCTTGAAAAGGCTGGTTTAATGTTCAGTTTAGTTAGAAGGTATTTATGTTTTATACCTAAATAAATCAACAGTAAAATAACAAATGGATAAGGGATTTGTGCAGCTTAAAAAAACTGATTTGTGATTCTAAGAGGATGTATATTTGGTATCCTCTAGAATGCTATACTTGGTTTACTTGAGGAGTGCAAAGTCAAATTGAATAGAAGAAATAATGAATGAAAGAGACTATGGATTGCATAATAATAAATGATCCATTTATGTTCTAAACAGAATTAATCCATCAGTGAATAAAAATTAAAGGTGCATTATTAAACTTTTCTAGTAGGAGATCCACCATCTGCTTATCTCATGGGTTATTGTTTTGTCTGAAATGTTTCACAGTATGGCATTAAATATATCTAACATTTATTTCTTCTACAGGTGTTTTTATTGAAGCGGCTGGGATGAGAATCAGCTCCTCCAAATCCGAGGCCATGGTTCTCGACCGGAAAAAGGTGGTTTGCCCTCTCTGGGTGGGTGGTGAGTTCAAGTATCTCGGGGTCTTGTTCACGAGTGAGGGAAGGATGGAGCGTGAGATTGACAGGCGGATCGGTGCAGCGTCTGCAGTGATGCAGTCGCTGTATCGGTCCATTGTGGTAAAGAAGGAGTTAAGTCTAAAGGCAAAGCTCTCGATTTACCGGTCAATCTACGTTCCTACCCTCACCTATGGTCATGAGCTCTGGGTAATGACCGAAAGGACAAGGTCATGGATACAAGCGGCTGAAATGGACTTCCTCCGCAGAGTGGCCGGGCGCACCCTTAGGGATAGGGTGAGGAGCTCGGTCAGACGGGAGGAGCTCAGAGTAGAGCCGCTGCTCCTACACGTCGAGAGGAACCAGCTGAGGTGGCTCAGGCATCTGCTCAGGATGCCTCCTGGACGCCTCCGTAGGGAGGTGTTCTGGGCATGTCCCACCGGGAGGAGGCCCCGGGGAAGACCCAGGACACGCTGGAGGGACAATGTCTCTCGGCTGGCCTGGGAACGCCTTGGGGTCCCACCGAAGGAGCTGGAGGACGTGTCCGGGGTGAGGGAAGTCTGGGAGTTCCTGCTTAGACTGCTGCCCCCCCGACCCATCCCCGGATAAGCGGAAGAAAATGGATGGATGGATGGATGGAGGTGTTTTTATTAAAATACCTTGAAAACAAGCATTCTTACAGTGATTGGGGCCACCTCTCCATAGATCTAGCCTGTAACTTGGCCTGTTGGCACCGCCTTCTTGTCTCCATTGTGCTACAGAAGTTTAATGTCACAATGAGGAAAATTCCTGGCAATGCAAGAACATCTCCAGACAGATTAAAGTGTGTAATTTGTGCTTTCCTAGTTCATTTGTGTTCTCATTCAATTGTGTTCTCCAGTATTATACCACACAGTTCTGTTTTCTGCCTTTGCACATGTTTACAATCATAACTAGCATACATTTCAAAAGTTCCCGTTAAAAGATCTGCTAGCTGACATGATTGTAAACCTGTCAAAACAACACTTCGGGGGGAAGCGTAGATCACAGGGCCTTTGTGTTCCTGTGCGTTAGGACACAATACGTGACACAGGCCTGCCAGCCAGAGAGCACTAGAGTTCTGTAATCAGTTCCCCCAAACTTAATCACAGCCTTTCTCTGTAGTGTGTGGCAGCCTGTGTGCAACGCGACCCAACCCACCACCACCATCCCCAGGGCGGCTCCTCTGCGGCTCTCCCAGTGGCAAGGGCCTGGACAGTTGGGGTGCGTTGCCAAGGGAGCCTTTTCTTTCAGCTGGGCGAAGCCATAGAAGAGACAAAAATATCCTGAAAGTTGCCTCTATAATTGGCTGCGTGGCTCGGAGCAGCACAGCCCAGCAGAACAGTAGAAGTCACCTCTTCCCCCTCTCACTGAAATCCTACACTCTTCCCACATTCAAAGTTCCTCCTCCTCTGTCCACACATCCACAAGGGCTCGGAAGCTCACCTCACTTTTAGGATCAACACTCAACACTGGATTGTCAAGCTGGATTATATTTGATTTTTTTACTGTGATTTTGGAGGATTTTTTGGGGTGGGATCACTTCTGGATTACTGCCATTTGGTTAACGATGCTGCTCAGGTGCTGATTGACGGAATTACTCCTGGAGGCGAAGACGCAACCTCCAGGTTAGAAATCAGGTAAGAAGAATTCAAAATCTCAGTTTATTCAAAAGTTATGGCAAGACAAATTCCTCGTCTTAAATTAGCATGCATACAAAACAAACAGCAGTCTACCTATTCTATTTTTCCAATCTTGTTCTGTTTTTCTCATTCTGGCTGTGATAAATGTGGAACTTCTGTTAGAGACATCAGCATCGTAGTCCCTGGTCTATCATTGAGACAGGAAGTGGAAACAGGCCAGGTGATGCAGACCCACAGATTGTAAGGGATCTGGCCTTGGATGCTGACAGAGAAGACAGCTTGATTTTAGCTTTACCTCAGTAACTGTTAAACTAAGAGCATAAAAAGTATTATAAACATCTAGTTAAAAACATGGCTGGATCATGTTACAAATGTGGCTTGCACGGGCAGTTTTTGTGGAATCTGGGAAGGAAACATGCCAATTACAAGTTTATTGATTTGATTGATTGTGAGTTGTAAAACGAATTTTATTGATTATGGACTTTTCATCAACTTTTTAATTACTTAAAAAATACTTTTAATGAGTGTACGGTGCATATTTCATGTCACATACCTATTTACCAACACAATATTGGCAATAACTGTTTACAGGGTTTTAAAGTGATGTGAAGATACGCTCCTCTTTATGGTCAAATAAAATTCAAAACATCAGAGTTCAGGAGAGGATCAGAAGCCTGAATAAACTTGTTGTCATAGGGCTGTGCTAAATAAGTCACACTTTAACTGCACAAATTAAAGTAATTAAAGTCATTGGGCTGGTGTTCCTACACTGTTCCTTTACAGCCCCAAATGGGAATCAGATAAGGAAACCTGTACCTGGAGGCCAAAACAAGCACTGTATAATGACGTCTCTATATTTCACATATGGGTCAACTCAAGTCCCTGTTTGTTACTGCTTTGAACTGTCCTGAAGCATTTCCATAAAGGTCTGAGTAAATCTGGTCATTAACACCAAATATAGCAATCTGAGCTGTAGCAACAGTTAAACCGTGGATGTGCTAAAATTTATCCAAGTTTAAAGTTCACTGGTTTAATGCCACACAATACTCCAGGGGTCTAGGCTGCCAAACACATGCTGAGGATTTGCAAAATGTCTCTCCCCACTCTTCAAACCATTACATACTTGCACATGTGTAGTCCAGTAAATAGGTTTGTAAATGGCAATATGCATTGTAAAGAAGTATAGCTGCACATGAGACATCAAGTCAGAATAACATTGATATTTTAATGGTTATTTAATTGACCATGATTTGTTACTGATAAATGTTAGTGCTATATATTAAACATATGTCACTTTAGTTTTTCACCGTCTGATACCTATATTCAATCAGCACAAGCTGGCCCAAGCTCTAGATGCCATTGGAGAAGAAATGCATAAGAAGTCATAAAGCAGAGCCCCTGAGCTGTGCTGAGGGGAGAGAATGACATGAGAACAAAGACTGGGATTATTTCTTTCCCAGTAGCAGCGCTCACAGTTTCCTTTACCTCTCTCAATAACCCCCCGCATCCAAACAGCCTGCAGTCAGGATGAGCCATGTTATGGCTGCAGCCAGCCACACACAGGCCTAATGGCAGGCATCACAACCACCAGTGTACAGTGAGAGCAGAAATAGGCTTGTGTTTAGATGACAGCTTTCTCTTAATGCCACCCAGAGTCATAGATCAACCCATTCAAGCAACAAGCAGGTGGTGCTGCATCAGCAAACTCTGTGTGTGCTGTAGTCGGAGACAGTCAAGCCCTGTGTGCGCTGTAGGTGGAGACAGTCAAGCCCTGTGCGCGCTGTAGGTGGAGACAGTCAAACCCTGTCCGCGCTGTAGGTGGAGACAGTCAAACCCTGTGCGCGCTGTAGGTGGAGACAGTCAAACCCTGTGCTGTAGGCGGAGACAGTCAAACCCTGTGCGCGCTGTAGGTGGAGACAGTCAAACCCTGTGCTGTAGGCGGAGACAGTCAAACCCTGTGCGCGCTGTAGGTGGAGACAGTCAAACCCTGTGCTGTAGGTGGAGACAGTCAAACCCTGTGCTGTAGGTGGAGACAGTCAAACCCTGTGTGCGCTGTAGGCGGAAACAGTCAAACCCTGTGCTGTAGGCGGAGACAGTCAAACCCTGTGCTGTAGGCGGAGACAGTCAAACCCTGTGCTGTAGGCGGAGACAGTCAAACCCTTTGCATGCTGTAGGTGGAGACAGTCAAACCCTGTGGTGCTGTAGGTGGAGACAGTCAAACCCTGTGCTGTAGGCGGAGACAGTCAAACCCTGTGCTGTAGGCGGAGACAGTCAAACCCTGTGCTGTAGGCGGAGACAGTCAAACCCTGTGGTGCTGTAGGTGGAGACAGTCAAACCCTGTGCTGTAGGCGGAGACAGTCAAACCCTGTGCTGTAGGCGGAGACAGTCAAACCCTGTGCGAGCTGTAGGCGGAGACAGTCAAAATACTCTGACAGCAGGATGCAGATATTGTCGATGCGGCTACTATTTTCTGGAGAGACCATTAACTTGTCTCTGCACAGAACTGTTTATTTTGACCCAAGGTTTCAATTATGACATCCTGGGTAGGCAGCCATTTTCCCACCAAATTCCACATTAAAACAAAGAAACATGGAAAAGACATTGTGCACCAAAGGGAATGAAACTACACAAGAGACTTTTTACATTTAACAAGTCTGATGCACTTTAAAATAATCCTTTTAACATCTCTGTAGTGTGGAAAGCCCAAATGTCTCTCCAGACACCCTCACTCACTTCATGTCTCAATGTAAGAGTTCAGATTTCTGTTACAAAGCTGTACAGCCACATGGACACTTAGTTAAGCTCATGTTTTGTACCTGCGCTGCCCATAATGACTGTTCTGTCCATTCAGTGCATGGCTTGTTGACGTTTCCACTGACCTCTCCACAGGCGGGACAGCTTGATGGTTGTAATAGGCTAAACAAAGCAGACCTGAAACCAAGGCCGTGATGGAAATACGACTGGGACTCAGGATCACCCTGGTCTTGGTCATCCTGGCCTTGACCATGTCCAGTGAGACTGTACAAGCACAGAGAGCAGGTAAGAGCATTAAAACATCTGTATAAATACATAAACATATAAGATTATTAAGTTGGGTCTATTATTACATAGGGCTGGTATTACAGCAAAAAGGAATGATTTTGATTTTACCATGACTCAATAAACAGACAAATAATTACAACAAATAGATAAATAGAACTAGGAAGTACGAGCACATAAATTCTGGTCTCTGCACGGGGCTTTTGTAACTCAGAAAATAGAGTTTACAGCAGCTATGCTTGTGAACAAGTCTCCCCATGGCCTAGCACCAAAGTACATCTCTGACATGTTAGTGCCACATGAACCATCTCACACAGGGACTCCTGCTGGTGCCCAGAGTCAGGACTAAACATGGAGAATCAGAGTTTCAGTTTTATGCAGCTAAAACCTGGAACAGTCTTCCTGAAGATGTCATTTGTTTCATTTGTTTACATTGTGATTTGAATGTCTTTCTTATTCTGTAAAGCACTTTGAATTACTGTGTACGAATTGTGCTATACAAATGAACTTGCCAAGTAAAGGACTATGATGATTAATCAGAATTATCTTGACTAGTTGACTATACCCACTATAATTCAACCTTTATTTGGTTATAAATGCATTATAAAAATGTCACTGTACAATAGAAATAATGATTTGACTGGTCGACAGATCTGAGTCATAACAGAAACTGGGAAAAATACACTTGAAATATACCCTTCCTCATTCCTGCATATACATTTGATGATTTACATAGAAGTTTATAAGTATATCAAGAAGAGTTCTAAAGTGTTGTGACAATCGCGGTAAACTGACAAAAAACACCAGCTGGAACAGGTGTGAGACGCCCTGTTTTGTTCACAGTCATTTAAAGCCTTTTTATGTTTTCCAATAAAACTGTCTCCTAAAACACGAAACAGAGCTCCATGCTCTTTAGAGTGATCAAAACTATGGGAATGGGGAAAGTATATTAAGTTTGAATTAATAAAGCTTATATAAAACTTTTCAAGTAATTCCAAGTGGAATGATTTCATTAATAGAAACTGTAAAAAAAGTTTTTTCACATACACATACAAGTACTAGTATTAGTAATCAAGTTGGTGGTGGACAGTTAATCACATTTTAATAATAAAAAATAATGCATAATTGAAAATGTTAATTACCCTCTGTTGAGAATATTTTTTGTGCTTGTTCTGCCACTCAAAACCTAATCTACAAAGGCTTTGTCACAAAACTTTACAAATATAAATACTTTTTCTATGGGTTTATTTTGAAGGTATAGAAGTCATTGTTAGAAATAATGGTGATTTCAATAATGAACCAAAAAATCATGATTCAAATTTTTGCTATAATCCAGCATCCTTAAATCAGATACTCATCATTTGGGATTACTCAATCTCTTTTCTCTCCAGGTTGTAAGAATGTCCACTATGACTTGGCGTTTATCCTGGACACCTCATCTAGTGTGGGAAAGGAGAATTTTGAAAAGATCCGGCAATGGGTGTCCAACCTGGTGGAGTCTTTCGACGTTGGACCAGATAAAACCCGGGTGGCTGTAGTCCGTTATAGTGACAGGCCAACCATTGAGTTTAACTTGGGCAGGTACAGGAACCTGGAGGAAGTGAAGAGGGCCGCTCGGAACATACGCTACCTGGGGGGGAATACGATGACAGGAGACGCCATCAGCTATACCACAACCAACATTTTCACGGAGCGTAATGGTGCAAGACCCAGAGCCCGAGGCATTCAGAGAGTGGCCATCCTTCTCACAGACGGTCGGAGCCAGGATTATGTTCTCGAGCCCTCCAAGGCGGCAACTGCGGCTGGGATCCGGATGTTCGCTGTGGGCATTGGAGAAGCGCTTAAAGAAGAGCTGGAGGAGATTGCAGCCGAGCCCAAAAATGCACACGTCTTCCATGTGACCGACTTCAATGCCATCGACAAGATCAGAGGCAGGCTGAGGAAGAGGCTCTGCGAAAGTAAGTCCACTGCCTTAACATTGCAGACGGCATGTTTTTTTTTTTTTTGTATTGTCCGGCTATAGTATAGTCAACATTGATTTGTCACTATTCAGTATACAGTATTGTAAAAGCAGATAAAGCATTTGTTATAATGAGGATTTAGTGCCCAAAGTCTCTTGCCTTAGAACACATCAACAGTCTCCACTAGAGCCACTGCTGACCTACTATGGCACCTGGTATCCGCAGTGGTCTCCCATCCAAGTACTAACCAGGCTTCCCAGATTTGACGAGATTGGGCATTGGCAAGGAAGTATAGCCATGTATTGGTAACTTTGAAGAATGCTTCAAAGTCCTCCAGTTTAGGAATCCTACATCTTCTAAGTCTTAAGATTTGGAGATTGGTCCTAGACACTGCACTGCCATCTCCTGCTACTCCTAGCAGGTAGCCCCAACAACAATGAAGGATCAAATGTAGAGGACAGATTTCCCTATGTGGACAATTAAGGGTAGCTTATTTTTCCTGATGCTTAGTTGTTGAAATTTCCATAGTTTTCACATTTAGGAATGTGTTAGGACACGGACCGCAGCAAAAGGTTTAAATTCCACTCTCTCCTTCATCATGGTGAGAAAACAGGAGATATCTGGAACAGGTTCTTAAGTTTTTTATACATACACTTAATAAAATAAAGACTCTTATTTTAACCTTTTAACCGCACGCCGAGGAAAGACTATGACCACCAAACTCCGCCCCGACCACAGAGAGGCCCTGCACATGCACGGAGTCTGTGGTGACTTCCCTTTGATGGAATATAGAGCGAGAAGGGCCGATGCAGAGAGTAGCTTGTAAATGACAGCATTCTAACCATGACATTTCTGCGGTGGTGCTGCTTTTAAGCCTGCTGTTCTGATGGAGAGGTGTTTAATACTGGAAAGCCGCTCGGATTCGACCTCAATGGTTTTTCCACTAACAAATGCTTTCAACAGAACTTAAACTGACAGTAGCTGAATGTATTTGCAGGAGTAAAACTGCCTTGCTGCTGTAGTTTGTTCGGTAGCAGTGTGGAATACGAATGAGAGAGGCTTCATGGAGATGATGGATGCTTTGGGCTCGAGCACTTGAAATTCCAACCTAAAATTAGCCAGACAGGAAAGAAAAAGATGCCACGATTCCCTACCACAAACTGTAAATAGTGAAATGACATGATTGCACGGTTTAGAGTACACAGAAGAGTAAAATCCATCAGTCTTTTAAACCAGACACTAAATACTAATGTTTGACACTAGAAAAGTTCACCAGTACAAACCCATGAGGTGGATTTGAAGGCAGCTGAACTTTGACCTTGCCCTATAACACCAGAGAATCTGGTGACGCAATGAACACAGGTTATTTTAAAGATACGCCACACAAACTCTTAACTAAAATGAATTTTTTTTTATCCTGCAAGAACGATTTCACTTGTTAGCAAACAAAGAAGAGAAAAGGTTAACAGCTGTGAGGGTTATTAATGGAGCAAAATGATTAAATATATATATTTTTTTTACACTTTATTATGTCAGAGGTAATGTACTTAAGAAAAGGTTTTATGTATATGTATTTTACATTGGATACTTTGAAATGTTGAAACTAAAATGTTTTACTTTGCCACATTAGAGAGCAGGCAGCTACATTTTCGAATTTCTTTAAGATGTGGCACCTGCTGAATTGGCTAAGAGCTTATTTTTTAGTAAATTAAAGGCCCTATATTACACAAAACTGACTCTTGTGAGATTTAAGCCATGTTATAATGTTATTTCCTCATCAAAAACAGACCTGGAGCTGTTTTTGTTTCATTCACACATGTTTGACTAACATTTTATTATTAGTTTATCTACATCTCCAAACCTCAAAATGCTCTGTTCCATCTTGTGATGTCATGAGGTGGTGTTTTTCGAGTTAACAGCTACATAGTTCAGTAAAGATTGGCAATTCCAGAGCTAAAATTATCCTAATGATTCTAGTGAAGGTGTATGGAGTCTAAAAACATGGTGGAGCACTTCCTATATTGCCACATGATGACATCACAAGGTAGAACAGGGTGGTTTCAGTTTGAAAGAAGAACAATATGCAGGGTTTGTGTGTTAAACATGTGTGAATGAAAAAAAACACAACTCCAGGTCTGTTTGTGATGAGGAGACAACATTATAACATAGATCAGAGAATAGTGTAATATGGACCTTTAATAGTGACGTCGATTCCTGCCTAAAAATCTTGCCTTTGATAAAACTAAAAAAAAACAATAGATAAAAATGACAAAAAAAAAAAAAAAAAAAACACTGACCAAAAACATTGTCCTTGTTAATAGTTAAAAAAACACTAGTGGCCCATTTAAGAGTTTCCCTGGTGTAATCTCAAAACTCACCACAAGTGAATCTCTAAGTATATAAGTGGTCAGTGGAATTGGCTCACACAGCTATGCGAGTTATTTTCACTCAGAAAATTACAGCTCTAATGTTACGAGTGGGTCTGCAGCAGCCATCCAAATGTCCAAGTTGGAGTTTTTCACCTTTTAATCTATAAGGCAAAAATAGATTAAAGAGCTGGTTATTTATTTCTCAGTGTATTAGCTCATGTGTGGTCTTGCCTGGTCTGGGCATTGCACGCTTGTCCTACCTCGGAATTCTGACTCTAAGCTTCAAAGTTGGCTGTAGAAATGCCCCTATATAATTGTAAGTTTCAGGCACAAGTATTACTGTTGATAAATGTGAATGCAAGTGAGATACATCTTTCCAAATGCAGGTCTCATTTTAACTCACAGCTGGATCCCTAAATTATAGCCTGAGGGCCACAAGTGCAGGGAGTAGCTTGGCTGTGTAGCATGTTAGCAAGTCCTTAGGGTTACAGCCTTTAAAAAGAATGACGCACTCGCCTTCACATGCTGAATAGCAATTTAAGGTGAGGTGGCTGATTTTTTTAAACAACCCAAGCATTCAGTCTGGGAGCTTCTATTATGACTTTACAAAAAGGTAATAGCTGAGGACACACACATCTAAATGTATCAAAGCTTTACAGCTTCAGCAGGTTTAATGGTTTGTCCAAATGCCACTTTCTGTTAACGTAGCAGAGCTCTTAGGACTGTGTCTGTGTAAGGTTAAAGCAGACACTTTGGCCAATATATTAGATTTTTACATTATACTTTTTCTACAATGCCATTAAGGCACCGCGGCAGGAGCAGTGCTCAGGGGATCCACACAGGAGTACTTAGGATTAACTTGCTGTATAAGTTTTAAGTGGGGGCAGCAGGAAAAGCTCCTGATGTAAAAACTTTACCTTTAAGTCTTTAACTCTAAACACCTTCTTTCTACTTTATATACCGGTATAGTTATATAATTTTTGACAACTGACACCACTTTTACTGAAGCTTATCACAACTTAGTCACGTAGTAATTATTCCCTTGGGATAACTAAGCATTGCTTTACTTTTTGACCCTGTCACCACTTATAGTTAAAAACCAATCAAGATGATGATGTCATCGTGGTTGAATCATGTGGTTCCCCATAAACAATTTTCTGACCGCCGTCATCCTATTTTTAATTTTTAATTACTGCAATAAAGAATAATCTTAACACAAGGATATCAATGTGTTAATTTACTTCACTATCCTCCTCCAATCCTAATGTTATAGCATAAATAGAAAATACAACTGCTGCCAATAAAATCCCAGGCCGGAGGTGTTGGCTTTCTCACTGTCATCACAGCGACTGAAATATGTGTGTGTGAAATATCAGACTGTTACTACTGTCACACTGGAACAGTCAGCACCTCATTTGCACACTCCCAGTCAGTCACAGAGCCCCCCGCGTCACGCTGCCTCTAAAGCTTGGGCTACCACTTCCTTGAAACAGTCTAGCACTCTTTTCTAAGCCTTCACCAAGCGGGGTGTCACTTGAATTTCTCCCTGGCGATAATGATCTAAATTTGAATGTAACGCAATATATGACATAGTAAGGTTGATAGTGACTCAGTGGTACAGCAAACTTGCTCAAAAGTCTGTGGTTCAATCCCAGCTTCAACCACTACATACTGTAGTTGTCTACTTGTATTATTTGCCAAACAACAAACAAACAAAACAAAACAAATCCAGTTTGTGGTATTGTTCAGAATGTAGTCCTAAAAGAGGGTTAGATTTTTTATGATTCTTTTTAAAGAGGGTAATCCAGTATCACAGGATTAATTACAGATAAAGTTGCTTCATATGGCCTTAAGGAGCTTGACTTTTTGCTGCCATCATACTGTACTTTTGACATACAGCATGTCTAACTCCACCATTGTCTTCTCTCCTCAGACGTGCTGTGTCCAAACATGAAAGTACAACAATCCGATCGCTTCAAGCCCAACAGCACCAGTTACGGTCTGGACGAGGTTCCAGGTATGTGGAAACTGCTGCTTTGCTACGACAACACACAGCCCTGGCAGTGTTTATAAACCGCAGACAGCAATCCAGTTTCTTGAAGCAAGCTATATTTAAAATGAAAAGGGATGGAATAGAAAGTTATTTCAACTATAAATACTGTGATAGAGTTTTACCCCATTTCATTTCGATGTGGAATGAGATGGATTTTATTCATGAGGTTAAAATGGTCTTATTTCTGGAGATCTGTAGCCACTTTTTGTTTCGCTCTAAAACTTAAAACTAAGCATTGGAAAATAACTCGAATTTGACCTTGGGAAACTAAACTGTCAAATGTGTTAATTGCATGGTTTTATACTTTTACAGTTTTTTGACATACTGGCTTTAGTATTTCACATTTTAAAACTTTATAATGTGCATAGAAAACAACTTAAATACTGCTTTTTAAGAATAGAAAAATCAATAAAATGTTGCCAACAAAGGGCGTAATAACTCCTACTGGCACACTGAGGAGTGAAGCAGTTTCAAGGAGACTAAAATCAACCACTCTAAGCACAGAAGTTGGTTTATTGCAGAAATGATAAGAATAAGTCTGGTGAAAGTGTATAGACGAAATGAGCACTTCCTTGGTTACCACCAGATGACATCATGCAGTGAGGTCAAGTGTTTTGGACTGTGGAGAAATAGAGAAGTACATGATAATGAAGCCACTAAAACCGTTATCAGATGGTACATGGTTCAAAACAGTCCATTTCACATGCCATGTCTCCTTTAATGTTTCGATGGCCCGGGTTATATGTTTTGTTCTGCCTCTGTGATGTTCAAATCAGAGGCTGCACCGGTCTCCTAGCAATTTAAACAAACTGTCCTTCACATGGTGTCTGACTGGGTGCATTCCAAGGTGCTGTGTTAAAGCTTTCTCTAAAGAGTCTAGAAGGTTTCGGATGTTGTTCTAAGCTTGTCTTCTGGGGATGTGAGTTCCTGTCTGTGTCTCCCACCCACATCCATCACTTTGAGAATAAAAACAGATGCATACACTCTTTGGGCTACTGATTGTCAGAGGAAATTACATTACAAAAACCTGTTGTAAATATTCTGACTTTCAATAACATTGGTGAGTATCTCCGTTTACCACCAAACCAGCTATGCAAAAAAATGATCTAAAATGAGGCTTTGGGCAATGACGCAAGGCCAAGAGAATCAAGATGTCACGATCCAAACCAGACACGACTGAAGGGCCAAGATCAAGGATTACAGACATGACTCAAGCAAAAAAGCTATTGAAGAGAAAAGACACAAGTAAAATGGATTATTAGTGGAGGGTCTGACACCTGTTCGTCTCTATGGAGATGTTACAGCTGTAATGGACGGGAATGTTCCAACTTTCAACATTCAAGTAATCAATCTTGCTGTTATTATATTTCAGGTGTTTTTTTTATAAATGACAATAAATAATGACATTACCATAGCAATTAAGAACCTAAAATAATCTTTGAAAGTTTCTAAAACAACCTCAAAATGGCACCTATATATATATATATATGTATATATATATATATATATATATATATAGAAACTGAAACAATTAGCCATTACACACTCCAATCAAGGTAATGATCAAGGGTAAATGTATGCAATAACTCAATGTGTGAAGGCATTATAATGAAAACAAGACACAGCTGCACATTTACTCCCAAACTGCATTTAATAGCGACAATGTTTTAATCAGCGCATCTTCCTCAGGTCATGAGTGATGCGTGCATACCTACAGTCCTTATAAGGCATTATAATGAGACCATGGGTTGGAAGAATTGACCTTGATTTAAACCAAGCAAACACAACTACACATATTATAACATATTACTGTCTACTCTCCATGAGAACTTCCATTGACAAACTACAGGGCTGCCCCATTTTCCATCTGGCTTAAACAATTCTAATATTTGAACCAAGTGGTTATGTTTCAAATTATGCCTAATGTACAATGTGGTATTTTTGTACATCTGGTATAAAAAGAAAAGCAGATTGACCATTGCCCTCTCGCTCTCCAAAAGCAGTAGACCGTGTGCAGCTAATCTAACTTGCATACTTTTGGGCTACCACAATAAACCACCAGAACCAAAGAATTAGGAGAAGACTAGCCTTATTTCCCCTAGACTAGGCTAGACTTATGTTCCCTAATAACAGGAAAAATATCAAACACTAAGCAAACACAAACAAAAATATAATTATTCAACCAAATAGCTGAACACCAGTAAAATTGATTATTATTATTATTAATTATGCAAAATAGATTTTGCATAATTCAATATAGTTTTATCAAGTGCATTATGGTGAGGTGTGAAACCATTGGCAGGGCATATTGCACAACTATAGCTTATACTAAAGTCAACTAGAGCTAAACTACGGATGCATCGATCCATCCAACTTTTTCAGGTCCGATATTGATTATGATATTATGGCTTTGAACATCTGCTGATCCCCGATATTAGCCAATATCAGTGCAGGAACGGAAAATAGCATTTATTTTCTTTAAACAAAAATAGTACAATACAAAATGTATCTAAATGTGTTAACTAGCTGTTATTTATCCATCAAGTAACTACAGAACAGCATTAAGAGACTTTCTGGGCCAGCTACAACCAGTAAATAGTCTTAGTATTACATCAGTGTACAGGCACAACCAGGACCTCTGCTGAGCCGATATTTGGAAGGCGAGACCTAATCCATATTTTTTTATGGATATTTGATACCATTATCTATCCATCCCCAATCAAAACATATAAAAAGTAAAAAAATAAACAAGTTTAGATTTAAGTGATGTAAAATCACTGTTGCCATAGTAACAAACACTTAAAATATATTTTGAATGGCTGAAAGACATCCAGGAAAAAGTAACATGACTGAAACCCACAAATTAGCATATTAATATTGATTTGACTAGCTTTTGTTGTGGAAATAGATAGATTATAGAGCACCTCCACCCTGTGTCAAGTCAAAACATGACACTTTAAAGTGATGTGAGCCCAGACGATCAAGGGAATCTGGCAGCATTCAGTGGAATGCTCAGTTCAGGAGTTGACAGCATCAGTTCCCACTGTTGAGTCGCATTATCACATCTCCGCCAACTGGCCAAGTGCTAATTATGTGGTTATGCTTTCCTCTCAGCTCCAAAAGACATTAAAACAAACTTTCAATAAATCACTGCAAGCCAGTGACATTTCCTTTTGCACTTTTGCCACTGTGTGCAACTGAGATAACACAAGTGAGACAAAATGGGTGTTTTTGTGCTTCAACTGCATACTACATTGCAACTATATGCACTTTTAGTATTTCTAATATAGCTTTAATGCTACCTCTTGATAACTACTGCTACTCCATCCATTTTGCTAACAAGTCTAGAAAAAGGTTTTTGTTTGAGCCTTTTCTTTTTGTAGCTCCCTGCTTTCATTTTTCATCTGTCATAGCAGTGCTGCCTGACAAATCTATAGATATGGAAGAACAGGTGCTTCTATTAAACTACATGCTACCAAAAGGCTCTAATTACTCCATGTCCGCAAAGCAGAAACCATACATTTAAGAGCTGATTTTCAAAAGGGGTGGGTCCAACAGTGGGTTATTTCTGACGTTATGGGTATGTTTGAATTACAGGGCCCACATGTGCGCTTCACTAAGTGAACTTCTACTTTGTGGATTAGGAAGAGAAAAATCTCTTCAAATGAAAGTCTTCCTTCAGGATTTCATTTCTCAGCTGGAGAAATAATAAATGACCCAGTTTGAGTTATTCTCCTATAATTATAACTCCAAACAGCGTTGCTGATTTGGCTCAAAGCACTGGTCTGCCGTCTATAGCCTCTAGACAAGACTAAGTTATAAAATGTAGGTTTGGACTGAATACCTGACAGAAAAGTAATGGTCAGATATCGATTGGTCACAAGTTTTTGTATTTTTTAAACCCCTATGAGCTTTAATATACATCCATTGTCAACACATTTCTGGCACTTTTCTAGATCTAGTGAAGTTGTAAATAGTTGAGGGACTCACTCATTAGTACTGAACAAATATCAGCACATCTGCCCTAGAACAGACTGACCAGTACCTAACGTCCACAACCATATACATAAACTTATTCTTTCACATTTTACATATTTGTGTTTCTCTGTAAAACAAAACAAAGCTAACGTTCAAATGTGTTTGGCTGTCCAATGTTCCAATGTTACTTGCCAATAAGGGCTGGATAGTCACGTCCTCTTTGTTTTGAGATCCTTTGGTACAATATGTGGAGTGAACAGTTTTGATCACGAGTATGGGCAGCACATCCGGGCTCACACTTCTAACACCACAACAGATGCACTCTATGCTGTGGCAGAGAGAGTAATTCTCTGTTGGAAATGTCAAGTGTATTTGGCACTGATTATGATTTGACAGCCAGGAGACCTGTGGTTTGAGTCAGACTTTATTTATCATGGCTGTCTGCTGTGACCCCTCGGGGTACTCTGGCAGTACTCGCTTGAGGATGAATCGTATCTCCAGCACTCGGCCTGCACAAGCACAACCATCTGCTGGATCAGAAGAATGCCTTTTCCCAGTCTGTGAACTCATCTGGCTTTCTCCACACATCACCCTATTGGACGTTTTCTGGCTGTCCAAAATAACTTTTTTAGCTTGATTATACGCTATCCACTGCCAGTCCAAATTACAGCTCTGAGCTTAGATGGCCTGAACAGCCACATAACGCTGCAGCAAGTGAATGTGTATGATGCAAACGCTGCGACCAGTATTACGGCCAGCAAAAGTCAGCGCTCTATGGCCTCCTCCAACAGGATGTGTGCCCCATAATATCAGCTAACACTTCACTGTATTCCTACGTTGGCAGAGAGGGGTTCAGTTCTAGACTAGGCCACTCTGGTTCCAGTTAATTTAACTTAGTTGCCGTAGAAATGCCCTTGGCTGATTTCTACTTGGAATAATGAGAAGAACTATGGAGGTAGTAAATAAACATAATTTCTGAGAAAAAATACTTGTTAAAACTTTCATAAGCCAGCACAAGCTAAATGGCCAAAACAGTCACAGGTGGTTCTCTCAGACTGAAAGAGTTTTCACACAACAAATGAAAGGGGTTCATATGTAACAGGCTTTCTAGAACAAAGACCACACAACTCCACCTGCTGGCCAAAGTGGAAGGCTTAAATGAAATACTACTATAGACGTGAACAGGAATGGATGTTTTCATTTAGAAACTGTAGAGTATCAGTGTGTCCAGATGGAGTGGATTTCCGGTCGGCTGATCCTGTCAGTTATTGAGCCTGTTATGACTGCTCTGTTGAAATGTTATTTTTGCCCTGTTGCTAATGGAGCATGAGCCTGCAGCCTGTGTGTCTTACCACCTGTCTCCAGGCTATTCTCAAACACTTCAACTAAGATGCTCACATTACTGCCTGATTCTGAGGCTTCCCCTCTGCAACATGTATGTGATGTTGTGAATATTTCCCCAAACGCATACACTCAGTGGGGTTTATTACATCAATAAGACAAAGATAAAATATGCAAAATGTAATGATACTCAATAAATGTACGAGAAAAAATGATGATGAAATTATATGAAACTAATGCTGTAAGACTTATCAATGCATTTTTTTATTGCAATTATTGGAAGTAGATTTGTACTGTACAGTCTTTTTCTGTCCTGTTGACTCACTAATAACACAGTTTACTCAATGGTTGAGACAAACTTTGGTCGCATAAGAGCATGCTATCAGCCAGCATTAGTGGTTTCTGATTTCGCTGCCATCGCCATAGTTACAGCACTTGTTTGTTGTACAAGGGAGTGCCTTTCTAAAGTGCCTAACTATGGTCTGTGGTCTGACCACTTCAAGTCACATGCTGTGGGTAAATGTACACACAAGTGCACATACTCCATGACGCACAAGATACTGGGGAGGACACTTTTCCTCTGCCAAATGGCAACAGATGATGGAGTGACATATGTGGTTTTCTCATTTATTATAAAGGCATTTAATCAAACTTCAAACAGCTCTAACACAGCTGCTGCTGCTGGGTGTGAAGAACATGTCCAATTAAACTGTAACATCAGCCCAGAAATGTGACAAAACCATAAGTAATTTTCACTGTTCTGTCTGACACGAGCCATGTGACGCTTTTTATGTCTGCAGGGTTCGACCTGATGGAATACTTCAATGTGAAGGATATTCTTGGGACCAGAGATGATGAAGGCCAGAGTTCCTATGTTCGCCTTGGTACCATGCCCATAGTGCAGCAGACAGAGTAAGAGTCCACACTGAGCAAACTACAGAGTGACAATAGTTAGATCCTTGATCTTGATCCTCCATCAAAACACTTGTGGCTGTTTTAATAAGACTGTGCTTGTATTTCACAGGGATGTGTTTTCTCAGGGCCTGCCAGATGAATATGCATTTGTGACGACATTCAAATTCAGGAAAACCTCAAGACGTGAAGACTGGTATCTGTGGCAAGTCTATGACAAATATGGAATTCCACAGGTGCGTTCACAATGTTACTTTGGTTCTTGTATAGGGATTTCGCCCAGACGTTCTTTGTTATAACAGTTGTGAGGTACTCTAGTTCATTGAGTACTCAAAATTGAATAATCACTAAAATATCACTAAAATATCAATATCACTAAAATAAAACTGCTGAACTTGCAATTAAGTAACAAAAAACATTACAGGCAGAATGTGTATAAAAGGTCTATTAAATTGTTGTGACATTAACTCTTATATTTTCATATTTGGGTTTTTAATATTTGATTTGAAAATAAGATAGTTATAATTTTACAGTGATGACTGACATGTTAAGGAGCTGGATCTTTTTTCCATCAGATAGTTGACACAAAGAAGTAAATGACGAAAAAAAACTCACTAAGAGGTTAAAAATATTTTGTCAGACGAACAAAACAGGACAGGGATGCATGTATCACTATTCAGCCTAATGCTACTGTGTGTGGGATGCTAGCTCACAGCTGGACATCTACATTTGGACAGTGGATCACATTTAACACTGATACCTGTGCCCTTTGCATGTCAGGTGTCAATTCGGCTGGATGGAGAGAACAAGGCGGTGGAGTACAACGCTGCTGGAGTGACAAAGGATGCAGTCCGAGGCGTGTTCAGGAACCCAGAAGTGGAAAACCTGTTTGACCGCAACTGGCACAAAATTGCCATCAGTGTAGAGGCCAAGGCTGTGTCCCTCTACCTGGACTGCAAGCACATCGACACACTGCCCCTAGAGGAGAGAGAGGACATAGACATTCAAGGAAAGACCGTCATAGGAAAGAGATTATATGACAGTGTACCAATTGATGTGAGTCTATGCTCATATGTTCCACAAATTAGGATGTATTAAAAAAGGGACTGAAAAATAATTACTAGGCCTGTCATGACAACACATTTTGAATTATTGTAGATAATGTTATGATAAACAATACCACTGATAGCCACTTTAGCCCACTGATACAATAACTAACGACAATAACTAATCTAATCAAGATAATCCTAGTAAAGCCTTTATAAACTGACCATATTATAAATAAAGAATGAACAAGTAAATAGTAAAGTAAACAGCATATGAAGTCCTTTAGTAGCTATACTTTGATGGTTTTAGACTTATAGTAATATAATAATAGTAATGTAATAATGGGGCAATGTCAAATACCTTTAAAATCACTAACACCATTATTATCAAAGAGGTTTCCACTCAGAAATGAAATGTGGCCACACACGCTGCAAAGTTTCTAATCAATGAAATGTTTGTTTATACCAACCCAGTTCGATCTTCAGAGGATGATGATTTACTGCGATGCCAAACATGCTGAGCTGGAGACCTGCTGCGATCTACCTACTGGGCCGGTAAGTTCTGTCAGCCAGTGCTCTCGTCAGTCTATAAAAAATACATTTTACATGCTCTACCAACCAACAAAACAGATTCTATTTTGTAGCCAGATATAAAAGAAACACAATATATACTTTTCACTATTGTTGTTGTTCCGAATACTTAGCATTTAGACTCACTATAATCTTTTGTCTGATAGAACAGCAAAACAATAGGCTCTGTAAGAACAAATCTAGCTGGTTGTAGAATTATACTTTACATAGTTACAAATGATGCAAAGCTATTCATAACTATGATTACAAAGTGATTTTGAGACAGCCTTTGACTTTTTACAACAAAGAAAATCATAGGTTGTGTATTTACAACTTATTCTTGGTCTTCTTCAGTGTCCCAAAAAGGTAGTGACAGAAGCTCCCCCAGTAGAGATCCCAACTCCAACCCCGACCAGCGCAGAGCAACAGAAGGGTCCTGAAGTCAACTGCTCGTGTCCTGCCGGAGACAAGGTAAACCCTGTTTGGACCAGACTTACATAACCTAATTATCCTTTTCATGTGCCAAATGCTCCAGTACAGAGTCTTGTTTTCAGGGCTTTCTAAGCACTTGTATTTTCACAGGGAGAGATTGGTGAACCTGGTGTTGCAGGTCCCAAGGGTGAAAAGGTGCCTTCTTGTACATTTGAGTGTGAGACCGACGCTCTCCGTTTGTTTACACTCCATGTGGCTCTTTCAGGGTGACACAGGTGCTACAGGTGCTGCTGGACCATCTGGCCTCAAAGGAGAAAAAGGAGAAACTGTAGGAAAACAAATAAGATATAAAAATATAAAAACAGCAACACAAAAAACATAGATAATTACACATTTACATATCTGAAGTCAGTTACAAAACACATAAGAGTTAATTGCCATGCATGCCCTCCCATGCTCTCTTTCTGTGCCTCGATAATAATTGATCTGAACGATGAATTATTTGCAGGGCAAAGTCATCTCTGTCAAAGGCGACAGAGGGCAGAAGGTAAGTGCTCCATCCTGTCTGCTGCATGAGCCTCAGCACAGCATGTTTGTCTTGGTGCATATTGTATATGCATGTATTAGACACAACATGAACTCTTTCTCTGCTCGTTTCTATTACGTCATGTCCCACTGCACCTCTAATGGAACAGTTAGGATGTTTAGAGTGATGTCCTGAATTAAAGCCCAGGTGACCACAGAGGATGGTAGTAGGGTCAGGCTTGCCCAAAGGCCCACCCAGTCTGCCTCAGGCTCAGGCAGTGCCAGCATGTAGTTGGAGGAGCTCTATTCTAGAGACAAAACTGCCAACATGAATCACTCTGCCTTGATAGAACTGCTCAAGTTGACCTCAAAGACTGGACAAAATGATGTCCCTTTCCTTTTTGGTTTTTACTCACTTATTGCTTTTTGTTCATTTTTTTTCTTCTTAAAAAGCCAAATTCTACTTGCTCCATAAAACTACTGCATTAAATATAACTTTAATGCAGAACATCCTGCTGCTTTTATTCCTTTCATCTGTCACTTCATGGACCAGCAGGTCTTAATCTACAGCTACAAGTAACAAGAATGGGATATTCTCTATAAAGGCAGTGTGCAGAAACACAGATAAACTAGCACTGAGCAGACTGGGGCTTTGTGAGGCTTTGTTTTCATGAAGACATACTTTGTGACAATGAATTCACCCCACTGAGGTCCTCTCTAATTGAATATTTAACAAACTCCACAGAAAGTCCATTAGTGGCGATGCTCTTATAGGCAACTATCTCTCATTATAGAGCACAGGCAGGGGTCTCACTTAAAATGTATGATAGAGGAAATGGCACTGAATTCATGTAAGCTTCAAATAATTAAAAGGCAGCCATCTGTGATTTGAACAGGGTAGTGTGGCAGATGGGGTCTTGTGGTACTAATGTGTATATTTTTTGTTTTTATGAAGAAAATCCCTGGCACAGAAGATCACTCCAATTAAAACACAATAATATACAGTTAATATAAAAGGTTCGATCATAGTGTGTCTTTATAGCTATTGAGTGTTCTTTATGTTGTCATGATTTTCCACAATTTCAACTAAACATTTGCATTGTACACCTATAGCTTCACTTCAATGTTGTCTGTCATTTCCATTGGTTGTATTAATAATAACGTTATTTGTCCATTAACATTTTAGCTTCTAAACCAGTTTTGTGATACCAGGTTGCAAGAGCACGTCAACAACTTTAACCACTATTTGGTGCATGCGTTGAGTAGCAAAGTAAAATAATGAATACTTTTTTACAGGGTGACACAGGCAGCATAGGATTAACAGGTGCTGCTGGACCAAAAGGAGAGAAGGTGTGCCAAGTGATCCTGAATCTGTGTGCTTACATGGCAACATTAAAATGACCAACGAGATACTAATTATTCATTTTTGCTCTACTTACAGGGGCTAGGAGGAGTTCCTGGTATCGATGGCTTACCTGGAGATAAAGGAGACAAAGTGAGAAACATCACAGACTTTTTGATAAATATAGATAATTTTGTATGGCATAACAATGCTTTTTTTCAAACAGGGTGAAGCAGGATCACCAGGAAGTAAAGGGGTGCAAGGTCCAGCAGGCCCAAAGGTATGCTTAAATTCTACCCAATTTAAACCATTTAGGACAAGAGCTGGTTTTCTGTTTAATGACCTGTTTAATGATGTGCTTCTCTGGACCACAGTTTTCTGCCACTGTAAATGAGCTTGTAACTAATAAGACAGATATATAGGTTGGTTGCAATAAAAAAAGCAACTAGAGTAGGTTCACATGCTTGGCAAGAGAGTGCACTGTACTCAACAACGACCTAATGCTATGAATGTAAATGTATAAGTAGTTAAGGATATATTAAATAAAATACTGAAAATCTTACATTAGCAAATACAAAAGACACAGGAATAAAACTGGGATTTGCTCTAAGTAGAATGCATCTAATAATATTATTTAGAAGCATAAACATTAAAAAAGAAAAACTAAACTATACTTGGCTAACTTTGCTTATCTTAAATTGTCTGCAATATTTAATATGAAATAAGAATTAAACATATATTTAATTGTTTCACAAATGTAAATATGCGGTTAGCCAAACAACTTAGGCCGTGCTGCATTTGAAGGACACTTATGTCACTTCCGGCGCTACAAGGCCTGTCCTGGGGCAGAGAAAATGCCCTGCTTTTCCAGCGTTTCCATGGAGATCGGCCGTGAACGAAGCGTGGAGCACACGTAAGAGCGCATGTAACACTAGCTACAATTGGGGGGAAAAAAATCACCTTCAACGTTATATTTTTCTATTGATATTCAAGGGGAAAGATTAATTCCTTACTTCATTCAATCTAAACTGAAATAAACGGCTGCGACGATGACACCTTGGCTCTTCTTCAATAAAATAATAAAGAATTAAAAATGAAACTGTAATTATTTCAGTGTCCATTTTACTGTCAACAGCCGTATAGCTCATTAGTCAACAGCTGTCACGGTTGCTAGGCGACGTAACGTAAGCGACGTAACGTAAGCGACGAAACGTAAGCGCACAGACAGCGGTTGACGTACGCTCCGTGGTTTGGGCCTGTCCTATTTCAGCACGGCCTTTGCAGCGGAGGAACATGGAGGAGCGCCCTTCGGTCGGGTCCTTTGGAAGGTACTTCGAAGTGTGCCATGTAGAACTGAGATACGTAGAACATAGAACGTCGAATTGAGACACGTCGAACATAGAACTTTCATGTGGATGAACGTCCAGTGAGGTCACGTTATGTCACGTGCGAGTGTGAGATGTCACGTGAGGCTCGTGTGTGCGCTCCGGTGACGTACACACTTAAAAAATAGAGTTTGATTACCAGAACATTTGATCGAAACGTCATTTTGTGTTCATTTGTTTTATGAAAAATGAAAACTACTGATTTTAACTGTAATACAATCCAACGCAAATCATTTTTTGCTCCGTTCTCCGTCTTTATAGGGAATTCAAGGTGATGCTGGAAGTCCTGGTGCCCCCGGACTGAGAGGCGTGACTGTGAGTAATGCGTATAATAATAATAATAATAATAATAATAATAATAATAATAATACAAATATCACTACTACTACTACTAATAATAATTATAACAATTATTATTATTATTATCATCATTATTATTTAATAGTAAATCGTATATTTAATAAACATTTCATATGTTTTTTTTTGCAGGGTGAAACCGGCAACAAAGGTGAAAAAGGAATACCAGGTGCCCCAGTAAGTTTTTTCTGCAGGCTAACTTTTATATCATATTCCTAACGAATTAGGCAGCCGAACAAGTAGGCAACATGCACAGGACCAAATGACAGACTTTCAGATGGACATTTTCAGCCGAGATTTACAAGTCAGCTTAACTTCTCAAATAAACATCATGGACTACATCTCGACAGCAGGGTCAACTCATTCCCTGGAAGAGGCCATTCCTGGAACTCCAAAGCCAGGGGTGTAATGGTCCAAACAGATGTGGCTTCCTTGATTCACTCTCCATACATCTCATCCAGGACTGTGTGGGGGCGTTTGGCTACAAGGCAACCTATTCAAGTCCACTGGAGCTTTGTTGATGTGAACGTTCCTATTTTCCTTTAGAATGACGCTGTAATGCAACTCAGGCGACCTCTAGACCCACTGGAAGTTATATCCATGTATAAGCAACTATTTCCAGAATATAATTTAGGATTATTTGATATTTTATGAGATTGGGATGTCTTGTGATTTCAAGCAAAAGACCAGATAGATTAATAAAGGTAGTATGTCCAGTTGGAAGACATTTTGAATCTTGCTGAGATGTTGGCTTCGTAGGGTTCTTAGAAGTACTGAATATAAGATACTAATACTAAAACTGGTGTCCTACTCATTTGAGCAAGTGTCGTTACTAAAAAAGTCACATTCACAGGACAGAAATAAACCTTTCCCCAATAGATTTAGAATGATCTTGAGCTGTATCAGAAAGTATAAGACCACATAGACTAGTGTACACCCATGGACCACTATGAACCTACTGGACCACTGAGGGATTACACAGATATAAGGACACATGGGAATATGAAAGAAAGTACTACGATTTTAGTATCATTGTGGTATTGGGATCAGCATTGAGTATCGTGATAACACTACCCCCAACAGTTATTTCCAGAATATCATTTATAATTATTTGATATTGTATTAGACTGGGATGTCTTGTGTTTTCAAGTAAAAGATCAAATAGTTTTTAAACAGGAAATATGATCAGTTGGAAAATATTTTGAATCATGCTGAGACATTTTCTTTTTGTAAATGATTTTAACATGTGGATAGGACGATGTTGTAGCTACCAAGTTAAGACGCTGATGAGTTTAACATACACTTTGAGGAAACATAGCAGGTTAAAGGCAAAGTGGACTAAAACATGCTGAGTCCTATGGTTTGACAGGTTTAGAGTTGTCTGTCTCTCCATTCACAACATTACCAGGCAATTTCCTGTGGGGTTCGTTGGAAAGGCACTCGTGAGAGAGGAGATCCAGTGGAGGAAGAGGGGTAGCTTGGGTTACAGAGCTCGGATGAATGAGACGTTATTGAAAAGATGGGGTTGTGTTTTACATTACACACAGTTCATTTCGGGAGGGAAACATGTGTAATGATGTAGTTACATTTGGTTTATTCTTTTCTTCATGTCTGACCATCTCATAATTTATATAGTATTTATCGCAGATTTTCTTTTGAATCTAGCTTTATGCTCAAGCAGTTACTTTTTTCTGCTGGTCATAACTATTGAAAATCAGATAGTAATGGATACTAAAACTGGTATTGAAACGAGATGTGAATTTGAGCAAGTATCGATACTGCAGAAAATCACATTAAGAACTAGTAAAGAAGAAAAGTACATTCTTACTAAAACAATACCACAATAAAAATAAAACATTCTACCCATTTTACATGTGCTTTTCAGAAGAAGCAGATGACTTGTAGTTTTCTTTTCAAAGCAGTATTCAAGGATACTAACTTTTACATGAACTGTGACCAAATCCAAACTGGGACTCTGGCTCCAAGAAAATTGTGATATTCATTTTTTGAATATGTCCCTCCTCTCCTCATAAAACAACAACTTATATTACATATTTGATGACAACTATAACGGTGCAGATTTACTATATATCGCACTTGTCAAACTTTTCAAAACATTACAGTACCGTGGTTATTACTCATTTGCGTCCCAAACTCAGTGGTGGTAAACTGCTACTTCTAACAATCTACACATGAATTGGTTAAAGCAGGAATTGAACCAACAACTTTCTGAACATAAGATAATTAAACAGCTGAAACTAAGATAGTGAGGTTCAGAACTCAGCCAGAGAAAAGAAAAATGGTTTGAGAAGGGAGTTAAAGAAGTTTTTGTTAGGAAAGACAATCCTTCCTTAAACAGGAATGAGGGCCTGAGACATAAACTCTCACAGGTCTATGATTCCATCATCAGACCCAAAGCAAACAAAAGGAAACAAAGAGAACAGTAGTAGGGCCATTACAGGTTGAATAGAGTTGTTAAGGCTGAAAATGGCGACAATTGCTGTTTACAGTTTCAGTGTAGTTAGCCCCTCACCCTTCAGATAGATATAAGGCAATGTGCAGCAGTAATCTGACCAGAACTGAAGATGCGGCTTGGACGAGCAGTGAAATGTTTTCACTCCTACAACAATTTGTCCAGTTAATAGATTTAAACTTCATCTTTTGCTATGGATCAGACCTGGTCGACGGGGGATTACACAGACATAAGATAACTACCGGTACCCAAACTACTAGCTCATTATATTGACCTATTCATATTTCAGGGAAATTGAAGAAAGAAAGCAAAAAAGTAGGCTAGTACTAAAAAATAAGCTGTTCTTCTAGTGTTGGTGGCAGTGAAGAGGCGAGTGAGATGGGTCTGCTGCTGAGACATGATGAGGCACTGAAAGATTTCACAAGTGCAGCTCAGATCTGAAAACAGCTTTAGAATGAGACTGGTGGAAAGAGTTGATTAAAGAAGAGTGGCAGAAGATGAGAGCAATCCCCTGCTTCACTTCACTCTTCAGCTTCATTAACCCCAAAACGTATTATATATAGGCTATGTAAATCTTATATATGTGTCTGAAAATCTCATACCATTTTTCCATTTTATTCTGTTTTAGGGCCTGGCTGGTATCGACGGACTACCTGGGAAAAATGGTGTTCCTGGAAAAGATGTGAGTTTAATTAAGTACATTTCACAAAATTACTGTATAATATATTTTACGATTCCTTACTATGCTTGTCTTTTTGAAGGGGTTGAGAGGATTGGCTGGTACTCCTGGTCCCAGTGGAATTAAAGGAGACAAGGTAAGTGCCCCAGTGTTTTAAATCTAATGATAAATATAATAAGATAAAGGTGCCATATGTAACATTTCTAGTGGGGGGTCTGCAACTGCTATATAATGTTCCTTAGTATGGCATTAACCTAAACACCACTGAGCCAGGTTACAGGTCAGATCCGTGGAGAGGTTACCCCGCACACAAAATGCATATTTTCTTTTAGCTGTAAAAGATAGATAAGGTTAATGCCATGCTGTGGAAAATTTCAGGCAAAGCAAATTAAACAGGTGAAGTGTAATTTTCTGGAGGCTGGTTTTCTTCATGATGCTACTGTGTTGCCTGGAATGTTTCACTGTAGGGCATTAAACTGATCTGTCTAGTATTTTTTCATTGCAGATGTTTTTATTGCCCAGAAAAAAGAATAGAAAATAATATAAATATACTGTGTTTATACTGTGAGTGGGCTCGCCTCTCCACAGATGTATGTTGGCCTGGTGGCGTTTTCATCTTGTCTTAATGAAAATAGATGAGTTTAATGACATACTGTGGAACATTCTAGTAAAGGCAATCACATTTCCATGGACACAAGCAAGCGGTAGACCACACGCCAGAAAAGTTCCATAGTGCATCTTTAAAGGTCCTATATTACCCAAAATGGACTCTTGTGAACTTTAGGCCATGTTATATTGTTGTTACTTCCTCAAAAACATACTTAGAGTTGTGTTTTGTTTCATTCACACATTTTTGAGTAACACTTTGTTATTAGTCTGTCTACATCTCCAAAGCTGAAAATGCTCTGTTCCACCTTGTGATGTCATGAAGTGGTAGTTTTCACGTTAACAGCTACATTTTACCTTTAGTTCAGTAAAGATTGGCAATTCCAGAGCTGAAATTAGTCAAATGATTCTAGTGAAGGTGTGGGGAGTTTAAAAATACTTCCTGGAGCACTTCCTGTATCACCACATGAAGAGAAGAACTCTGCCTAAATATGCAGGGTTTGTGTGTTAAACATGCGTGAATGAAACAAAACACAACTCCAGGTCTGTTTGTGATGAAGAAACATTATAACATCAGAAAATAGTGTAATATGGACCTTTAACTATATATTGAAGCATTGCCATCACCAAGAGCCGACTCCTACCTGCCTGGAATCTTTTTATTTCCATGTCACAGTGGTCTACATAACTGCTGACAATGGAACTTTTTTTTTTTTTTTTTTTTTTTCTTATAAAAGAACAAATATTTTAAAATAATCAAGCATTTCATTTGGCCTCATTGTCAGTTTCCCATGCTCCTCTTCCTTTTCTCCAGACATTCCAACAGTCTGCCATCAGCCCACTCATTTGTCTGCTCCAATGAAACGCACTCACATTTGTCTGTCTCTAATTACCTCTTTGATGCGTGTCTCCCAATAGTCCCACACACACACCCTGTTTGATTGCACATCGACACAATTATTTCACCTTGTCACCCACAACGTTCACTTTTCACATCTAAAAAGGCACCATGTCATAAAGTGTAGTTATTTATGTGTACTTGCCTAGAGGAGTTCCTTTGAACGCGTCTTACAGCGGCTCTAATCGCAGTGTTGTTCTCCTTGTGTGCCCTGTGTCATAGGGCGAGAGAGGGCTTCCTGGAATACCTGGAGATGTAGTAAGTACTAGAAATAGTAACTGAAATGAATACACGGTTGTTTACTTGAATGGTGGGTGTAAGAATTTGAAGCTGTTTTTGGGTTTTGTTATTATAATATTTTATATGCAGCATTTTGAGGCCTTTTTTACCTTTCAAAAGATATAACATTTTGTTTTTTTGAGGGCGATAGAAGCTCAGTTGGTAGAGCATTTGTCCACTGACCCACAGGTTAGCGGTGCATTTCCAACTCTAACAAATGAATGCAGTTGATGTGTCCTTGGGCAAGACACTTAATCCCCCTTGCCCTCACTTTCTGCATGTGTGAATGGGTGAGTGGTTCAAGGCTGTATAAAAACTTGACCAGCTACCATTTTCAGTTTTTAATTGCTATAGAAATGTTCATAATTTTGATTTCTGAAACCCATGGATAGGAACAAGAAATATCAGTTCAGTCTACGTGTTCAATACACAGAAATATATCCAAAATGCAGGGACAACTTTTTCACTGACAGTTTAAACATTAATTTAACAGTAAAGTACAGTAAAGGTGTTGTCATATATTTTCATTGGTCAAATCAAAACTATTAAAATAAGTCTTACACAGTATGGTTGCCAGGTAACAGTTACAGAATTATCTCTATGTATGCTGTGCACTAACCAGGAAGTAAAATTATAAACTAAAAACGGTCAAATTAAGAAAAACTTTAAAAGATTACCAGTACGTTAACTACATTTTGGTGAAATTAGTGGTCTAATCTGTCGTGCAGTATAAGTAGTGGGTGTAAGAATTTGAGATATATTTGTGTTTTGTAATTAGAAACTTGATTACTTAAATAGAAAGAATAGGAAAGAATATCGTGTCCTGCTAATTGTTTGATGCAAAATGATATAGCTTTTAAGGACTAATCTGTAATCTTCTTTGTAATACAGTTTCAAATATAAGATATATCCTATGTGCTCTATACTTTCAAGCTATAAAAACAGGTAATATGTGCCTGTCAGGGTCAAAGATTGCTGTTCTTGCCATCATTTCTTTGATTCAAAAAAGCCTCCTGGAACAGTCTGTAATCAGCACTGAAATAAACCATGTGTTGTTGGCATAGATCTGTAGCTGTGTCTAGAACAGGATGTGCAAGCCACCAGGGCCACAACTGAATGTGAATCAAACGATTTGGGGGGATTTCAGTTTTACAATGTTTTTTTTACAATGATGGCGGTTGTTATTTGTGTTATGGGAAGCAATAATGTTCACAGCTTGAGTTAAGGGTTCGATTTTATGCTCTCATCTATAATCATAAAAGTAGACTGATTTTGAATACTTGCTATAAACACATTATTGGCCCTCGCCACTCACGAAGTGATGGCGAGGGGCATTGTTCTTCCTGGGTTTCTTCTTCTTATTATTGGCCCTCGCCACTCACGAAGTGATGGCGAGGGGCATTGTTCTTCCTGGGTTTCTTCTTCTTATTGGCCCTCGCCACTCACGAAGTGATGGCGAGGGGCATTGTTCTTCCTGGGTTTCTTCTTCTTATTATTATTATTTTTTTTCTCCCCCTGGGATCGCAATTTTCACCCCCTGAACGTCAACGAAAAGTCTCACATGGGGGTATCAAATCGACCGGCTTGGCAAAAAATTCAAGAAAATATGCATCACGAAAATGACCCACACACAATGGCTCGACAGCGCCACCTAGAAAATTCAAAATTTTAAAATGAATTGGGAGCCGACACGCATTTTTCACCCTAGCTCGACGAAATTCACACCAGTGATAGAGCTTATGGAGACAAGCAAAAAAGCCAATCATAGTGCGGCCCTAGGACGGACAGGAAGTCGGCTATATTGAATCGAAAATTCGCCAAATTTTTCGCAGCGTGTTTTCAAAACCCTACTAGTCTCAGGTTTTTGGTCCAAATGAGCTCAGATTTCACATGCCACATCCAGACACATGGGTTTTCAAAAGTTATCCACGTTTTCTCCAAATTCCACACGGTTCGCCCGTACGCCGCCACCGAAATATGCCTTCGTTTCCTGTTTTTTCGATGTCCTCTCACGACCACAGGCATTGCCCTACAGAGCTCACATTCACATCACATATGCGAGATTGGGGCATGAATGGAATGCAATATTAATTTTAATAAAAATGAATACTATAGCGCCCCCTACCATAGGGGTGAAACGCCAACATTATCGGATTCCTACGAAATTCGGGAAATAAATTGGGGGCATGACGTGGACCAAAAAATAATATTACGGGCATAGGTCATTTTTCACACTTGGCCACCAGGGGCGCAAAGACTCCAAAAAAAATCATTTAAAAATGTCTGACACGCACATGCATTGGTCTACACAGCTCAAATTCACATCACACGTGTGATATGAGGGTATTAATAAAATGGATTATTAATTGTAATAAAAATGAACACTATAGCGCCCCCTACCATAGGGGTGAAACGCCAACATTATCGGATTCCTACAAAATTCGGGGAATACATCAGTGGCATCAGAAGAAACAAAAAATTACATTATGGCCATGAGTCATTTTCCACGGTTGGCCACCAGGGGCGCAAATACAAAAAAAAAAATCATAAAAAAATTTCTGACACACACATGCATTGGTCTACACAGCTCAAATTCACATCACACGTGTGATGTGAGGGTATTAATAGAATGCACTATTAATCGTTATCTAAATGAACACTATAGCGCCCCCTACAGTATTGGTAAAATACACAACTTTATCCGATTGGCATGAAACTTGGGGAGATAATTGTGGCCATTAAAAGGGGCAAAAAAGTCAATTACACTATACCTGTATTATGTACATGGTTGCCGGTGCAAAGCCACAGACCCCTCTCATATGGAGTCAGGGCCACACAGCTCAGGGCCACACTGCATATTAACATTGTTCTTTGTTTTTCCGCCAAAACAATCACATTTTTCACCCCCTGAACATTCACCAAAAGTCTCAGATGGGGGTATAGAATCGACCGGCTCTGCGAAAAATTTCATAAAATTGGTGTCGGCAAAATGTCCCATGCCCCCTGACTCGACGGCGCCACCTAAAAATTCACCCCTATGGGAGAGGAGTCTAGTTTATTTTGGAAAACACACACAAAAAGCAGAACAGTGATAGAGAATGGGGGGACAAGCATAAATATGAATTGAAGCACTGCTCTATGACAGACAGGAAGTCGGCCATTTTGGATCAAAAATTCGCCACTTCATTCGCAGCGTGTTTTCAAAACGCTACTAGTCTCAGGTTTTTGGTCCAAATGAGCTCAGAATTCACATGGCGCATCCAGACACATGGGTTTTCAAAAGTTATCCACGTTTTCTCCAAATTCCACACGGTTCGCCCGTACGCCGCCACCGAAATACGCCTTAGTTTCCTGTTTTTTCGATGTCCTCTCACGACCACAGGCATTGCCCTACAGAGCTCACATTCACATCACATATGTGTGATTGGGGCATGAATGGAATGCAATATTCATTTTAATCAAAATGAACACTATAGCGCCCCCTACCATAGGGGTGAAACGCCAACATTATCGGATTCCTACGAAATTCGGGGAATAAATCGGTGGCATCAGAAGAAACAAAAAATTACATTATGGCCATGGGTTATTTTCCACTGTTGGCCACCAGGGGCGCAATGAATTGAAAAGAAATTGGCACTTGGCACTTTGACTTACATGTCTATGAATTATATCTACTCCTAGGTTTTTCATCCAAATTACATCAAACTCCACATACAGTATGTACATATGTCGATTGTCAATAATCAACCACGTTTTGGGGATATTGTTTCTGGTTTATGCACAGCACACTGTCAAAATATGACTGCTTTCCTGCATAATTGATTCCCTCTCACAGACACATTGATCAGCCTAAAAAGCTCAAATTCTAATCACTGATACAGAATAAAACTGTGAATAGAGAAACATAATGAGCAGATGGACAGTGACCTCTATAGCGCCCCCTACTGTACTGGTAAAAAACACAACTTTGTCCGATTGGCATGAAACTTGGGGAGATAATTGTGAACCTCAAAAGGGGCAAAAAAGTCCATTACACCATACCTGTATTGTGCACGAAGTTGCCGGTTCAACGCCGTGGACCTCCATTATAATGTGTTGGTCACACATATTTATATAGAAACTGTGTGAAGGGGGGCGGATTGCGGCCGTGGGGTGGCCGGGTGGGGAAAATGGTGTGTGGGGGCAGTGGCCGGCCCCGGGCGGTTGCATGGGGGGACGGTCGCATGGGGGGCGAGGGCCATCATCGCCGCTTGCGGCTTTAATTATTATTATTTTTTTTCTCCCCCTGGGATCGCAATTTTCACCCCCTGAACGTCAACGAAAAGTCTCACATGGGGGTATCAAATCGACCGGCTTGGCAAAAAATTCAAGAAAATATGCATCACGAAAATGACCCACACACAATGGCTCGACAGCGCCACCTAGAAAATTCAAAATTTTAAAATGAATTGGGAGCCGACACGCATTTTTCACCCTAGCTCGACGAAATTCACACCAGTGATAGAGCTTATGGAGACAAGCAAAAAAGCCAATCATAGTGCGGCCCTAGGACGGACAGGAAGTCGGCTATATTGAATCGAAAATTCGCCAAATTTTTCGCAGCGTGTTTTCAAAACCCTACTAGTCTCAGGTTTTTGGTCCAAATGAGCTCAGATTTCACATGCCACATCCAGACACATGGGTTTTCAAAAGTTATCCACGTTTTCTCCAAATTCCACACGGTTCGCCCGTACGCCGCCACCGAAATATGCCTTCGTTTCCTGTTTTTTCGATGTCCTCTCACGACCACAGGCATTGCCCTACAGAGCTCACATTCACATCACATATGCGAGATTGGGGCATGAATGGAATGCAATATTAATTTTAATAAAAATGAATACTATAGCGCCCCCTACCATAGGGGTGAAACGCCAACATTATCGGATTCCTACGAAATTCGGGAAATAAATTGGGGGCATGACGTGGACCAAAAAATAATATTACGGGCATAGGTCATTTTTCACACTTGGCCACCAGGGGCGCAAAGACTCCAAAAAAAATCATTTAAAAATGTCTGACACGCACATGCATTGGTCTACACAGCTCAAATTCACATCACACGTGTGATATGAGGGTATTAATAAAATGGATTATTAATTGTAATAAAAATGAACACTATAGCGCCCCCTACCATAGGGGTGAAACGCCAACATTATCGGATTCCTACAAAATTCGGGGAATACATCAGTGGCATCAGAAGAAACAAAAAATTACATTATGGCCATGAGTCATTTTCCACGGTTGGCCACCAGGGGCGCAAATACAAAAAAAAAAATCATAAAAAAATTTCTGACACACACATGCATTGGTCTACACAGCTCAAATTCACATCACACGTGTGATGTGAGGGTATTAATAGAATGCACTATTAATCGTTATCTAAATGAACACTATAGCGCCCCCTACAGTATTGGTAAAATACACAACTTTATCCGATTGGCATGAAACTTGGGGAGATAATTGTGGCCATTAAAAGGGGCAAAAAAGTCAATTACACTATACCTGTATTATGTACATGGTTGCCGGTGCAAAGCCACAGACCCCTCTCATATGGAGTCAGGGCCACACAGCTCAGGGCCACACTGCATATTAACATTGTTCTTTGTTTTTCCGCCAAAACAATCACATTTTTCACCCCCTGAACATTCACCAAAAGTCTCAGATGGGGGTATAGAATCGACCGGCTCTGCGAAAAATTTCATAAAATTGGTGTCGGCAAAATGTCCCATGCCCCCTGACTCGACGGCGCCACCTAAAAATTCACCCCTATGGGAGAGGAGTCTAGTTTATTTTGGAAAACACACACAAAAAGCAGAACAGTGATAGAGAATGGGGGGACAAGCATA
The DNA here is from genome assembly GCF_009829125.3 of Periophthalmus magnuspinnatus. NCBI lineage: Eukaryota > Metazoa > Chordata > Actinopteri > Gobiiformes > Gobiidae > Periophthalmus > Periophthalmus magnuspinnatus. The sequence goes on from NC_047136.2 coordinate 27,629,662, forward strand.
AATATGAATTGAAGCACTGCTCTATGACAGACAGGAAGTCGGCCATTTTGGATCAAAAATTCGCCACTTCATTCGCAGCGTGTTTTCAAAACGCTACTAGTCTCAGGTTTTTGGTCCAAATGAGCTCAGAATTCACATGGCGCATCCAGACACATGGGTTTTCAAAAGTTATCCACGTTTTCTCCAAATTCCACACGGTTCGCCCGTACGCCGCCACCGAAATACGCCTTAGTTTCCTGTTTTTTCGATGTCCTCTCACGACCACAGGCATTGCCCTACAGAGCTCACATTCACATCACATATGTGTGATTGGGGCATGAATGGAATGCAATATTCATTTTAATCAAAATGAACACTATAGCGCCCCCTACCATAGGGGTGAAACGCCAACATTATCGGATTCCTACGAAATTCGGGGAATAAATCGGTGGCATCAGAAGAAACAAAAAATTACATTATGGCCATGGGTTATTTTCCACTGTTGGCCACCAGGGGCGCAATGAATTGAAAAGAAATTGGCACTTGGCACTTTGACTTACATGTCTATGAATTATATCTACTCCTAGGTTTTTCATCCAAATTACATCAAACTCCACATACAGTATGTACATATGTCGATTGTCAATAATCAACCACGTTTTGGGGATATTGTTTCTGGTTTATGCACAGCACACTGTCAAAATATGACTGCTTTCCTGCATAATTGATTCCCTCTCACAGACACATTGATCAGCCTAAAAAGCTCAAATTCTAATCACTGATACAGAATAAAACTGTGAATAGAGAAACATAATGAGCAGATGGACAGTGACCTCTATAGCGCCCCCTACTGTACTGGTAAAAAACACAACTTTGTCCGATTGGCATGAAACTTGGGGAGATAATTGTGAACCTCAAAAGGGGCAAAAAAGTCCATTACACCATACCTGTATTGTGCACGAAGTTGCCGGTTCAACGCCGTGGACCTCCATTATAATGTGTTGGTCACACATATTTATATAGAAACTGTGTGAAGGGGGGCGGATTGCGGCCGTGGGGTGGCCGGGTGGGGAAAATGGTGTGTGGGGGCAGTGGCCGGCCCCGGGCGGTTGCATGGGGGGACGGTCGCATGGGGGGCGAGGGCCATCATCGCCGCTTGCGGCTTTAATTATTATTGGCCCTCGCCACTCACGAAGTGATGGCGAGGGGCATTGTTCTTCCTGGGTTTCTTCTTCTTATTATTATTATTTTTTTTCTCCCCCTGGGATCGCAATTTTCACCCCCTGAACGTCAACGAAAAGTCTCACATGGGGGTATCAAATCGACCGGCTTGGCAAAAAATTCAAGAAAATATGCATCACGAAAATGACCCACACACACTGGCTCGACAGCGCCACCTAGAAAATTCAAAATTTTAAAATGAATTGGGAGCCGACACGCATTTTTCGCCCTAACTCGACGAAATTCACACCAGTGATAGAGCTCATGGAGACAAGCAAAAAAGCCAATCATAGTGTGGCCCTAGGACGGACAGGAAGTCGGCTATATTGAATCGAAAATTCGCCAAATTTTTCGCAGCGTGTTTTCAAAACGCTACTAGTCTCAGGTTTTTGGTCCAAATGAGCTCAGATTTCACATGCCACATCCAGACACATAGGTTTTCAAAAGTTATCCATGTTTTCTCCAAATTCCACACGGTTCGCCCGTACGCCGCCACCGAAATACGCCTTCGTTTCCTGTTTTTTCGATGTCCTCTCACGACCACAGGCATTGCCCTACAGAGCTCACATTCACATCACATATGCGAGATTGGGGCATGAGTGGAATGCAATATTAATTTTAATCAAAATGAACACTATAGCGCCCCCTACCATAGGGGTGAAACGCAAACATTATCGGATTCCTACGAAATTCGGGAAATAAATTGGGGGCATGACGTGGACCAAAAAATGATATTAAGGGCATAGGTCATTTTTCACACTTGGCCACCAGGGGCGCAAAGACTCCAAAAAAAATCATTTAAAAATGCCTGACACGCACATGCATTGGTCTACACAGCTCAAATTCACATCACACGTGTGATATGAGGGTATTAATAAAATGGATTATTAATTGTAATAAAAATGAACACTATAGCGCCCCCTATCATAGGGGTGAAACGCGAATATTATCGGATTCCTACGAAATTCAGGGAATAAATCAGTGGCATCAGAAGAAACAAAAAATTACATTATGGCCATGAGTCATTTTCCACGGTTGGCCACCAGGGGCGCAAATACTAAAAAAAAAATCATAAAAAAATTTCTGACACGCACATGCATTGGTCTACACAGCTCAAATTCACATCACACGTGTGATATGAGGGTATTAATAAAATGGATTATTAATTGTAATAAAAATGAACACTATAGCGCCCCCTATCATAGGGGTGAAACGCGAATATTATCGGATTCCTACGAAATTCAGGGAATAAATCAGTGGCATCAGAAGAAACAAAAAATTACATTATGGCCATGAGTCATTTTCCACGGTTGGCCACCAGGGGCGCAAATACTAAAAAAAAAATCATAAAAAAATTTCTGACACGCACATGCATTGGTCTACACAGCTCAAATTCACATCACACGTGTGATATTAGTGTATTAATAGAATGCACTATTAATTGTTATCTAAATGAACACTATAGCGCCCCCTACAGTATTGGTAAAATACACAACTTTGTCCGATTGGCATGAAACTTGGGGAGATAATTGTGGGCATTAAAAGGGTCAAAAAAGTCAATTACACTATACCTGTATTATGTACGTGGTTGCCGGTGCAAAGCCACAGACCCCTCTCATATGGAGTCAGGGCCACACAGCTCAGGGCCACACTGCATATTAACATTGTTCTTCGTTTTTCCGCCAATACAATCGCATTTTTCACCCCCTGAACATTCACAAAAAGTCTCACATGGGGGTATAGAATCGACCGGCTCTGCGAAAAATTTCATAAAATTGGTGTCGGCAAAATGTTCCATGCCCCCTGACTCGACAGCGCCACCTAAAAATTCACCCCTATGGGAGAGGAGCCTGGTTTATTTTGGAAAACACACACAAAAATCAGAACAGTGATAGAAAATGGGGGGACAAGCATAAATATGAATTGAAGTACTGCTCTATGACAGACAGGAAGTCGGCCATTTTGGATCAAAAATTCGCCGCTTCATTCGCTGCGTGTTTTCAAAACGCTACTAGTCTCAGGTTTTTGGTCCAAATGAGCTCAGATTTCACATGCCACATCCAGACACATGGGTTTTCAAAAGTTATCCACGTTTTCTCCGAATTCCACACGGTTCGCCCGTACACCGCCACCGAAATACGCCTTCGTTTCCTGTTTTTTCGATGTCCTCTCACGACCACAGGCATTGCCCTACAGAGCTCACATTCACATCACATATGCGAGATTGTGGCATGAGTGGAATGCAATATTAATTTTAATCAAAATGAACACTATAGCGCCTCCTACCATAGGGGTGAAACGCAAACATTATCGGATTCCTACGAAATTCGGGGAATAAATTGGGGGCATGACGTGGACCAAAAAATAATATTACGGGCATAGGTCATTTTTCACACTTGGCCACCAGGGGCGCAAAGACTCCAAATAAAATCATTGAAAAATGTCTGACACGCACATGCATTGGTCTAGACAGCTCAAATTAAAATCACCCGTGTGATATGAGGGTATTAATAAAATGGATTATTAATTGTAATAAAAATGAACACTATAGCGCCCCCTACCATAGGGGTGAAACGCCAACATTATCGGATTCCTACGAAATTCGGGAAATAAATTGGGGGCATGACGTGGACCAAAAAATAATATTACGGGCATAGGTCTTTTTTCACACTTGGCCACCGGGGGCGCAAAGACTCCAAATAAAATCATTTAAAAATGTCTGACACGCACATGCATTGGTCTACACAGCTCAAATTAAAATCACCCATGTGATATGAGGGTATTAATAAAATGGATTATTAATTGTAATAAAAATGAACACTATAGCGCCCCCTACCATAGGGGTGAAACGCCAACATTATCGGATTCCTACGAAATTCGGGGAATAAATCAGTGACATCAGAAGAAACAAAAAATTACATTATGGCCATGAGCCATTTTCCACGGTTGGCCACCAGTGGCGCAAATACAAAAAAAAAAAAAAAATTAAAAAATTTCTTATACGCACATACATGGTTCTAGACAGCTGAAATTCTCATCACACATGTGATATCAGGGTATTAATAGAATGCACTATTAATTGTTATCTAAATGAACACTATAGCGCCCCCTACAGTATTGGTAAAATACACAACTTTGTCCGATTGGCATGAAACTTGGGGAGATAATTGTGAGCATTAAAAGGGTCAAAAAAGTATATTACACCATACCTGTATTATGTACGTGGTTGCCGGTGCAAAGCCACAGACCCCTCTCTAATGGAGTCAGGGCCACACAGCTCAGGGCCACACTGCATATTAACATTGTTCTTCGTTTTTCTGCCAAAACAATCGCATTTTTCACCCCCTGAACATTCACGAAAAGTCTCACATGGGGGTATAGAATCGACCGGCTCTGCGAAAAATTTCATAAAATTGGTGTTGGCAAAATGTCCCATGCCCCCTGACTCGACGGCGCCACCTAAAATTTCACCCCTATGGGAGAGGAGCCTGGTTTATTTTGGAAAACACACACAAAAATCAGAACAGTGATAGAGAATGGGGGGACAAGCATAAATATGAATTGAAGTACTGCTCTATGACAGACAGGAAGTCGGCCATTTTGGATCAAAAATTCGCCGCTTCATTCGCTGCGTGTTTTCAAAACGCTACTAGTCTCAGGTTTTTGGTCCAAATGAGCTCAGATTTCACATGCCACATCCAGACACATGGGTTTTCAGAAGTTATCCACGTTTTCTCCAAATTCCACACGGTTCGCCCGTACGCCGCCACCGAAATACGCCTTCGTTTCCTGTTTTTTCTATGTCCTCTCACGACCACAGGCATTGCCCTACAGAGCTCACATTCACATCACATATGCGAGATTGGGCCTTGAATGGAATGCAATATTAATTTTAATCAAAATGAACACTATAGCGCCCCCTACCATAGAGGTGAAATGCCAACATTATCCAATTCCTATGAAATTTGGGGCATCAATTCATGGTCTCAGAAGAAACAAAAAATTACATTATGGCCATGGGTTATTTTCCACTGTTGGCCACCAGGGGCGCAATGAATTGAAAAGAAATTGGCACTTGGCACTTTGACTTGCATGTCTATGAATCATATCTACTCCTAGGTTTTTCATCCGAATTACATCAAACTCCACATACAGTATGTACATATGTCGATTGTCAATAATCATCCATAAATAAAGAATATCCCCAAAACGTGGATATTCTTTATGGTTCATGAGTAGGATGCCCTCAAAATATGACTTCGTCATTGGATTTAAATTCCTACACGACTTTTCCTAAGTGCAAATGAAACCTGTCTAGTCCTAGGTTTTTCATCCAAATTTCCTCAAACTCCACATACAACATGTACACATGATTATTGTCAATAATCATCCACGTTTTGGGGATATTCTTTCTGGTTTATGCACTGCACACTGTCAAAATATGACTGCTTTCCTGCATATTTCATTCCCTCTCACAGACACATGGATCAGACTAAAAAGCTCAAATTCTAATGACTGATGCGGATTAAAACTGTGAATAGAGAACCATTATAAACATGTGGCCAGTGACCTCCATAGCGCCCCCTACTGTACAGGTAAAAAACTCAACTTTGTCCGATTGGCATGAAAGTTGGTGATATCATTGTGGACCTCAAAAGAGGCAAAAAAGTCCATTACACCATACCTGTATTGTGCACGAGGTTGCCGGTTCAACGGCGTGGACCTCCATTATAATGTGTTGGTCACACATATTTATATAGAAACTGTGTGAAGGGGGGCGGATTGCGGCCGTGGGGTGGCCAGGCGGGGAAAATGGTGCGTGGGGGCGGTGGCCGGCCCCGGGCGGTCGCATGGGGGGGCGGTCGCGCGGGGGGGCGAGGGCCATCATCGCCGCTTGCGGCTTTAATTATTATTTTTTTTCCCCCCCTTGGATCGCAATTTTCACCCCCTGAACGTCAACGAAAAGTCGCACATGGGGGTATCAAATCGACCAGCTTCGCAAAAAATTCAAGAAAATATGCATCACGAAAATGACCCACACACACTGGCTCGACAGCGCCACCTAGAAAATTCAAAATTTTAAAATGAATTGGGAGCCGACACGCATTTTTCGCCCTAGCTTGACGAAATTCACACCAGTGATAGAGCTCATGGAGACAAGCAAAAAAGCCAATCATAGTGCGGCCCTAGGACGGACAGGAAGTCGGCTATATTGAATCGAAAATTCGCCAAATTTTTCGCAGCGTGTTTTCAAAACGCTACTAGTCTCAGGTTTTTGGTCCAAATGAGCTCAGATTTCACATGCCACATCCAGACACATGGGTTTTCAAAAGTTATCCACGTTTTCTCCAAATTCCACACGGTTCGCCCGTACGCCGCCACCGAAATATGCCTTCGTTTCCTGTTTTTTCGATGTCCTCTCACGACCACAGGCATTGCCCTACAGAGCTCACATTCACATCACATATGCGAGATTGTGGCATGAATGGAATGCAATATTAATTTTAATCAAAATGAACACTATAGCGCCCCCTACCATAGGGGTGAAACGCAAACATTATCGGATTCCTACGAAATTCGGGAAATAAATTGGGGGCATGACGTGGACCAAAAAATAATATTACGGGCATAGGTCATTTTTCACACTTGGCCACCAGGGGCGCAAAGACTCCAAATAAAATCATTTAAAAATGCCTGACACGCACATGCATTGGTCTACACAGCTCAAATTCACATCACACGTGTGATATGAGGGTATTAATAAAATGGATTATTAATTGTAATAAAAATGAACACTATAGCGCCCCCTACCATAGGGGTGAAACGCAAACATTATCGGATTCCTACGAAATTCGGGGAATAAATCAGTGGCATCACAAGAAACAAAAAATTACATTATGGCCATGACTCATTTTCCACGGTTGGCCACCAGGGGCGCAAATACTAAAAGAAAAATCAAAAAAAAAAATTCTGACACGCACATGCATTGGTCTACACAGCTCAAATTCACATCACACGTGTGATGTGAGGGTATTAATAAAATGGATTATTAATTGTAATAAAAATGAACACTATAGCGCCCCCTACCATAGGGGTGAAACGCCAACATTATCGGATTCCTACGAAATTCGGGGAATAAATCAATGGCATCAGAAGAAACAAAAAATTACATTATGGCCATGAGTCATTTTCCACGGTTGGCCACCAGGGGCGCAAATACTAAAAAAAAATCATTAAAAATTTTCTTACACGCACATACATGGTTCTAGACAGCTGAAATTCTCATCACACATGTGATATCAGGGTATTAATAGAATGCACTATTAATTGTTATGTAAATGAACACTATAGCGCCCCCTACAGTATTGGTAAAATACACAACTTTGTCCGATTGGCATGAAACTTGGGGAGATAATTGGGGGCATTAAAAGGGTCAAAAAAGTCAATTACACCATACCTGTATTATGCCACAGACCCCTCTCATATAGAGTCAGGGCCACACAGCCCAGGGCCACACTGCATATTAACATTGTTCTTCGTTTTTCTGCCAAAACAATCGCATTTTTCACCCCTTGAACATTCACGAAAAGTCTAACATGGGGGTATAGAATCGACCAGCTCTGCGAAAAATTTAATAAAATTGGTTTCGGCAAAATGTCCCATGCCCCCTGACTCGACGGCGCCACCTAAAATTTCACCCCTATGGGAGAGGAGCCTGGTTTATTTTGGAAAACACACACAAAAATCAGAACAGTGATAGAGAATGGGGGGACAAGCATAAATATGAATTGAAGCACTGCTCTATGACAGACAGGAAGTCGGCTATATTGAATCGAAAATTCGCCAAATTTTTCGCTGCGTGTTTTCAAAACGCTACTAGTCTCAGGTTTTTGGTCCAAATGAGCTCAGATTTCACATGCCACATCCACACACATGGGTTTTCAAAAGTTATCCACGTTTTCTCCAAATTCCACACGGTTCGCCCGTACGCCGCCACCGAAATACGCCTTCGTTTCCTGTTTTTTCGATGTCCTCTCACGACCACAGGCATTGCCCTACAGAGCTCACATTCACATCACATATGTGTGATTGGGGCATGAATGGAATGCAATATTAATTTTAATCAAAATGAACACTATAGCGCCCCCTACCATAGGGGTGAAACGCCAACATTATCGGATTCTTACGAAATTCGGGGAGTAAATCAGTGGCATCACAAGAAACAAAAAATTACATTATGGCCATTAGTCATTTTCCACGGTTGGCCACCAGGGGTGCAAAAACTACAAAAAAAATCATAAAAAAATTTCTTACACGCACATACATGGTTCTAAACAGCTGAAATTCTCATCACACATGTGATATTAGTGTATTAATAGAATGCACTATTAATTGTTATCTAAATGAACACTATAGCGCCCCCTACAGTATTGGTAAAATACACAACTTTGTCCGATTGGCATGAAACTTGGGGAGATAATTGTGGGCATTAAAAGGGTCAAAAAAGTCCATTACACCATACCTGTATTATGTACACGGTTGCCGGTGCAAAGCCACAGACCCCTCTCATATAGAGTCAGAGCCACACAGCTCAGGGCCACACTGCATATTAACATTGTTCTTCGTTTTTCCGCCAAAACAATCGCATTTTTCACCCCCTGAACATTCACGAAAAGTCTCACATGGGGGTATAGAATCGACCGGCTCGGCAAAAAATGTCATAAAATTGGTGTCGGGAAAATGTCCCATGCCCCCTGACTCGACGGCGCCACCTAAAAATTCACCCCTATGGGAGAGGAGCCTGGTTTATTTTGGAAAACACACACAAAAAGCAGAACAGTGATAGAGAATGGGGGGACAAGCATAAAAATGAATTGAAGCACTGCTCTATGACAGACAGGAAGTCGGCCATTTTGGATCAAAAATTCGCCACTTCATTCGCAGCGTGTTTTCAAAACGCTACTAGTCTCAGGTTTTTGGTCCAAATGAGCTCAGATTTCACATGCCACATCCACACACATGGGTTTTCAAAAGTTATCCACGTTTTCTCCAAATTCCACACGGTTCGCCCGTACGCCGCCACCGAAATACGTCTTTGTTTCCTGTTTTTTCGATGTCCTCTCACGACCACAGGCATTGCCCTACAGAGCTCACATTCACATCACATATGCGAGATTGGGGCCTGAGTGGAATGCAATATTAATTTTAATCAAAATGAACACTATAGCGCCCCCTACCATAGGGGTGAATCGCCAACATTATCGGAGTCCTTCGAAATTCTTGGAATCAATTCAGGGTCTCAGAAGAAACAAAAAATTACATTATGGCCATGGGTTATTTTCCACTGTTGGCCACCAGGGGCGCAATAAATTGAAAAGAAATTGGCACTTGGCACTTTGACTTGCATGTCTATGAATCATATCTAGTCCTAGGTTTTTCATCCAAATTTCCTCAAACTCCACATACAGTATGTACACATGATTATTGTCAATAATCATCCACATTTTGGGGATATTCTTTCTGGTTTATGCACAGCACACTGTCAAATTATGACTGCTTTCCTGCATATTTGATTCCCTCTCACAGACACATGGATCAGACTAAAAAGCTCAAATTCTAATCACTGATGCGGATTAAAACTGTGAATAGAGAACCATTATAAACATGTGGCCAGTGACCTCCATAGCGCCCCCTACTGTACAGGTAAAAAACTCAACTTTGTCCGATTGGCATGAAAGTTGGTGAGATCATTGTGGACCTCAAAAGAGGCAAAAAAGTCCATTACACCATGCCTGTATTGTGCACGAGGTTGCCGGTTCAACGCCGTGGACCTCCATTATAATGTGTGGGTCACACATATTTATATAGAAATTGTGTGAAGGGGGCGGATTGCGGCCGTGGGGTGGCCAGGCGGGGAAAATGGTGCGTGGGGGCGGTGGCCGGCCCCGGGCGGTCGCGCGGGGGGCGAGGGCCATCATCGCCGCTTGCGGCTTTAATTGAATTAGCTGTTTTTATTTCTATTGTTGGTTTGCTGCAAAATGTTGATAGAATATTAACTATAAAATATATCCAAACACAGCAAGTAATTTATATGGTTAGCCATTTGCGATTCACTTAATTATCCAATTTAATAAGCCATTATTATCTTTTTTATTTCTGGCATGTGAGAGGAAATGGCATTACTGATTTTTCTTTTTCTTGCTTTTTCAAGGTTCAGAAGGAAGGCATAAGAGGAGAAAAGGTAAACTATCAAAAAATAATAGCTTTAATGTTTTGTTTTCATTTAATTAGAGTTGTACAATTAATCAAACTTGGAGATCATGTCTAATGATCAGTGTTAGTGATCAGTTCTGGGCTTTTAATTAATAGCTCTCCAGCCACTCCTCTGTCAGTAAAAGCACGTGGCTGGAGCTCATACTTTGGAAGATCAAAATTGACTGTTTCTTCTAGTTTATGTCTTTCGTATTTATATTTTGGATATTAGTATGAAAAGCCATCTTTATGTATTTAACATTTTTAATCATTCAGTATGAGGAAAAAAAAATATTTTATATAAATGTGTCATTTAATTCTGCTGGGTGCAGATTTGCAGATTTTTGTAGTTATCACAATTTCACTTATTTTTAGCTTTAGCTTCGAAGTGGTGTTTTTTGAGTGTATCATATTTTTACTGCAGAAAAAGTGAACAAAATCCATCATGTGAAAAAATAAGCAGTGTAATGCTGCAGTTTCTGAATTGTTGGAGAGATAAGTGGCTCATTTCTCTACGCAGATGGCATGGGAGCATACTAATGTGTTGTAATGTGTTGTTCCAGGGAGAGGCGGGACCTCCGGGGCCCCCTGGGGCTGACGGACCCCCTGGGCCTCCAGTAAGTGTCTTTAGTTATTATTCAGTCTTTGCTTTTTCTTGCATGTTCTGTTTACAGCAGTTAGCTTGATGTTGTAGAGAGTCTTGTACATGTGTAGTGGAGAAGGCAAAGCAGATTCCTCTGGTGTTTGTGTTTCGGGAGTTGAATATCAATGTTGTGCCCTGTAGGGTCCTCCTGGTCAACAAGGCATACCCGGAGCGCCTGGTGAATTCGGCCAGAGGGTAAGTCTTGTAACATTTCTGACCTCGTGGAAAGTATTGCTCCATTTCTCTTCATCCAGTTTATTTGGTGTCACAATGGAGTTTTACCAGCTCTGGAGAAAATAATGACCAAAATGGAGTGTACATTGAATGAAAAAGTATATTTAAAATTTGATATAAATAAATATTTTAAACAGATGCTACATAACTATTTAAGTTTTTTAATAAACCCAAAGCATGTAGCATAGGTATGTGAGTCCTGATCAATCCTGGCCCAGGTTCTGGAAATGGGTCCCCCAAAAATGTCCCTACAGTAAAGTGTACCTTAGCTTTAAGGATTTACCACGTATCTGATCAACCCTCATCGAGCTTTCAGACTGTTGATAGTTATATTTTGTAAATCTGAATATTGAAGAGGAATTTTACATTAACAAACAGAAGCTCCGCCCACTGTAGAGGTCCATTGTTACATTTTAAAGACACTGCATAATCAAATATTACAATTCACAGCACAATTGTCAAGAGCCTACCCAATGATGAGGAAGTCTGGAAGGAAGTTTGTGTGTTAACAATTCTATTAAAGCAAAGTGTACATGGTTTGAATACACCCTCATGATGACAGCCATTGTTGCCTATGTGTCAGTCCCAAGCCTGGACAAACGGCAAAACTGGGGAAATGTGTGCACTCTAATTATATTTGCAGCACACCACATTATGTTTCCTACATCCTTTTACATCATTTGCACCTCCAAAACATTAGCCAAGCTGGTGCCCTCTCGCTCACTGTTGGACTGGGAGCAATTAGCTTCTCATCAACAATATGCTCAAATCTAGGTTCACATCTGCTCAGCCGGACCGCGGCAGCATGTTGAGCCAAACCTGTGCTGGCCCCAAATGAAAGACTACACAGCCAGACAAGCTCCGCAGAGATGTGCAGACTTAGCCTTCATTAATATGTATAAAGGGATTATTTTGTGTTGAGATCGAACAATATCCAGCAATATCCCCTCTGCTCAAGTTAGGTTTTAGTGTGGGAAAACAGCGGTCTCTGTAGCATTGTAAAATATCACTATATACATTTGGTTGATAATAGCCAGGTCTGTTTTGATAGCAATTATAATCTGCATTCTGGTGGAATCTTGGGAATCTTACAAGTGAATTATTGATGGTGGAGGAATATTACCACCGAGCCAATTGAAAAGTATTAAACTTTAATTCACATAATTGAATAATAAATAACAGTGCCCTCTTTAGAATTATATGGTTCCCTCCAGATTCTTGGAAGTTCTGAGATTTTTTGGTTTTAGGTTTTATCTTAAGACCAAAATGAAAAGGGCAAATTGTTGTTGTTTTTTTGTTTTTTTTCTTCTCACAAATATATGATTTTGAGGAAACAATTCAGAGAGAATCCTATAATTCAAATGGGACAAAAACATTACATAAGCAACTCTTTAGCAACTGTTGATATTTTGAGGACATTCGACCTTTGTTTTTGGAATTGTTAATTGCAAATTTTTCATCACCCTAAAACAAATTGATATACACTGATAAATCGTTATACACAAATATATGCAGTGTCTTAACATTGTTCTGTTTTTTATTGCAGGGAAAGAAAGGCGAGAATGGTTTGCCTGGGGTGGATGGCCTTCCTGGACCTGTTGTAAGTTCACATTTGTGTTCTGTGAGAAACTCTTGTTACGGCCCACAGCACATTATTCACAGCGTGTTATAATGGAGGACTATTAAACTACTGAGATTAAAAGTAACAGCTATTTCTGCAAATTGCTTCCTGGGGCAAAGTGCTGCACCTGTTCTGAGATTACAACTATGGCTATATACCGCCCTCTAGTGGTCACTTGCTATACTAACTATATTAAATGACTGTCTATCCAGTTAGACTTGTATGAAATGAAGTTTATTAATCTTATGGATGAAGTGTTCTTTACAAATACATTTTCCACTGATCTAAATCCGACAAGGATTTACAATTAAACTGTATTTTTCTTAATGTGTAACAGCTGCATAAATTACATCTAAAAGTTAAAACTATTGTTTTATGAATACATTTACCAAATTTTTCATTACCTATTATCATGCCAGTATTAATGATAAGTAAGATTATATGTTTGGGACAGGGATGAAGAAAAAACAACAGCCAACGTGCATTAACATACTGCTCAAATACAATTAAAAACTGGAAGTGGAAAAAATAATTGCCTTTTTAACTATAATCAACCACTTGACTGATTTGTTTTTAGGGTCCACAAGGTCCATCCGGTGCACCAGGAAACCCCGGACTCACTGGACCTCCTGTAAGTAAAAACTGTTAAAATATATCATTACATTACACTTACTCATTGCTAATGTTGCTCTTACTTATAGGGTCTACCTGGTGAAATTGGGTTCTCTGGCAAACCTGGAGAGATGGGAAAGCCTGTGAGTAACATCAATGCTTTTGTTTAGAGTCAGTGAGTTATTGTGTCCTGATGGACATGTTTACTCACTCTAATGAACCGTCATTTGTCGCCTCTATTTGTAAACGCAGCAATAATGTGTCCTACCACAACTCTGCAGATGACACTCAGATCTATGTCTCACTGCAGCAGGTGAATATGGACCAGTGGATTCACTCACTGCATCCAACAGATCAGTGTGTGGATGCAAAACAACTTTCTCCAGCTAAACTCAGACAAGACTTTACTTTGACAATGTTTAAATCCAGGCTTAAAACAGTTCTGTTGCATATGTCTGAAAGGTTTTTATTCTGCACTTTTCCCTTGTTAATGTTAATTCCCTTGCTAATGTTAATTTTATGATGATTATTTGTGATTATTTATGTTTTGATTTGTTGTATTGTGGTTTTAATGTCCTTCTTACTTTGTAAAGTACTTGGAATTACTTTGTGTACGAATTGTGTTGTACAAATAAACTTGCCTTGTCTGTCTAAAGGGTCTTCCTGGTAAAGATGGTCTGGATGGTCTTCCTGGATCTGATGGTGCTCCGGTCAGTATACTCTTTGCAGTTACCTGGTTTCTCTCGAATTAGGGTCACATGATTGATTTATTGTTTTTGCAAAAAAATACCCAAACTTCTGATCCACACAAGTTGAACCTTATCTTTATTTGTTTGGCTCCCTAAACTTCCTATATTAATCTTATGACTTAAAGTCCTTTCAACTGAAAACAATCACCTCTTTGGGGTGAAAAAAGCATTGCAGTTTTTGTTGCAAGTGGATTATCAATCATAAATAAAGCCAAGAAACATCTGCAACATTTAAAACTCACATTTCACCTACAGTGTTGTGATGTCATGTGAACGCAACCCATAATGTCAAAATGGACGTGATTGTTGGTTTTTACTTGCAAAAGTAAAAACAGCATAAGCAAATAAGGCAGGAGGAATCAAAAGTAGTATAATAATACAAGTATGTATGATGGAAAATGACTTAAAAGTGACCTTTAACCAACAAATAATGCAGGCAAATTTGATTCAGATCCCCATGGTATCTGCACACGTACGTCTGTGGAAATACACATTTTGCTGCCACATAACATCAGCATTTGTTATTGTATTTGAAGGGCCCCAGGGGAGAGCGGGGAACTGATGGAGGAGATGGAAAACCCGGGCCAAAGGTACACTACCAAAACACATGCAGCTTATGAGGTCATTTTAATGTCTTTATTATTGAAACAAGGTACTACTCATGTAATGTGCTTGTCCTCAGGGCGATGATGGGCCTCCGGGACCAAGAGGGCCCCCTGGGGAGAGAGTGAGTGCACTGCTTATTAATTTACCTGTCGTCATGACTACTGCAGAACTGTAAGTAATGTTGTTGTTCTCTATCAGGGAGAGGCGGGGTTACCTGGACTGAGAGGATCTGATGGAGCAAGAGGAGACAGAGGTGTTCCTGTAAGTTTGTAAAATGTTAGCACAGCTATGGTGAGGGATGATATAAGTGTATATATAGTGATATTCTGTGGGGATCCTGATGATGATATTCAGACCATATTATGGCTATACAGCGGTCCATCAGTAATGTGGTAAAACTAGCCTGTAATTAAAGTCAAATCATTCACCTCTGCAGAAAATTCTAGAAAAAACTCTAGAGAAAATTCATTAAACACTTTTCAATGTAAGGTCCACCACTGAGTAATATATGATTTTAAAATGTGCTTCTTAATATTATGTAATAGTAATTGTTTTCAATTGAAAAAGCCTCTTGGATGACAGGTAAAATGTTTTCAACTCAAAACCTGATCCAGAAAACTACTATTTGAAACTAAAATTGCTATTGTGTAAGACTGTGTAATATTTTGTGTTATTCTCCATGGCAACATCAAGCTGCAGATCACCAGACCACACCACTCTGGTTAGCATGTCACTTAGTTAGTTTGTCAACATTCTGCTAATAGTAGCTTGAAAAGTACTTGATACAACATGTTTTTTTTTTGTTTAATAAGATCATATTTGTGGTTATGGGGAATTAGCCTTTATTATTAGATTAATCAAATCAGTAGTTGTTTTCCCATTGAGAAAATGAAGAAACTTGAAGGAATTGCCAGTTTAAATATTTAATGCTAGTCTAACTTTAAGTTGTCTGCCATTCAAATCCCTGTAGTACTCATAATATTCATGATATTGTATTTAACAGTTTTGCCTGTGTGTTCTAGGGAGAGAGGGGCCTGGACGGACACATTGGGCCTAAGGGAGAAAAGGGAGACAAGGTAACAATGATAAACACTGGTAGAGTGACATATTAAATGTAAAATGGCTTAGTAGATACAAATATCGACTAAGCCATTTTGTAAACTGTCAAATTAGAGAAGCCTAGATCTACATCATTTATCCATATTTTTATATATTGGACTGTATTTGACATCTTGTTTCTACAAACAGGGCTGGTCAGGGCTATTTATTTCTTCAAAAATGTGTTCTAACAGCAACTGGTCAAACAGGTGAACTGATCAGACAGGTGCACTTATAATACAGCCTGTTTCACAAACATCACCTTAAACACAGCCCTGTGTTAGAACACTCACACTCACCTTTCACACAGGCAAATTAAAACTGCGTCTTTCCTGAAAAAACGTCCTGTATTTCCCAGAAGCGGAGCAGGTCCAGAACAGACACATGTTCCTTCACATGTGTAATTCATTACAGGGCTGAAGACAAGGTGGCTCCTCTTCAGCCTCTGTCTCACAACTGCTCTGTCCAGATCCTCAAGTTCACACAAACTAGTCCTGAAACTAGCTCACTGTTTGATTAAACGACAGCCTGTATTACTAACTAACATCTAAGCACTATTTTAATCACTTTTGTTGAAAGTTGCCACTGCTGTTGTCATCTCCTGCTGCGCATGTGCATTAACTAGAAATCTCCTCAGATGCCTAATTCCTCCATGTGTTTACCATGGGGTTTATTTAGTGCTGTTTGTGCCTGCTGTGGTCCTCTCTGTGCTGTGCAAGCCTCTGAAACACCCGGAAGGCCTCTAAGGTTGTAAAAGCACATTTAGAGAGTGTGGTGTGGCTTGGCCTTCACTTTAGAGCACAACAAACAACAAATTAATGATTAATTAATTAATTAATTAATGTTCAAAGTGGCCAGTAGAGTGTACTAAACTTTAACCATGCTTCAAACTGGCAGAAGTGAAGGGAAAATATTATTATTTCAAAACTACTTAAATATACTTTTGACATGCAATGATTTTAGATTTTATTTGACAAGCACTGCTTGCCTTGATTGCCCTGACCGCATGCCACTGCTAAACACAATTCAAAAATATTCTAACAAATTTATTATGCATTTTTCTCCTCAGACAGCCTCTCTGTCACATTACACATGCTTATGTAAATGTTATGCAGACAGTGTAAACTAGTGTCTCTATCTTCAGGGTGAAGTGGGAGCTCGGGGACTACCAGGAGCACCAGGAAATGTGAGTACAGTGCCCATGTGGATAGGACTTACTGACAGAATATATTACAGTGAAGGAAGTAGTGATACTAACTTGTTTGTGTTTCTCAACAGGTCGCGAGTGTCATCCCTGAACCTGGTGAACCCGTAAGTGTAATGATTCAGTTGGTTTATATGTATTTATGTCCTTGCTTTACATATGTTTAAAGCAAGGACTGACTTTGACAGAAAAACAACAGCAACTAAAAAAAGCCAAATTTCTTCCTCAAAAGTCTGATCTCTGCTGCAAACCACATGCTTTTACTGACAGAGGACTGGCTGTAGACCTCTATTAAAAGACCCAAGCTGATCGCTAGCAATTAGAAATGATTGAATCTCAGTCTCAGTCCTATACAATATTACCCATTAAAATATGTTTACTTGACTAAGTATGAAATGCCATTATAAAACATCAGTCCCGTCATTTCTGTTCATTTACCTTATGACCTTGTATGCTGTAACCTTATTTTGAAACCTTGACAACATGAATCTATTTTTCTGTATTAAAAGGGAAAGCCTGGAGAGAAAGGAGAAAAGGGTGATCAAGGAAAACCAGGAGAGCCCGTAAGTGATTCTTTTTCCTGTCCTGAATGTGACCTTCACTATAGCTTACTGTACTATAGCTTGTCCATACCTCAAATGTGGCAATGTACCTTAACAGCCACTAGATGTCACTAGACAATTGCTAAAGAAGTCTGCTTATGACCACAATGAAGAGAACTACTGCATATAAACATATCAGACTCCTTAATATTACAGTGATTTTGATGTATTATTCAAATGCATTATCACTACTATTAAAAAACAAAATTGCAATTATTAATATGATTAATAGTATTTTACCTATCTGACTTTTCAATAAAAGGTTTCATTGTGCACTCATTTTTACTTGACTGTTTGCTTTGTGTCTATTGCTTTAGGGCCAGAGGGGATTACCTGGAGAACAAGGCTTTAAGGGTGCACCTGGACTGCCAGTAAGTTATGAGGATCCCTAATATTTATTTTATAATTAATTTCATTTGGTGATATTTGACTTTGTAATTAATAGTTTGATTCAAAGCTACTTTCTAACTATTTCTCTTTCTTTGCCAAGGGCCCTAAAGGTGATACTGGACTTCAAGGCGAACCAGGAAGAATTGGTGACCCTGTAAGTAGAATCTTGCAACTTTATATTCTTTATTATTATCCTTTTTTAAATCTGCATGTGAGTTGTGTAATGTACACTGTGATTCTTGCAGGGTCCACCTGGTGTTGCTGGGGCACAAGGAGCTCGGGGTCTGCCAGGAAATGTGGTACGTACTGTATGAGAAGTACCATTCAGTGTTCAGTGAGTCCAAAGATCTAAGCCAGGATTGAGTTGATCTGATGTTTGTTTTGTAGGGCTCACCGGGTGTCATTGGACCACCTGGCCCGGCTGGAGTCAGAGGAGACAAGGTCAGTCAGCCTATGTAAAACTGGCCACTTTAACAGCATGCTGTGTAGATGCACTCGGACGTGGAGAGAGGAAAGCATACAAAATGTGACAGTGCCAAAAAAGGGACCTTGAATATTCTTGTTTTTACAAAGCCAGACCTGTCAAGCTGATTCATACAATTGTTCTACAGAGAAACACATTTTAACTTTGTTAGCCTGTTTTTGCTGTCTTTTGGATTCTGACTGTGCAATTTCTGCATTATAACAACAACTTTGGCTTTTAATGTCCCCAAAATACAAATTCACACTGTACAGATGTACAGATAAGCTTTTCACTTTTCATATCCATGTGATTTTTAACTACCGGCAATTTCAACTCATTAATTCTTCTTCCTCGCAGTTAACTAACTTTAAAATTTTGAGTTGCTAACTTTTCATATATAGTTTTCTACATGTTTCATAAAAAGTACAGCAACAGTAGTTCAGTTTGTCAATTTACTCTATGTCTACATCTGTTTAGGGTGACCCAGGTAAACCAGGACAAATAGGCCTTATCGGTCCACCTGGAGAGCCTGGTTTGATTGGACCCCCTGGACCTGCAGGGAAAGGAAAGGATGGACTAAGTGTAAGCTGTTTTTTATTGATCGAAGTCTTCTTCTAACAATATGGATAAAAAATCACAAGCCAGCCATCACTTAATTTACACTACATTTCACGAGTAGCTACACAACATAGTGCCCTGTTCTAACTGTGGTCACATGATTAACATTGTGCCTCTTACCTTCACAATAGTATACACTATATTGTCCTTCTGCAAAAAGTGCAATCTTTTGGCAACCATTACGATTCGATATCTTTACACTATTTTTTATCTGTCTTAATTTGTAAAAAGAAGAAAGTAAAATGCCCATATACATTGTTTCTGCAATTTTGTAGCTAGCCTTCCTTTACTTCGTATTATCTCCCAAAAAACAGGCTGCACTATATTGAAAACACTGACACCACCACTGGAGCTGTGGAGTACAAAGTTATTCTTAAGTGTTTTGTGCATTGCATCAGAACAATGTGGCTATTAGAGGAAAGCAGCTTGAGTAGACACATTTGGTGCGGTGTTTTCTTGATGATTTTTCACTACACATGTGGCGTTGTGCTGAGGAGGCAGAAACAAACAGGAAACACTGTAACGACACATTAAACCAACATGGGCCCAAACACGAGAGCTCCAAGCACCTCCTTTTTACAGCTGCCAGGTGTAGCCTCTGGGCCTGCTCATGTTCTGTGGAGCAAGTCACTTTCAACTACAGGTATGGTGTCCACGTGAGACAGTAAAAACCACATTACTTAACAATGGTTGTATGTAATTAATAGTGTGTAATTAGTGAAGTAAAATACCTCACAATGCACAACAGATGTTCAAAGCAGTGTCTCAAGAATACTCTTTATCTGGATCCTGGATGCCCTAACTGAGTTATCTGGATAATCGGGGATATTTTAGTTGTACAGTAAAATGGCCATGGTGTGTAGAAACCACACATGAATAAATCCACTGACACCATCTCTTTGCTTTGGAAATGGAATATTTGTGCCTCTATCTTGCATGACCTAGACTCCTTTAACTTGAATGGGTTTACACAAGCATAATACCAATGATAAATGAGGACTAAACCAAGACTAAACCAAGACTGAACCAAGACTATATAGGACTAAAAGAATCAAACCAAAACTGAAGCAGAGTAATGCATTAGTCCTTAATAGAGTATACAATGCTGTGCGTTAATCATTCTATACTCTGTGGTGGTAAGTTGCACAGTTGTCCTGTCCCCACTCCCACCATAACCGGTCACTCATTCACACATAGGCCTGTCACGATAACTAATTTTGAAGTGTGATGTATCTCTGAAGTAAATTATAGACGATAAACATCTATAATGAGTCTTAGAAGTTAATAATTCAACCTTTTATGGCTTAAAGCTTTCATATATGGAACGATAAGCTGATATAGTAATTATCGTGATCGTGGCCTACTCACACAACACATTCATACTAGGCAAAATGTCTAGCCTAAGGACACGACAGTTTGCATTAGAACCACTCCTGCCACACTGTGCCACCTGATATTTCCAGTGGTCTCCCATCCATGTACTAACTAGGTCCAGCCATAACTTCCAAAATCAGACAAGATCAGGCATTGACACAGATGTTTAGCCACATGTACATCTGCTGAAGATATCTATTGTTTGGCACTGTATTGTGAGTGATTGGTTTCTGCTTTCTCTGCAACAGGGAGATCCAGGGCCTCAAGGAATTCAAGGACCTCCAGGACTGAAGGTGCCACTTAGACTGCTTTTATATTAGACATATTTTATATCAACTTGAAAATGTTATATGGCAGAAACGAACAAAGTATTTGACTTTTTCCTGAGTCTAGCCAAAGCAATCTGTATGCCCACTGCACTGTGACCGCCTTTATGACCAGCTCTATGGGGCATGTGAATGGCAAAGTTATGCCATGACATGTTTTAAGTTTATGGGCAGATCGCTCTTTGCTATCACATTTTCTTCTGACTTATAAAAGGGTAGATTATATTTTTTCCGGATGAAAAGGGTACTAAAATCATATGTTATGGACCTTTAATCCTAAATATGGACAATTTCCCAGGGATCACCAGGCCCAAGGGGAGACCCAGGACCCCAGGGAGAAAGAGGACTGTCTGGAGAGGGCAAGACTGGACCACCGGTATGGGCAGTAGTACAACATGAACTACAGGAGCTAATAGAATTTACAAAAATACAATCATTTCCATTTACAGGGACCTCCTGGAAATAACGGAGAACCAGGGCCTGCGGTAATTCTTTTTTTTTAAATGTAAATAAATCAAAAATAATTGGGAGAACATTTTTGATGTGCTTTTATCTAATTCAAGGGATTGAGAGGACAACCAGGAGTTGCTGGTCCCCAAGGCCCAGCTGGACATAATGTAAGTGAAATGAAGAAAATAATAGCCTATCAGATAAAAATAAATATGGTTAAAACATGTTTTTTTTTGGTCTACTAAAAGGTTATCCATACTTGAAGTTTATTGTTCTGTATTAAGTTGTGTGATAGTATTTATATAAAATACAAGACTGACTTTAATCATCTGAATTGCAGGGTTTACCTGGAAGGCCGGGAGAGAAGGGAGCCCCTGGAGAGCCTGTAAGTGCACTTTACACAGGACTGCAAACTTGTCACCTTTTGGCGAAATTCAGTTTTGATCTCGAACTAGGTTATTCATGTGAATTGTGTATATCTGCAATAAAAGTAAAATGGGCCAGGGGGGTACAGGCTGCACTAGTCTATGGGCCACACGGCAAGCTCCCCATTTTGTGTGATTCTCTGGTGAAGAGTCCATTTACTGTTTTCATTTTTATTTGGTGGAAAGTAAAAATATAACCTCATTTGCACCACAGAAATCCCCTAGAATGCAGGGAATTGCATAGATTTTGTTC
Organism: Periophthalmus magnuspinnatus; assembly: GCF_009829125.3. Taxonomy (NCBI): domain Eukaryota; kingdom Metazoa; phylum Chordata; class Actinopteri; order Gobiiformes; family Gobiidae; genus Periophthalmus; species Periophthalmus magnuspinnatus. The sequence goes on from NC_047136.2 coordinate 27,651,782, forward strand.
AGAATTTCTCCCAGACCCCCTATTTTCCCCATGTTGAAACTTGTGCTAATATCAACTATAATGTAAGTACAGACTCATTCTTGATTCCTGTTTTTTAGCAAATTCACACTTTTCAGGCAAGAAATATAACGCAGTAACGTGGAATTGCAGTAATAGTCACAGCATTTGATGGATGGGCGTGGTTAGACTCATCTCTTACACTATGTCTCAGTTTGTAGCCCACACCTGTGCTGTGTCAGAGCTATATGTGGTCGTCGTCACCCAGTCCAAATGGTGCAGTTCACAGACTGGGCTGTGTGCTTAAGTGTTAATGAGCTTATACTGGTGTAATATCACACCATATGTTTAACACCTGCTATATGAGGTTTATTCCGTTAAAGGAGTTCACCATGAAAATCAGGGTGTAAGACTAGATATAATTTACTTTTACACTTTTGACATGATTTTTGACAAATATTTTCTGTCATTTCTTTTACACAGGGTAAAGTAGCTGACCTGCCTAACCTCAAGGTAGGACACCTTTAAAAATGAACACTATTATTGTTATATATATTTATTTTTGATTTTACCACTAAACTCACATATTTATTTTCTCTATAGGACATATGCTCCGATTGCCCTGCAGGCCCCCCTGGTCCTCCTGGTATGCCTGGACTCCCCGGAGACAAAGGACATACAGGTCCCCCAGGCAAAAGTGGACAAGATGGCTTCCAGGTCAGACAAAATTATATGAATGCATATTATAGATCTAATAATAAGACAGAAAGTTTCCCTGATATAGAAATGTCTTCTCTGATCTCTCTTTTAAATAAGCCATGAGGCACAGTGCTCTTAGTTCATCCATCACTGCAGTGCAGAGCAGTGAGGCTGTGGATCATTAGCTCGTCCTCCTCTGAGGGCACCACTCAACCATTAGGACCCTCTCACAGCTCCCTCTGTCTGCTGCACACAGACTGATGTGCTGTCTTATCATTACAGGGCCCACCCGGACCAGCCGGACCTCAGGGACCACCTGGAACTGATGGCACAAAGGCACGTTCACATACACGCCACCCTAATGAATCTCATGGACACGCGCTCATTAGTTGCTTTGTAGATTCTTTATTATTGCTTGCTTCAGAAAACATGGTGTTTTTAATGAAACCTTGACCAAGGTTACACAGAAAACACTTTAGACTTTGAAGAGTTTATTAGGTACACTTGTTCAGCTGATAAACAATATACATCCTCATCCACAGTTTTGGTTCTCAACATCCTTCACTCCCAATCACTGTGACATCACAGTAATATACAAAAGGTCAAACCATGCACATAACCAAAAGGATCACTTAGTTATTGTGTTTACTTTTATTGCCATAGTTGTTCCATCAAAAGTATTACATCTTTTAAGTTTATATTTCATTAGAAAACGTGGAACATCAGTTTGACAGTGGTGACGCTGCTTAACACTGAACTTGGCATTTTCTGTGACAGACCTTAAAGCTACCATCCCTAAGTTTCTTTGATTTTTATTTTACCAACAGATGGCAGGTGTGAAACCTGTTCCTTCACCCCCCCCCTCCTCTTACCCAGGGCCTTTCCCAAACAACTCCCTTCTCCTTTCCCTATGCCCTAATACTCAGTTTTGCGCATTCATGTGAAGGGGAGTGCTATCCGAAATAATCCAGCTCTGAGGGAGTAGGGCAGATAAGTCCCTTGACCACGAGGGAGATGCCAATAGCCTGTGTGCGTGACACCAGAGAGCAGCCCCACATGCTGCAGGCACCAAATGAGTTTAGATTTACATTGTTTAGGTTTATTTAGAAATGAAAATATGATAATTTAGGCATTAGTGAGGTGTAGTATTTATATAAAGTGAAAATGCTACTGAGATGAAACGTGTATTTATTTTGGTGTGGAAAAGTTGAAGCAAGATAATATAAATATATTAGAAATGTTTTCTCACCGGTAAGATGCAAAATGAGCTACGCTAATTAACACACATTTCTTGTCTTAAGACATGATGTGAAAACAAGTGATTAAATACAAAATGATTCATATAGGCGTCATTTGTTCAAGCAAGCCCTACTTGTGAAGATTTGAGCAATGTATGCTTAGAGAAGGAGTTTTACAATTGTGTGAAGACACTGGTGTAAAAGGAAATATTTGAATATGCAGGGGACTTCATATTTTTTTGTATATATTTTATAATACTGTCAAATATTTACACAGCACAAATACTAAAACAACCCAGAAGGTAGCGGTAAAATGCATTTAAGAGTAGACTAGAACGCTATCAGACAGAAGCAATATAGATAGTATCTAATGGTAATATGTCAGAATGCAACATGGCTGGGTTAGTCTAATTACGGCTAGTGGCTTTAATTAATCTATGTACTGTATTCAGACCAAAACTTCAAAGTCTTAGTTGGTATTCTATCCAAAAAAAACAGTCGAGGATGCAAGGTCTGCATCTGCAGAAACTGATAAAGAAGCATGAGCCAAGCTGCGAATAATATGTTTTTGAGTATTTTCAACTCACTCACTGACAGAGCAGAAAGAACAATATGTATTCGTTTGCCTCACCACAGGGAATCAAAGGAGACCGAGGGCCTGCTGGCGCTCCAGGAGACAAAGGAGACAAGGTAGTGTATAGGCCTACACTTTGCAGTGTTTGCCTTTTCTTTCAACAGTACAGTCTTGTGTGAAAAATAAACTTTATTACCTGCTCTTTGCATTCCCAGGGTCACCCAGGTCCCCCTGGTCACCCCGGCCCACCTGGAATAATGGGATCCGCTGTAAGTGCACATGTTTGTAATTCACTAAGGCCGCTCTTAAAGGCTGTTAAAGTGCACACATTTATTTGGAGTTAGCCTCTCAGTGGTCCACCTTTCTATTTTTATGGCCCTCCCCTGACACTGTGCCTGTCCTCTGCAGGGTAACGACGGACAGCCCGGCCCTCCTGGTCCCCCGGGGCCCCCTGGAGAAAAGGTCAGTCAACATGTGGTATACTCAGAAAACGTATTACCCATGTGTCATTATTGTACAGAGCTTCCCCATGCTACATGTAGGTCAGCCGGCCTCGTGGTAATAGTTGCCATTAATCATTTCTGCTCCTGTGTGATGGTGACCCGCTTGTCTGTTTGTTTTGTATCAGGGCAAAGAGGGTCTCAAAGGAATCCAGGGACCACCAGGTCTTCCGGGATTAATGGTAAGAGGCAATCATGAAGATACAGTATATTTTTAGTGTGTGCTCTTAACAATGAGAAGTATGTGATGAATGCAGGGAAATTAAAACTGCTGTTTTCTATAGGGCGAGCCTGGAAAAATGGGAAAAGATGGACGCCCAGGTGAACAGGGAGAGTCAGTAAGTAAATTTAAATGAATGTATAAACAAAATGATACAGATGACAGATAAAAAAAAATAATCCAAAATATCTTTCTAATTCTGGTGTAATTGTAGGGCAAACAAGGAGAGCCTGGACCACCTGGACCTCCCGGACTCAGGGGACTTCCCGTAAGCACTCCTATTAATATGGAAGACATGGAAGAATCAGGTTGTGCTAATGAATCACTTACTGTTCTTGATTCACTTTGCAGGGATTTAAAGGCCACAGAGGGGAACCTGGACTTCCAGGGCAAAAGGTCCGTATCTGTAATGAACTTTAAAATAAGAATCATATGTAGAATCCATCCTGTTCTTAGCTAATGGTGGCTGGCGAGGAAGTTGTTTCATTTCATGCATAAAACCTCAAGTCCGGGCTGGTTATGAAAAGCTATGAAAAGTGTACCATATAGAGAAGATTTTGACAATTGTTTTATGAAAATGGCCTTTTTTAACTTTCTACCATGTCATAGTATTGTTCCCTCATCAGAAACAAGCCTGAAGTGGTTTGATATGTCATCTGTGCATGTTTGAGTCATCTAGTGATCTCCCCTGTGCACTATTCGAACCCTCCTTACAGTTAACAATACAATCCTGTCCAAGACTCGGCCCACAAGCCTATGTCACCCATGCCGCCACATGACAATTTTCTATAAATCTACAAAAACATGAAATAAAACAATACACTACAGCTTCACAAACCAGATGTGATGTGCAGTAGTTACAGGATGTATGCCAATTGTAATGTGGCACTCTGAAGGGAGAGTGACTCAGCAGAGAGAGCAAAAGGAGGGGCAACTCAGACTTCAAAAATGACACTAAAGCTTATTAAAGTCTTAATAAGTCCTTTTTAGCAAATATAGCATTTTCAAAACAATAAAAGTTAACATAGTTAAATAAATGTTAGCAGTTACTACCCCACAGAAGTCCCTATTTTTTTTTTTTAAATGAAATGTGTGGTGCAGAATTATGGCCATACGATTTTACCTTGATGGTGCTGCAGAGATTTTTCATTGTGTCAAACTGTCAGAGAATGCGACACATCAGAGAGCAAGAAAGACTGTCCCATTCATCAGTGGTGTATTTGTGAGCGGGTTTCTTGGCTGTGACAGTAGAACAATAAACAGGAAGAGCAACTCAGATAGCACCTGTGTTTAGAGCTGCTGTCTGGAGTGGTGCACGAACATTCACAAGCCTTATAACAAAACAATGAATTAACTCGCAGATCTCATATCCTTACATAGTTGCTCAGTGCTCATAACATGATTACCTATTCAGTTCAGTTCTTACCCTCCAATGTGCTTCATCAACCTCTAAGAGCAGGCTGGCTTTAAGGGCGGGTGATACAACAAACATTCCAGACATGGAAAATGCATGGGAAATGAGAAAAAGGCCAAATGTTTTGGAAAATATGTATTTTGTCCTTGAGAATTTCTTCACACTTGCTGTATTATTGGATATCAAATTAATAGAGACACCCATTACTGCCACTTATCAGAGCTAAAATCCACTAAAATACAGGAAATTGCAGCTATTTTGTAAAAAAAAAAAGTAAGAGTGTAACATTAGACTCACAAAGTTCCATTCACACACGGAGAATGTTTGCTTGTTTATTCCAAGTCGATATGATTGGGTTCACTGTCCTCTCCATCTAATTTGAGTTCCATCAGAAAATAAGCCTGCTCCAGTTACCTTTCAAAAAGCTATTAGATTTCAAGAAATGTGTTAAAACCAAAAGTGAGACCTAGCTTCTGAGAAAATCATGATATGGACTTTTTGGCCCATCACCTCTTTCTTAGTTGGCTTTATGGAATTCATAATGATTGTATAGGATCACTTTGCTTCATATTAAGATAAGATAAGCAAACCTTTACTTGTCCCACACTAGGGCTATGTTTATGTATACAGCAGTACATTATCGGCTGCCAATGCTAGTAATCCAAATGCTCTCTTCTACCATTGAATTACAATGATTTGTCAGTTGTGATGTAATATTGTCAGAATTATGTAAAAATCCCCCATTTGCCAACCTGCCTGGCCTACCACTTTTCTACAGACGCTTAGCTAAAAAGCACATTTTGGCACATTGCGCTGTTGCATTTTCCATTCCATTCTAACAGAGCCATCGGAGCAGTCTGTGTGTCAGGCTCTGCAGAAGAGAGGCCTGTGTCACCGTGGCCACAATAGAATCATTATAAAAGCAACAGCCGCACAGCCCTGTAGCCTCCTCTGACAGCAGACCTCCCATTAAAGCACACTGAGAACTCTTCCCACACGGCGCCATGACACCCACTCCACACTAAGCCTCATTTGTGTCAATAAACGCCACTCATAAGGGAAATTATAGACAGTTATTATTACACAGCAAAATGAAAACTGAGGCAAATATATTAAAAAAGCACCAATTTTATCCGAGCTGTAGCGGTAGAGTTTTTCACATTACATACAATCTTTTTTTTCAGTTTACTACATGCAAATGACTTTCAAATAACAGTTTTATTTCCATATTTTATATATTCATCAGCGCGAGTAGAGTAAAGCTGAAGCTTGGTTCTTATATTCCTAAACAAAATGTGTCTTTTCCAGGGTGAAGATGGAAAGCCTGGGGTACCGGGCCGTGAGGGCAAACCCGGCAAAGAGGTACATCTATCAGAGAAATGGCTTATCTCAGAGTTTTACATTAGTGTTGGTTAGACTATTATTCATTAAGGGCTTAGCAACACTTGGTGGCAGTAGGCTAATTCTTCAGGCTCTTTACGAGTATGCCTGTTGTGGGATGGAGTGACAGAGCTGTAATCACAGTAACACTGACTATTGGTGAGTGTCTTGTCTAAGGAGACGGCTAATAAGAATCTAACTGAGAACTAATTTTGTTTGTTTTCACTGGTCAAACATGTGTAACACTGGAGCTAGTGGTCAGACTGTAGTTACTACAGACTGCTTGTGTCTTTGTGCTACTGCTCTTGTGTTTTTCTCTTTGTCTACTGACATGATGTACGTCACTGGTTGTCCCCAACAACTCTTTTAGAAGATATTTTCTCACCAAAGTTTGATGCCTTTTCCCACTCACATATATGATCAAAGACAAAACAGAACCTTGAATAAGGTCACATCTGACAAGACTGAAAGCTGTAATGTTTGTTGCAGGGTCCTAAGGGGCCCCCTGGACTTGAGGGCATGATGGGACCACGAGGAGAGTCGGTGAGTGGGTCCTCTCACTGAGCACATTCAGCATCTTTCTGACACATAGATCTAAACTGTACACAGCACTGTAGTCATTCCTCTCACTGTCCTTCAAACCCCCTTTGTGCAGACAACTCCCCTCACTTACAGTTTTATTTCCTCAGGGCAAACCTGGAGAACCAGGACCATCAGGGAAAGCCGGCCTCCCTGGAACGCCTGTGAGTAATGAATGTAGCTTTAGGAGCACTAAGTACAGCATACACTGAAAGGACGAGGCAATCCAAGTGAAGATTTTTATTTCCGAGTGCAGTTTGGCTATATAGTGGGTGTAGCTGTGGGCAGGAGGATGCAGAGAGTTTCAAGAAGAGATGAGCTGTCAGTTTAATATAGAGAAGTGCAGAAATAGTCTTCCTCTCTGTGGCTTTTCCCAGAGCGGGTTTAGAAGAAAGGGAGTGTTACAGAGCGCCGTAGGAGTGGGAACCAACAGCAGGTCTACGGAACTGTTCAGCTAACCAACCAACTCTAATATTATGTATATATACCTAAAGACATACAAATCACAGTTTAATTACAGCAACAGGTTACACACAGCAAACTCAGCTATAACAATTATAAATGTATATTCTGTGTCCCTGGTGGATATTATAACTATATTGTACTCAGGTGCAAAGCACCCTGTCGAGCTGTACTTCATGCATGGAATTGGTTTGTTTTGGTGTACAACTGTAGACGCAAATGTACAGTGCATGTACATTATAGATTAGACTAGTAAAATACAGCCTCTGAAACCCTCTCCTCCTGCACATCTCAGGCTGCAGTGGTGAGTCTCGTCACACTTGATGAATGTGCTGAACACACAGTTCCCGTGAAGTCTCATGGTGCAATGAATGGCTCCAGCCTGAATCACAATGACAAAACATTATGTGAGAGAATCTATAATACAATCCTATGTGCAACACCTAGAGCAGTGGCGTGGTAGCAGAGCAGAGGGAGGAGCAGGGAGTTCTGCAGGGGAGAGCCATGTGACTGAGGGTCTGGTCCTTCAATCTATCACTCTTCACGTATGTTTAGAGCATGGAAAGGTAGAATAATACTCAGCGATTGACACAAGCCTCTGATAACTCCCCCAGCATCTTGTTCTTAAGCCACATTGTAAATATGAATTCTAATCTCTTTGATCAGTGGTGTCCCAGCAGCAGACTATTTTATGTGATGTGTTATCCAGGCCAGTGCAACCTGTCCAAAAGAAATCCTGCTAAATGTTAATCTTCCTGAATCCTCACTAATGAGTGGGCTTTCATAGTACAAGTACAGTAGTCCACGTGTGCAGCATGTGACGTGTGCTCTCTGCAGGGGCTGATGGGTAACAAGGGAGAGCCAGGCAGCCCCGGATTACCCGGCTTTAGTGGGCCCAAAGGCCCTGCGGTAAGTGCTCACTTTTATGTCTTTAACCAAACCTTTGTTTCAGCTCACTGCTGTTTACATTTTTCTTTCACCCTGAGTCACCTCCATTTAAAATGGGCTGCCACACAGACACACACTTTTGTCTTGTTAGGTTTATGTGCCAGTGTGATCCTAAGAATAAGTTCTAAGATGCATGTTCATGCCACTGAAAAAACACACAAGTGCCATGGGCACAAAGGAACAGCGTTTGATCTTTCAGTTTAGACTTAATGTAAACATACATTAAGGCTTATAAAGTGACTACAAGCTCTCCTGACAAGGGATACTAATTATAGTGTCATTTCAAAATCATTGATCCCTTTGTGTGTAATTACAGGGTCCTCCTGGTCCTGTTGGTCCAGAGGGTAAACAGGTACTATCTTTATTTATAATGAAGTGAATTTTCACTTTGCTTTCACTGATTATTGCTCAGTCTCTCTGCTCTTGTTCCTCAGGGAATGCCAGGCCGAGTTGGAGATCGAGGAATAAAAGGGGATAAGGTGGGTCACAGCAGAGGCTGTTCAACTCAACAACTCAGTACTAGTAATTTAGGCTGATCCACTGCACATTTTTTTTCAGGGTGATCCAGGCACAAAGGGAGACAAAGGACACTCAGGAGATCCAGGAATCCCTGGAAACCCTGGCCCCCCAGGCCGGAAGGGGCACACAGGCATGATGGGAATGACAGGACCACAGGGTGAAATGGGACCACCAGGACCTCAGGGACCCTCTGGAAACCCAGGTCAACCTGGACCAAGAGTAAGTGCCCCTTCACACTTTGCACCAGGTAAATGTGAGTGTGAATGCCATGGTTATAACCTGTGTGTTTCCAGGGAGAGTCAGTGTCACTGGAGCAGATGAGACGTCTCATCCAGGAAGAGCTGGCCAAACAACTCGATGGTATCAATATCTTTTTTAGACTTTTTTTGGACTTGTCCTGATTCCTTCTCTTGCGTGAACCTCCCAGATGTTTTAATAACTGTCTTCTCTCTTTAGCCAAACTGGCCTACCTCATGGCTCAGATGCAGCCCGCTCATGTGAAGACCACCGCCGGGCGACCCGGACCTCCAGGGCCTCCTGGTAAAGATGGTAGTGGAGGAAGGCCAGGCCCTCCTGGAGAACCCGGAATGCCTGGACAGAGTGGGGGAGAAGGACCCAGAGGACCCATGGGCCCTCCAGGTAGGACAAAGTTTGGATCTTATACTGATTTATTCTGTATGGTGTGATTTAGGTCTAATAGCCAAAGTCTTCATATCCTTCACTTTTGAGTACTGGGGTATTCTTGTAGAATCAACATATGAATTGTATGGTAACCATAGAAGTACACATATATTATGACGCGTTGCATATCACAGTGTGTCAGGGTGACCTTGGTTTGCTTAAAACTCTAGCATAGTTATAGATGAAATCCTGTGTTTGTAGGTGAAAAAGGAGCACGAGGAGAGAAGGGAGAGCCTGGTGTTGGTGAGAGAGGAGAACCTGGACCTGCTGGTCCCATAGGTAAACATCTGAATGTTGACACACTTTATGCTCCTCTTTTACCTTCTTTAAAAGAGAATTCTATTTTTGAGCCATTTTTTCACACTGTCTTGGTCGTCAAATTCAAATCAACACATTTCCCTTGTATTAAACTGTTACACCACTATGCACTTATGAATATACACAGTGTATTCTTTACAGCTTATTTCACACACATTTCAGATGTTTGTTTCAATTCAAAGATGATTCATGTGAGACATTAATTTTCAAAGTTTATTATTCTTATACAAGTGCAATAATTCCTCTAACCTCTGTCTCGCTCTCCCAGGTCCTGCTGGTTTACCAGGTTATGGTAAAGACGGAAGCCCAGGACAAGCTGGAGCACAGGGAGAGCCAGGAAACCCCGGCCCTCACGGGCAGCCGGGCAACCCCGGGCCCCCGGGTCAGTGTGACCCCTCACAGTGTGCCTACTACGCCAGCCTGGCACAGAGACCCCACACCAAGAATGTCAAAGGGACTTAGACTGAAGGACACAGCCTGATGTCCAGCTGTATTTATGAACTCGCTCCATATCAGTCCAGAACTTTCTTTTTGGGATGACCTCATTGTGGAGGGTGAAGCGACTGTGCTGCTGGTGGATTCTTTTGTATTGTTTGATAAAGGAACAAAGCTTTGGATTCATGGGGCATTTTTGAAATTGGGGTTGAGAGGGCAGCTAACTGTTTTCCTTCTTTGCATGCTTCCTGTATAATATATAGGGAGATAACAGCTGAGGCTATTCCTTGGAGATTGGAGTCTGTTAATCTATCATTTCATCAGCAATTATTCAAAAGCCTGTCTTCCAGGAATATATCAGCCAACGGTCTTTTTCTCATTTTGTCTTCATTTTACACCCATTACCAGCCTCAGGGCTGATTTACAGCCGCTTGTTCTTTTGAATTGTTATTCTGTGCTGAAGGACTCCTATTGACTTTGGGAGAACAAAAAACGCTCACATCACCAGGAAACACCTGTCCTAATATTTGACCTGAATATTGTATCTATCAGACTTTTTATGTTTTTATCTTCGGGTTTTAGCAGTTACTCTTGAACTATTGGATTATCTGTTGATGCCATGACAGCCTGGTTTCAAATCTATTGCTGCATAGAGTCAAATCACCTCAGTGTTTCAACTGTCTTTAGTGTAGGAAATATAATTTACTCATAGCTATGCTGCAGTGAAGTTATTTTAGGCAGGACCAGTGTATTGGCCACTATGAGAAACCATGAAACTGTGCTTCACAAAGGCCCAACAATAATGAACTCAAATTCACAGTGCGCTGCGCAACTTGTTGGTGGTGGCAAGCTCAATACCTGCTTGTTTCCATGGTGATTTTAATGATTTCTCCAGAATGTTCCTCAGTATGGCATTAAACTTTTATATCTCCATGGATTCAAGAAGGTGAAGCCACTAAGTTATAGGTCTGATCTGTGAAGAGGTAATCCTGCTCACCCTGCTCACCCTACTGCTTTTCATCAATAAAAAGAAATGTAACTCAGTCAGTCAGTCTACAGGTTACAGGTCAAATCTGTGGAGTTGCGCTTCGGTTTTACAGTAAGAATGCATGTTTTTAGGTATTATCTGAGGAATGGAAACAGCTGTAACTGAATAAATGGAAGAGATATATGTCTAATACAGTTCTGTGGAACATTCCAGGCAAAGCAATAACATCTCCATGGAGACCACCTTTGAAGATGCACCTTTAAAGGAGATTCTTAATAGGTTATTTTATACCTCTCAGAGTGTCTGGCCTAACGTACATCTAGAAGCAGAGGAGAATGAAGAGATATTTGTCTGAGCTGCACTTGCCTGGTTTAATGAAGTGTGACTGCTGGGCCTGTGAACTGTGCATAGACTTGGGCAGCAGTGAGCAGCTCTGAGGAGGTGGGCTAATTGCAGGCTGGCTTCACCTCTTCCACAAAAGCGTCTTGTTCCACTGCCTCTCTTTCAATATGTCGCTCCCATTCTGCACCAGGAAGCGTGTTAAGAGCCCGCAATGCTTTAGCCCTGCTCTGAAAACACTTTGCCTTTCTTATATGTCCCCTGGAACACACTATTGGGAAGCCGCTGTCCTGCATAGTGATGACCAATCCGTTGTATCTGAGGGACGCATTTGCCTTTTGCTCCTCATGGGCCAATTAAAACAGTCCCGGTCTGATCTGTGAGCAGCTAGCACCTTTTAAATGGTCTCCACAAAAGCATTCGCATCCATCTTCCTTTCAAAAATATAAAGAAGCACGTCGATACCTGCCAGAGGAAAGCAGAGTGGCGTTTTTTCAAGAAATGATTTTTTTAATGGATTTTTTTTTTAAGTTTTAGTCACACAGAAGAAAAGTCTTGACCCAGGGGTACTGTAGATGATGTAAAAACAGGCCGGGTTTATCAATAATAGACCACTAGATTCTCTAACCTGACTCACACCAACTTGATATGTGTAGCACTCGGAATTGAGTTCTATATAATCTAGCGGAAGAAGATTTGTTTTGGTTTGCTTGGGTGCTTTTTTGTGATTGGTCTGCTTTACCAATTATCCTTACAGCAGGAGTCTCTCAAGTTTGTGAAAATATTGCGAGAATCCATCTTGTTGTGCAAGGTTAGAGATTCCCACCATTGGATCTGGTTCCTGCCAAAAAGTTCAATAATAGAGGCAAAAGTTGATATTTAGGTGTTACAAAGCATTTAATTATAGAAAGCTAACTTCATTTGCATCCATTAGTTGTCAATTTGTTGTTTTTAGGCTAATTTATTTTATTTTTTTAGCTTGCTGGCCTATTAGCATGGGTTAGCTAGGTTATGCTTTTGTTATTGAGCCTGGGATCAACATTTCCAATTGATCATAATTCCGTTCATGTTGACTCTACTACTTACTATCAAACTATTAATTTGATCTATTTAAATGCTTCTCATCAAACCACTCATCCAAAACCATTTACTTGCACAGTACTCAACTTTAGTCCTGTCATATTACGTTTATGATTTGAAATATATATTGTGGTTGTTTGAATGTTTGGTAAGTTATACTGATAAATTATTCATGAATGCCACCATTAAATGTTTGAACAACAGGTTTTCGCTCCAGTGTTCCTGAATAAATGGGTGCTATTGTATGACCATAGTAACAGTGTAAGTATGGAAAAGACACATGTACTGTAATGTATAATAAAGATTGGGACAGATTAATTTTATAATAGGTTCTGGAGTGTGGTGTGATATTTCATTTGCATAAACATATATTTGGAAATACATGGGATTTTTTTTTTTATATATCGGTATATTTTTCTGATTTATTTTTATTATGAAGTTTTTCTTATGGTAAATTTAAAAAAAATAACTGAGTCAAAAAAGTTATTCATAAAAAGTACCACAAACTATATTATATCAGACAAAACAGAATTATTTATAGATTTTTTTTTTTTTTTTGATGATTACTTAAAGTTGTGGCCATTAAGATAAAAAAAAATAAATAAAAAACATTGTCGCCCACTCATAATCCATCATATATCATATATATCGCTCCCACTACTGTACAAACACACAGTCTATCGAATTGTTTGCATTAAATCTGTCTATTGGTTTTGTAATATTGCATGTGATTGATATTGAAAATTACCCAAACCACCCACGTAGAGGAACTAGTAGAGGAACTAATCGGCTACATTCTTTTCAAACTCAAAAGTATTTTAAGAGATTGAGCTTTAGGCAGTTGCCAAAGTGCTGGGTGGTTGTGTTGAATCAAAGCTGTGCTCCGTGGGCTGCTGCTGCTGCTCCTTCCAGCTGCTCGGTAAAGGTCACTTCTGATCTGCCAATGTATTTGTGCGAGTGGATCATGTTGACACTGCTGCTTCGTATCCAGGCAACAGTGAAACATCTTTAAGGATACAAATAATAAGATCATTTTATGACAAATACCACCACAAGTCACATTCACAGATTTTTAAAACTGAGCTGGCTGTTTTTATTGATCACAAAACTGTCCCTTTCTGTAAACACTTTGTTGCATAGATTGAACAAGTCATAAACATAATATATAACACTGATAAAGTAGACTGAAGTGGATATGCAGTTGTTGATATATGGATCTTTAAAATTAAATTGAGTACTTAAGCTGGCTCATTCTTGCAGCAGAGAGTCATTGGGTCATAATGTCAGGAACATTTAAAATACATTTGTATTGTTGTGTTATATTGTAAGGCCATTGTTTCTTACGGGCCTGTTGTCGGCTGCGGAGATACATTGTGACACCAGTAGCAGCTGTTTTTTGAGGACACACCATCAGATAAACAGTAAAAGTCTATACAAGTTTGTACAACTGTGCCGTGTCTCTGTTTCCATGTGAGATTCCAGTGGAAACAGTGGAGGACTTCCAGAGACGTCCTCAAGTGGATGATTTGAAGTTATTGGACAGGTCCGTCAGGTCACTTTCTGCTTTTGTAGCTAGCAGCCTTCTTCCCACTGACCATGTACAGAGGAGGAATTCTGGCTATACAGGTGGAGGGGTCACAGAGGCCAGGGGGGCCAGAGGGGCCCCTGGGACCTGATACTCCCGGAACACCAGGACTTCCTGTCTCACCGCGTTCTCCATCTTTACCATCTTTACCGATGCCTGGAGCACCTGGAGCACCTACACAAACCATATAACGAGAACAGTTACATACAGACATGGCCATATGAATGACTTAAGTAATGATTTGCTTTGTTCAGCTAATATAAGATCCATGTTTTTCCGATGACATATATCATACCTGGGGCACCTGGTGCACCTGGTGCACCTTTAACTCCAACTCCATCCTCTCCTCTGTCTCCCTTGTCTCCCTTGTCTCCAGTGTCACCTGTAAAGCAGAGAGTTAAGTGGCTGTGGACTCTGAATGATGAGGATGTAATTAGTATGCTTAATGAGTCTATTGTGATTTGGTTTAGTGGATCAGTGATTGTGTAATGTACATCTCAGTAGGGCCGCTCTCAGACAGGGAGGAAGAGGGAGGCGTGCTGCCAGCCCCTAAGGCTTTATTTAATCTCTCCTCTTTGTAGCGTTGCAGATCTGGAGACGCTCCAGGGACAGGAGCCCAAACACTGTCACTGCAGCTGGGATTATAGATGAGATCTGATGTTGGCACAGTAATAGTTGTACTGACCTTTTTTACCCGGAGCTCCTGGAAGACCAAAGAAGCCAGGAGGACCTTTAGGACCTATAGGCCCTGGGGTTCCCGCTGCACCTACAGCTCCGGCTGGTCCTGGAGGTCCAGGAGGACCCGCTGGTCCAGGGCTACCAGGTGCACCAAGAGCCGCAGGCTTCTTCAGCAGCTCTTTCCTAAACTCTGACAGTTGTTCTAGAAAAGCACAAAGAGATGGACGATGGACAATAGACTTTCACCAGTTTTTGAAAACAGACAAACCATATACATGTGCAGGAGTGTACCTTCCACAACAGCAGCACACATTTCTTTGAGCTTCTCATCACTGACTTTTGGGCCCTAAATGAACAACACAATCCTATTACAATCAAATAACACAATACTCAACACTGCACTAACACTCCTCCTTCATATCCTTCATATCCATACAAGAAGTGGAGCAGTAGAAGCAGTTTGCTGTTTATTATGTAGATATGCAGTGGCTCAGATGTGATTTCCCTCTGTGCTCACTCTATTGTTTGAATATGAATTGAATGAGCAGCATCTGCAGACAGCTGATAACTGAATGCAGTCACATGCTGCGAAGCTGGGCAAAATCCTCGTGTGTCCATAGCCTAGGAATACAGGATACAGAATTATCAAGTCACATTTAGTGTCACAGGATGATTTTATTAGAAGGAAATCATTTTTGCAGTGTATCAGATTCTGTGTAAAAAAGTAATTGTGCAGGTTATTAGACCACACATTCCCCAAAGCATCAAGTCACTTATCCACCTGGATATACTGAAAAATGTAAACACGTAACAAAGTGAAGCCTTACAGGGAGTCCCCTGGGTCCGGGGGGTCCTGGTACTCCTGGCTCTCCCTCTAAGCCTCGAGCTCCCATTGGTCCAGTCAGACCTTCATGTCCCGGCTGTCCTGGTCTGCCCTCTGCTCCTGTGGCTCCTCTTGCACCTTTCTCTCCACGCTGAAGGAAGCAAACATGAATATCTAATGTTGTATTTACTATTATTTCTCACAATACAAACTGCAGTGATACCTCTCCTTTGACTCCAGTCACTCCAGGTGGCCCCTACAAAACAGACTCAATAAAACCTTCTGACGCTTTGTGACTTGAACAGTTATAAATGTTGTGACGTACCTGATCTCCCTTCACTCCCAAATCCCCCGGCACACCTGTGTCCCCCTGTCAACACGAGAACACTTCTGAACACTGCAGTTTGACGAAAATGGCTGATCTGACATTGTGTTACATTGTGTTATATTGTGTTACACTATGATATGTTGTGTTAGATCATGTTACATTGTGTTATATTGTGTTACACTATGATATGTTGTGTTATATTGTGTTACATTGTGTTGCATTGTGTTACATTGTGTTACATTGTGTTACACTATGTTATGTTGTGTTAGATTGTGTTACATTGTGTTACATTGTGTTACATTGTGTTCTTACCATACTTCCTTTAGGCCCCATTGGGCCAACTGGTCCCTGCACAGACACACATCATTTCTTCAGTGATTCCAAAATATGAATAAATAATAAACAAATAAAAACATTTCTTACCATATCACCTTTGAGTCCAGTGTGTCCTTTAAGTCCCTTCTCCCCGAGAGCACCCTTTTCTCCTTTATCGCCCTACAAACACACGTGACTTGAGAGGTTTCGTTTATAACACTACTCTGTATGGAGTACATTTACATACATTTGGCTTTACTCCTATCTACATACTCTATTAGGCATTACACTACTTCTGGTTCATTGTTTGTTGTGGTCCCTAAAATAGACCATTTTTCAACAGTATGAAATTGGTTGTTATCAAATATAAATTGCAAAAGGATCAAGTGTAACAGTGACTGACCTGAATCCCTGGAGGCCCAGCTGGTCCCACTGGCCCCTGCTTCCCAGTTTCTCCCTGAGAGATTGAAAAAAGAAATAAAAAAAAGGGTTTAGAAATCTTTTCAAACAGTTCAGGAGCTGTCAGGATCTGTCTCTCACAGTTGCTCCTTTTTCTCCAGGTTTGCCGTCCTCTCCAGGGTCTCCATCCTCCCCCTGTTAGAAACATACCCACACTAAGCTACTTGACTCAAAAATATATCTTCTGGCAAACTTTTTCTTTCTTACAGTTTTGCCTGGAAGTCCCACAGGTCCAACAGGTCCCACGTCCCCGGTGTCGCCCTGAACCACAACAGGATTTAGGCCTTTAAACAATGTTTGACAGACTCAGCTCTGTGAATATTTACACCCACCTTCTCCCCAGGGGGTCCCATCACACCCTGCTTCCCCGGCAGTCCCTGGGAACAACCATATTAGCCCGATTTAGAGGTGAAGAGACAATAATGTGGCAGCATTTCAAAGATATAATGGTTTAGTGTAAACATCAGACAGACTTACTGGAATACCCACAATCCCTCTGATACCAACAGCTCCAGGAGTACCAGGCTCTCCCTACCCAGAAAACAAAGCAATTTATTTAATACTGAAACAGAACTTGAAGGAATTCATAAATAAAAGATTCATTTTTTTTTCCATTATGAAATACAGTCTGTCTGCGAGAATGAAGCAAGCAACGATTAAATGGAATGGCACCAACCATTGCCAGAGCTTTTCTATTTTAGAGCAGTGTGTCAATCAAATCATGGAAATCATGTTCTCTCCAACAGCTCCTGCTTTGCCCATTTAGCTGTTGAATACTTCGGTCTATATACAGTACTTACAAACATGATTAATGACACTATACCTGAGTTTCCCCTGTATTTGAGCAAAATGTGTCCTGCCCCAGTACAAACACAGATATACTGGATAAGCAGCTCTGGAGGTCAAAATAAGTCCACTGTGTGCTGCCTGCATCTTAGAAAGGGTTTTATGTTTGATAATCAGGAACTGCACTGTTGGCATGCTAGGTGTTGTTAGTATTACCATAATGGGATCTCACAGCTCTGGTCATAGAGTTGTGAAGAGTACTCCTAAACTGGACCACTGCAAATGTTTAAATTCTCATTTATTCAATCATTCAATCTAATTTTTAAGACTGTGCCTTTTGTTAGGAAAAAATAACTATGCTTAGCTATTCTGCTTTGGCATAGTTTATTATTGTATTGCTATAGTTCATTATTGTACCAGTGTCATGAGAAGACGAAGCTGTGGGACTCAGATATATGTTCAGGACATGCACAACATATGCTACATCTATCTATAAATCTAATCAAATAACTAAGCAGGGCAATGACTTATTGATAGGCATGTACTGACTCATGACTGGTCACCCTGGTGACCAACAAAATATGTGTCAGCAATTGGAGCAAGAGACAACAAGGATGCTCGTCACAGCCTGATAAGACTGTCAACATGCCAAGAGGCCTGCCTGGCCTGTGCACCAACGAAGAGGCGCTAAGTCTAAACCATGGTTGCCTCCCACTATAGTATGTGTATAAAAACTTGTTGTATAGGCGTAAACATTTGGTCCGTGTAAGCATCGCTCTTTACTGGCTGATTGAGTAAATTCCTTTCTGAACTTTATCTCTGTTTCAAGGTTATTCTTTTCTTAGCAGAAACTAACGAACATGAGAGGAAAAGGCTAAATTCCTCAACACTTTCACTATGTATAAATATGATTTGCACAAAGGTACCTTAGTTCCATCTGCTCCAGGAAGTCCATCTAACCCGTCTGTGCCCGGCATTCCCTGTGGTTCATATCACACAGTTACACACCAAAGAGACAGTTTGAAGGAGACAGTACTAGAAGCAGCTCAAACTAGTAACATACTGATTCTCCTTTATCTCCTTGTGGTCCCTTCTCTCCCTGAGGTCCCACTGGGCCCTGGTCAAAACAACAAGAGGATGTGAAAATGGCTCTAAAAGGCTTTTGCAATATACTATGTGAGAGAGATAACTCACTTCTTCACCCTTGGGTCCCTCTGGCCCTGGACGTCCGCGGATTCCCTCCACTCCCTGAGAGAAGAAATCTCATTAGAGCTACATCCAGACAGCTGCTTATCCATCACAAACCCTTTCACTTCAGACAAAACAAAAGATCATAAACAACAAAGTCTGGAGGGTCAGACTACTCACAGGAGCTCCAGGTGGGCCTGTGGGTCCAGGGATGCCGTTAAAACCGGGTGGACCCTGCAGACAATTATCTTATCAATATATATATTAATAATGTGACTTGAGGCACTATTGCAGTAACATTTTGAACTTACTCTATCTCCTTTTTCTCCAGCAGTTCCAGGGAACCCAATAGGCCCTCTTACACCCTACAAAAACAAGAGCAAAAAACAAATTAAACTAACCTCTTACTCCGGCATATTGCAATTGTACTGTTGGTCAATGTGCAATATCCTTGTTATAAACAAACAAACAAATAAATAAATACATACATAAATTCTAACCTAAATGAATCCATGGCATTGTTTTACCCTGGTACATTCATCCAGCTCCAGTACCATCAGTGACTGACCACATGAGCTCAACCAAAATGTTGATCTGAAGTGTTTCCCTATTTGATATCAAACATTTGTGTTTTTGTGGAGGTTGAGTGTGCAGACATTTTGTTAAAAGTTAAAGCTAAACTCAATAGAGAATTCTCCAGACACTGCTGCAGTTACAACACCACTTTCTTACAACAGTACATTAAAAAATCCTATCAACACTTTTATTGTCATTATTATTACTGTGGTTCATTTCCTGTTTACTGCTGATGGAAAGTCATTTGAATGTAATCTGTGTTTACAATTTCCCACATTAATATGTTTAGAAAATTATACATATACACAAAGATGATGAAGAGGGTGAAGAGATGTGTATGTGTGTATGTGTGTTTGTGCTGTGTCCCTCACATCATCCCCCATGCGTCCCGGTGTGTGTGTATGTGTGTGTATGTGTGTGTATGTGTGTCTGTGCATGTATGTGTGTGTGTGCTGTGTCCCTCAGGTCGTCCCCCATGCGTCCCGGTGTGTGTCTGTGTGTATGTGTGCTCTGTCCCTCACGTTGTCCCCCATGCGTCCCGGTGTGTGTGTATGTGTGTGTGCTGTGTCTCTCACATCGTTCCCCATGCGTCCCGGTGTGTGTGCATGTGTGTGTGTGTATGTGTGTGTGTGCTGTGTCCCTCAGGTCGTCCCCCATGCGTCCCGGTGTGTGTATGTGTGTGTGTGTGTGTGCTGTGTCCCTCAGGTCGTCCCCCATGCGTCCCGGTGTGTGTATGTGTGTGTGTGTGTGTGCTGTGTCCCTCACGTCGTCCCCCATGCGTCCCGGCGGTCCTGGAGGACCATCTGCTCCAGTGTCTCCCTGTGGAAAAACAACATCAGCAAATGAAATAATGAGTGTAATCATATGAGACTGTGCACTCTTATTTACTCTGCTCACAAAATACACAACAACAGCGGAGATGAAAAAAATGTGTTATTGTTACTCTGACAAAAATGTTTCAAAAGTCAAAAATAACTGTCATTCAGATTGTGTCGTGGCAGTCTTACCTTCTCTCCAGTGATTCCATTTACTCCCGGCTCACCAGCGGTGCCTTTATGTCCCTAAAAATCACACAGATTTCCAAGAAAATAATTCAGTGAGAGACACTGAAAGTCAAAAATGAGTAGCCTTAAAAGACAACAATTGCAAAAAAAAAATGCTCTGTTTTAATTTCTGTTGTGTCACAGGTAAAAATCCAGACTTCCACACAGTTATTGAGCCCATAAACCATCTCCAGGCTCATTCTGTGGTCACATGGCTCTGTTAGCCTCTATTATCTGTTTCTTTACTCCTTCATTTGTTGATTCTCACTGCTGACAGCAGGGGGAGCTGCAACGCCTTAAAGCCTCACTGGAAATGGAGGGATTATTTGTAAAGTGTGTTTTCCAAATGTGGCTATTATTTCAAATTAGACAATCTACTTATGTCAAAGTGAAAGTATGTTTAAAAGTGAATTAAAGCCACAAGAAAACATAAAATGTGTTCTTCAAGTGAATGTGCTCATGTATCAGTCAGACCCTTAGGACACTTCAGGACTAGAACATCAGGAATGTTCATGGTCTCCAGTGGTTTGTCAGAAGATTAGTCTTCTGTGCATATTTTAGGTTAGTTCATCAAACCCTGGACCTCCTTGTTGTGAGGCACGAGTGCTAAGCTATTTACCACTTTGAAGTGAATGATTCATCCATGAGTTAGTGTAAAGTTCATGAGCTTATCAATAAATAAGTATGAGTATGCACAGAGGTAGTGTTATTAGTATGGGCTTCTTAATGACGTCTCACCTTCATCCCTGGAAGCCCAGGAAGTCCCTGTGGCCCAGCGGGGCATTTGGCAGGACACTGTAACACACACACACACACACACACACACTAATGAGACAAAGCATGAGTGCAGATACACTTTGAACTACACTGAGCAGAAGGCACGAGGAGTCATGCAGGTTATAATGTCACTGATGTGGGACTTAGAATGAGGAGGTGAACAACAAGAGAAAACTCACAGGTTCCCCACTCCCCTCAGGAGCAACACCAGCAGGCCCCTAGAACACAACACAAGGAATCTAAAACAGGCTTTAGATCTCCAGTCACCACAAACCAAACCAATGTACAGTGTACTGAAGAGAGACATGAAAAAGTCATTTTGGAGATCAACAGTTTGGATGTAGAAGATACAAATAAAACACTCTATGAGTTCCTGAGTCGTATTAAATAAGTCCTGTGGAAACACCCCACATGATGAGGGTAATTTGTACAACACTAACACCAGTTTGGAGGTTAGTTTAGGTCTTACTGCTGGCCCTGGGGGACCTGGAGGTCCTGGAGGTCCAGCTGCTCCAGCAGTCCCTCTTGGCCCAGGAGGACCCTGTCAATCACATTTATGTTTTAAATAAAACCATCATGTAGAATCATAAAGGTACACCACACAACCGAGCTTTACACACACCTCTGGTCCAATGTTTCCTTCGTCTCCGGGGATGCCAGGTTTGCCCGGTGCTCCCTAGTGGTCACATGAACACAAGCTCTTTAGAACATCTGGTCCAAAACAACAACAGGAACACTACAAATAAGAACAAATGTACTACAGCAGACACTCACGGGGGCTCCTTCAGTAGCTGGGCCCTGCAATAACACAACATTGAGCTTTTTATTGGCTCCTACATTATGATTTCAGAGTTTAATGTGAATATGTGTGCACTTACAGGAGGGCCCGGAGGTCCAGGGAAACCAGGAAGACCCTGAGAAAATCAGAACATTGATATAAGCACCTGCATTTGATCTTTATTACCATTTAATCAACACTCCACCCCAATTTATACCAAGACCATAAAGAAGCCGCAGCTCAGTCTAAACATACATGTAAAAAGTATGGTCCAGTGTTAATGTTTTGGAGGCATTGTAGTCACAAGATTGTTTTGATTCAGACAGATTGACCTCTGACCAAACCAGAGTCAGACTGATTCAAAATGATTTGGAATAAAGTGGGAATATTTGTGACTGACTTACTCTCTCGCCGACTGGTCCTCTGGGGCCCATGGGACCTGGAGATCCCTATAAAACATATTATTAAATGAATCATAAATGAATAAATGAATCATATTTAATAATGCAGCTAATGCTTAAAACAACAAACTACTGACACACATAAATATAAGCTCATGTGTCATGTGTGACAAGTGTGACAGGTGTGACAGGTGTGACAGGTGCTCTTGTGTGAGACAGGTGCTCTTGTGTGTGACAGGAGTGACAGGTGCTCTTGTGTGTGACAGGTGCTCTTGTGTGTGACAGGTGCTCTTGTGTGTGACAGGTGCTCTTGTGTGTGACAGGAGCTCTTGTGTGTGACAGGTGTGACAGGTGCTCTTGTGTGTGACAGGTGCTCTTGTGTGTGACAGGTGCTCTTGTGTGTGACAGGTGCTCTTGTGTGAGACAGGTGCTCTTGTGTGTGACAGGTGCTCTTGTGTGTGACAGGTGCTCAGTCGTACTATAGGTCCGGGGAGGCCTGGGAGCCCTCTTTGTCCTGGCAGTCCGATCTCGCCCTTCTCTCCTTTGGAGCCCTGTGAAACAGAGGATCACAGAGCTTTATTCACAGAGCTTTATCTGCTTCCTGCATCATCTTGTACTGTTGCTAAGAGACACAGAGAAGGTGACAGTCAACATTATTCAATGACCATAGAACAACTCCAGCTTCTGACACAACAAGAAGGCTATGCAGATAAGAGGCTTTTGTTTTACGGACTTTTGCACCACGTAAAAGAGCTTCATGTTTAGAGGTTAAGTTCTTAATGACAACCACTAGCTTCCACAATGGGGCTGCTGTGCCTGTTATCCTGTGGATAAACTGTTACAACAGGAACATTATTACTTATTCTTTGTGTTTGTAGGTAAACTTGCTCTACCAGACTGTACTCACAGGTGACCCCGGGATGCCAGTAGAACCAGGAAGACCCTGAAACACAACAGACCAGATGAGTTAATGCTATTTTACAATCTACAGATCCAACACTTGTATATAAAGTTAGCTCTTACATCTCTTCCATCCCTGCCGTCCTCTCCAGCGGGCCCCCGGGGGCCCTCAGGGCCCGGGACACCAGGTGGACCTTGCATTGATTTGTCAGGCTGAGAGAGGAAAGGACAAGTGAGCAAACATCTTTCAAAAAATATTGACTGTATTATGTGAGTTTAGTTGCAATCCGCTTTTCTTTTGCAACACGTTACTGCTTAAGTAAAGAGTATGAATTTATATCAAATAAGATGAAAGTACAGATGATTATAGTGACCCTATTACTGACCATGCAGGTCAAAGTCATAACCAACATTAGCATTAGCATTAGCATAAAGCACAGAGAAATGAGGCCAAGTCTGCACTCGAGTAGATTATTGTTTTAAACGTCAAAGCATAAAGAGTGTAAATACCTCAGCATTGGCATACATCTGCAGAAGCAGGAGAAATAAGAAGAGAAGAGTTAGTGACAGTCCCCACACCACCTTCACCGCAGTCAAAACAGAACGCAGGGTGCTCAGGTCCCATGGGTGCTCCAGTGAGCATCATGCTGTCACTGGTCCCACTGCAGGGGGATGCAGTGTTAGCCTGAGGTCTGATAGAGTGCACCAGGCCAGCAAGGATCTACAACAGCTGGGAATACTGTTTATCATGTGGAAAAATACATCATAGAACAGGCGTATACTGCTCTGGTGACTTCTTATTAATGTTTCAGATTTACAAACCAAAGCTCATTCAAGTTAAATCATCACTTTAATCTTTAAAATCCTATTAACAAGAACATTGACCAATACCACAAACATAATGCACAGTAACTGACATTTATTATTGTTTGGGATGACCATACCAATATCATTCCATGTCATGGCCACTAGAGGTGCTTGCTGTTTTATTGTCTATCCCTCTCCTAACGTGTGGCTTTGGCTGTTGCACATTTCCTTTTTATTTGTCAGGAGTGCCAATTAGCTAACAATCGTGTTTTCCCTCATAAACCGTGGTGTAAAATAGTCATGAGATCAGCCTGAGTGAATCACCTCCAAGACTGTTTACTGTGTACTTTTGGTGTTTGGGAATGTCATGACATTTTAGATGAGTGTCTAATTTGGCGTGTTACGTTCTTTCCTCTGCCCCTGTAACCTCACACATGGTGCATGTCCTGGCAGAGGCTGAGCAGACCCAGTCTTTACTGTACCTCGGTGGCAGGTAGCTCATTGCAGCTCTCTCTCTGGGCTCTCTTTGGATCACAGTGAATCAACATCCACTGCAGCTCAAACTGTAAAGATAAGCCAGTGTTACTGCACACAGCACATTCACCATATTTAAATGAAAAGTGTGTTGCCACGGTGAAGCTCCTCTAGCCCTGTTGAATTGTGCCTTGTTGATCCTGATTTTTTCCACCAATGCCATTTTGTGCAGGGATTACATTTTTCTGCAGGAGCCCAGCTGAGCAGCTTTGCTGTGGCAGCAGCACTTTAGGATTATAGCAGAGCTCAGCACTCACATAAAGCCCGATGTGTTTGTGTGTACAGGTTTAACATGGACAGGGTTTAATACAGCTGCTGTTACTCACCTCCAAAACACTGTCTCAAACCAAAGTCAACAGGAATCATACTGACAGCATGTGATTTAAAAAAAATAAATTATAATTACATAAACAGAACTAGGGAGAGCATGAATTCTTATAGCAATTCAATCATATTTGTATTATATTTTTCATAACTAATATTAGCATCTCAACATCCCAATTCTATGTCTTCATATCTGTAGGAATCAGATCTACACTGTACAAACTGGAGTCAAAACATCATGTCCGGCTTTGTATATGTTGCTTTTTTGCGTTGAAAAGAAATCTTCAACCAACATATTTTAATCTCACTAAAAGTCTTACCACTACTGACGCCTCCGGGTCTGAGTCCAGCCGTCCAATCAGAGTGTCCCCCTCTGTATTGATGGGGCCCTTGCCTTTTATGGGCTTCCTGTCCACGGGCTGGCAGTCCACATAGAGGGTGACCTGCTCGCGCTCCACTCCGATCATGACCTTGTGCCAGCGGGTGTTAAAGAGCACAGAGAGCCCGGGGAAGGTGACGGTCTGGAGGGTCCCATCAGCGCCCATCAGGAAGTACTCCAGGGCTTGCTGGTCCCCATTCAGACGCAGACCCGCCTGCTTGTATCCGTCTTCATCCACGATCTGCCACACGTTCCACACTTTGCTCACCGTGTTCTTAATCATACGGAACGTCACCATGAAGGAATATTCATCAGGGAAACCGCGGGGGAAGTTCAGCCTGGAATCAACGGAGTCATTAATCAACAGAGAATCAAACATAAACATGACACAGAATAAAGCCAAATGAATAATAAAAAAAAAAAACAGCTGCAATAAATAAACAGCAGATTAAACATTAAAGCAGTTGGTTTGTATTATTCAAGATTTGTATATGTTCATTTTTTTTAAACATTGTACAATTTAATTATTCATGACAAAAAATTTTGAAAAAGTTTTCAGTCAGTGCAAAGAAAAAGTACACCTAATAAATACTGAGCCCCAAAAAATAGTGTTACATCCTTTATATACTGAATGACAGATTAGTGGTAATTAAGTAGTAATTAATTATCTTAATAGTAGTAATTAATCATATTGACAGTAGTAATGAATGATATTAACAGTGGTAATTATGGATCTTAACAGTGGTAATTAATGAGCTTAAGAGTTGTAATTAATTATCTTAACAGGCCTATATAGAATAAAAACAAGAAAAATGCATGAATAAGTACAAATGAACTAATTAGTGTATTACTATAAAAGACGAACTCGAGGCTGCTGTTTCTGTTGAACCTCTCATATGTTTTAATGCATTGACCTTTAGTGCACAGTGCAGTTTGAGGGTGAATGATAAATATAATGACTCTATGTATATGTAAGCATGACGGTGTATAGTGTTTGTTTTACAGATGTGCACTGGTATGGGGTTGGTATCGGTGCCTGCAGAGTCTCATCTCAATTTCTGGAGTGAAAAGGCTGAATTTTGCATCTCTAGTTCTGCCAATTCAATTGAATGGATAATTACACACAAAAACATCCGCTCTTCATTCATATCAAAAGGATCAGAGCTCTGTTCACTGACCAGAAAATGTTCTCAGCTCTCCACAAACGCACCAAGTATTTTAGAATGTTGGTGTTGTATTTTTGTAGGAGTGTCCAAAAGAGTAATGAGCTGTGAGGGATACAAATGACATCCAGCCCTGGACACGGCCAAGGACAAACAGATTCAAAGATTCAAAGTTATTAAACAATTCTTTCTCTGCAGTATCAATGCTCAATGTCTTTTTGTAAAGCATCAGTCTTCAACTTTTAAAAATAGTAGATAGAAAAAGTACACATTTGTTGTAATGTTAAAAGTTAGGCACAAGCTCTTCAAAGAAACTGTATTGATTTTAAATTTCTTAAACTTTGACACGAGCGTTGCCAGATAAAAGGTTGGCACATTCAAATCAAATGTAGCTTTTACTGATAATAATATTGCAGATTAATTCTTAACTACAAAAAACAATGGACAGAAAGGCCATGTTGTTTATGTTATAACTTGATGTTTTGGTTCTTAAGCTGATGATTCAATGAGAAAGCATTTGAGTTGCCAGTTTCAATGCTCAAATCCAGTTGGCTTAAACCTAAAAGGCCTCTCCCTGTCCTGAATCCTCACTACCTAAACCCCAGCACCTGCATCATTAATCAGTGTTAGTGCAGCGTCTGTAGCACAGTTTATGTTGTCCATATGCTGAATATGAAGAAATCTTATATGTGTCCTCTATCTGCAGGTTAAGGCACTGGCAACCCATGTTCATTTGTGATTTTAGCAACTATTTAAAACTGTAAGAGCACACGCTACACACAGGTTTTTTAAATCTACTACAGTCTGCACCAGCCCTCCAGTCCTCCTGCTTAGAGCTCTCTGTTTGATACTATGTGCATTTTAACAAGCCCCATTCTCAGCGGGTGTCTCCTTCATAGATACGCGCTGCAGCCGGACTTTTACCGTGTTGTAAACGATCAAGGTGAGGCCATAAAGAAAAAGTTTCCTGTTAGCCAATAAAACCACGGAGGAGCTTTCGGCAGCTTCGTCCGGAGGTGAGAAAGTGTGAAGCATGTGGTGTTTAGAGCCCTGAGGTAGAGGGAGGACATTCACAGTGATAGTGCTGCTGCCAGGGGCTTATGTAACAGCATGGGTGAGAACAGTGCAGGGATTAGTCAAAAGTGAGTAAAAGCTGGGGATATCTGGTGATGTTCAGGAAATGAGGAGTTAATCTGAGCATTAAATCTCATTCAGTCTCATATGAGTCTTGCGTTATTGATATAACAGCAGCTTTCAGTGGTAGAAAAGGTTTTGTTTCTAAATAGCTTTTAATTAAAACATTGTATCATCATCACACATGTTTAAAAAAATGGCTATGTTCATTTTTCATTTGCAGGATTTTGTATTTTGTTTAACATTCAAAAAGTTATGGGACACCTACTTTAATGTTCAAAATTTAGTCTTTGGGGTATTTTACTTCTATGGAGTAGTATTTGCTAACACGTAACATATTTAGATCACCGTCTTACCTTTTATTGTTTTGAAAATGTTAGATGTATTCACATGTTTTATAGGTTTCACTTTCGTTTTGACACTCTGAGTCTACCCTCCCTTTGCTCCCCACTCCAAGTCACTCCCCCTTCAGAGCATCAACACAACACCTGCTAATGAAACTACTGCACATAGCATCAGGTTTGTCAAGTTGTGCTGTACAGTTTTGTATTAGCCTTTTGAATATTTATGGAGAATTGTTGTGTGGGAGCTATGGTGACGTAGGCTTGTGAGCTGATCATTGGAGAGAATCTTACACCTAACTGTAAGGAGGGTCCCGGGAGAGATAGCAAAATTACTCAAACATGCATGAATGAAATCAAAAACCTCTTCAGGCATGTTTCTGATGAGGGAACAGTGTTATAACATGATAGCAAGCTAAACAAAAAAAACCTGTGCTGTTTATTTTTGACCCTCGGGTACTAGCTCAGCCTAATAGCTTTAGCTAATATTTCATTGATTGACATTTTTCATGTCATGAATCTATTTAATTCTTTATTTAAAATTAAAGTTGACTATGCACTATGTAACATTTCCGGTGGAGGGTGCAAAACCTCCTTGTTTCTGTAAAGATATTGCTTTGCTGGGAATGTTCCACAGTATGACATTATACTTGATTCAATTATAGGTGTATTTGTGTTGCTAAAACAAGGTGCAGGAACATTTCTATACAGAAAAGCAGATGGCGAACCCACCGCCAAAAACATTACACAGAACACTTTTAGATAAACATTTGAAAATGAGATACAAATAAAACTGCAGATAGAAAACACAAAAAACTCTCAATAACTATAATAACAAGTATGTACAATCTGCTCAGACATGTGTTTTTCTGACAATTACATGTTCTGGTCCATGCAGTAACATCTGTGTTGGACTTCTAATAACGCCACACCTGCAGCGTGGAGCCCTGCTGCCGGTCTGTGAACGAGTTTATGTTTGGAAGGCTCTGACTGTACTTATATGGTAGTATACTTTTACTGTACTACTGTACTTGCATGGTTGTATGTTCTGACTGTACTTGCATAGATGTATGCTCTGATTGTACTTACATGGATGTATGCTCTGACTACTTACATGGTTGTATGGTTTGACTGTACTTACAGTACTTACAGGGTAGTATGCTGACTGCCCTGACATGGTTGAATGCTCTGATTGTACTTACATGGTTGTATGTTCTGACTGTATTTACTTGGTTGTATGCTGTGATTGTACTTATATGGTTGTATGTTCTGATTGTACTTACACAGTTGTATGCTGAGTGTCCTTATATGGTTGTATGCTGTGATTGTACTTACATGGCTGTATGTTCTGACTGTACTTACATGGTTGAATGCTCTGGCTGTATGTACGTGGTTGTATGTTCTGATTGTACTTACATGGTTGTATGATCCGATTGTACTTACATGGTTGTATGTTCTGACTGTACTTACATAGTTGGAATCTGGAAGTTGGCCTCTCTGTCCAGGCGGTAGGCCACCTGATGAGACATAGAACCATCCACTTTCCTCACACCTTTCAGGGGGATGACATCCAGCTGGAACTGTGTGATCAAATCAAAACCTACAAAAAACACCAATTCATTTGAGCTCAACAGAGTTTCTTAGATTAGTTAATAATAGAAAGTTCATACAATGCAATGGCTGAAGCTATTTCTAGTGACTAGCAACGTCAAAATGCCATAGTCAAAACAATAGGATTCAAAAGCATATTCATCACTACCACTTAGATAGAAAACCCAGGACTGTTGGAGCTATTGGTTTGAATTAGGTTTCTCTGCTCACACAGTCAAATTTAACTAATGTCAACTGTGGAACACGGCATGCTGGGTATTAAAACAGTGAAGGGCAGCTTTTGTTTGTGCATGCCAGCAACAGTTTAAATGTTTAATTGCCAAATTGTGTAAGTGTTTCTATGTCAATTTTGTTAATCTACGCCTCACTGTTTTTGTTGGTTTTGGTTCAGTTTTATGACTTGCTGTTTAGTTTTTTCCACCAGGGGGCACACTATGATAAACAGCCCTTTTGCACCTGGCTACCAAATGGGTTAATCAGCCAGTTGTATTTGCAGAAGCCAATTTAACCCTGGCTAATTAATTCAAGACAGAAGTACGTTTATGTTGGACGCCACCTGAAATGAACTACCTCCCCAAAACATCAGTCCACTTAACCGCGAAGCACCGTGTACGCAGATGTGGCTTAGAGTAAACAAGAGCTATTACAATCTTGCTGAGTTTGAAGTGCTCTTAGTGAGATTGTGTAAAGCACCAGTGGAACATTTTATTTGGCTCATTTGAAATGCTAAAGTGTCTTGAGGCATTCTGCAGCCCACCCTGTTTAACTAATTAAACTCAGTGTTCTCCCTTGGGGCTGTTTTCTCTTTAGAGTTTTAGTGTGTGACTTACGTTTGTGTTTTTTTTTTTTTAGCATTCTGTGAAGAAAAGTGAGCTTTTACCTGGAAGGTCATCTTGTCCGCTCCTGATTGGTGGGCAGACGGTATCACCATCGAGTCGGTTTAGGTCTAGTTCTGAAAAGACACAAAAAAATGCAATGAATGAAACAGTGACCTCTTTAGAATAGGCTGGATCCTCAAGATGACAATGGAAAAGTGATGTCTTCAGTCAGCTAAAACTAGCAACAGTACATTGTGTTATTATAGGGTCTATATCACGTTATTTATCTTTTTGTCATTTTTATTATTTATTTATATTATGCTATTTTCTGATCTATGTTCTAATGTTGTTTCCTCATCACAAACAGACCTGGAGTTGTGTTTTGTTTCAGTTACACATGACAAGCCCTGCATATTTAGGGAAAACACTCTGTTCCACCTTGTGATATCATGTGGTGATAGAGGAAGTTGTCCACTATGTTTTTAAACTCCATACACCTTCAGTGGAATTGTTTGGGTAATGTGTCTACTAAACAAAAGCTGAAAGTTACCTTTTAACTTGAAAACTACTGCTTCATGACATCACAAGATGGAACAGAGCATTTTGAGCTGTGAAGATGTAGACAATTACGCATAATTATTGTGAATGAAACAAAGCTCAACACCAGGTATGTTTTTGATGAGGTAACAATTATAACATGACTTAAAGCTTGCAAGAGTAAATTTAGCATATTATAGAACATATAATAACAAAAGATAAGCCAAGAAATAGTACTTGTTGTTTTGAACTTTGAACTAAATATGTCAGCTGTGATGGAAGCGCAATGCATTTTAATACAGTGCCTAATGTTGCATGGCTCCACACTCATAAAGGCTATAAGTCATCAGAAGGTCAGTGCAGCAAATCACTGTCTGTACTTGTTTGGTGCAAATGTAGTGACACAAAAAGCCACTCCAAACCACATCCATAAGACCTGAACTTTTGTTAATTAGCACAGCTAGCTTCTCACATTGTCAAGTGGGAGTTGTATGCATTTCATTATCACACAAAAGGAAAAAGTAATGTTGCATAACCTCTCCAGCTGGTTTATACTGTTGGTAAATGGTCACATTTTCATATAGCGTTTTCCACCTTCAAAGCGCTTTACATCAAGGAACCACTCACCCATTCACACACACATTCATCCTCCCGTGTCTTGCCCAAGGACACAACAACATCATTCATCTGTGAGAGCTGGAATTGCACCGCCAACCTGGGAGTCAGTGGGTCTAACCGCTCAACCAATGATGTTTATGTCGTGAACTGCCAACCTTCAGATCAGTGGAGAAATGCTCTACCAACTGAGGCACTGTATAACCAAAAATCTATTAAATACAATAAAGCTATACATATGAAACATGGAACAGATAAACAAAGAAACAGATTTGAAGATATGTTTTTCATAGTTGTTTTCTGCTGTCACAAAGCATAGCCTACTGGAAATTGGTTAAAAAATAAAAATAAAATAAATAAATAACTCTAAAGTGAATTTGTTATGCAAGTTTGAGAAAAGTTCACAATTCCAGGTTAGTTTGTTGTTATGAGAAGACAGTAAATGCATTTATATTAATCTGAATTTTGTCGATTTAAAATATGCTATAAAATACTGTAACTTAATAAAAAAAAAATAAAATAATAATAATAATTTTTAAAAAGCCCTGTTTTGATTGTGTCTGCTCTACAGCCATAATCTGTAGTGAAAACAGGGATTGATTGACAGTATGACATCTTGAAAATAAGCGATTAAAGATTGCTCAAACATGCAGGAATCACTCCAAATACAACTTGGAGCGAGTAAATGGTGGGGAGAAACAACTATAACATGGTTAAAAGCTGTGAAAAGTCCATTTTTCATAATAGATCTGCTTTAAACTATGTGTCACGCGCCGAATAACCAGGGCCAAACCAATTCCACATTGTGTCAGGAGGGGTCTCTGCACTTGCCCAGCTGAAATGGAGAGCTAAATGGGAAAAGCCTTTAGAACATCACACAGGCCTGGTGACACCCAAGGGCTCCCCACTCTGCCCTGAGTCAGCTCTTTACCACGGGGCACATCTGGAAGCCCTTCTCAAAGCCACATTACTGCTGAGAAATGAGCCCAAGTGGTGAGACGGTATTTATAATCCCATATTTACTACCACTAAACACTTATCTGACTGTGCACGTAGACCTCAAGTTGTTAAAGTTAATGCCTGCTCCAGCATTACGCATTAAGCTTTACTCATTAGTGCAATGAACGAAAGAACAACCACTATTAAGATGTCACATGCAGCGGCACGTGTGTGTCACAGAGGGGGCGACGCACACATGCACTGTACCTGCTGTACCTGTGCACTTCTGTGTTTATGGCGCTAGCTGTTAGGGATGGCCGATATATATCGATTCCTCTATAGGTAAGATACCGAAAATCTGGTTTTATTAAAAAATCATAATATATAATTTATTTATGAAGTGAAAAGATAATTTGTTTAATTTACTGTGACTTAATAATACAAATATCACAAATCAGCTCAGAAAAATCAGACCATCTCTCAGTAATAGTGGTTAATGTTACTTAAGAATTTATGAAAAATGACTGGAATTTAAAGGTACAGTATGAAACTTTGTGGGGATAGATGAATTTTATGCCATAATGTGGAAAATGATACCCAAAGGAACAACGTTTCCATAGAAATAAGCCAGGTCGGTGGAAATAGAAGCCTGCTCACAGTAAGGACAAAAAGAAGAAAACAAAAAAAAAAAAAAACAAAAAAAAAAAACACGTGCTTCTATTTTAGTGTATTATTGGCTAAAAAGTGACATACTGGAGTTTTAACTAAAATAGTAAAAGTAAAATAAAAAAATACCTTATTACTACAGTTAATAATAATAGTAACATGAAAGTAAAGTAAATAGGCATAAGGTCATAGATTTATCTGCTGTTTTCTTTGTAAAATCATAAATAAACATGTACTAATCATTTTCTTTTACCACTGCACAAAGCCAGAGAGGTGCCTCTGTTTGTAGTGGATATTACTTTGTACCAAAATAATCCTGACCTAACTAAAGTCAACATGCAGGCTTCCATATGAACCCATGTGACCATAGAGTGTATTTACACACCAAATAGAGCCATAATAAAAGGCGGCTGGAGCGGGCTTCACCGGGCACGCCATATTTAATCTGCATCAACTTACGTCCAAGAGCTGTCGAGAGGACGAGGGACAGCAGAGCCCAGCAGACACGCAGGTAGCACGGCTGGACATTTCTGTGGGAGAATGAAAAACATTGAGTCAACAATTACACCGTTTGTGGCTAAAATCAATAAATCATCACATACACGACAGAGAAGAATTTTGTCCTTGGGAGGAATTGAACAAAGGAAAATACATACTGTTTTGTGAAGCATGTCAAAGTGTAAAGCGTAAACAACAAGGCTAAAGCTAAGTTAGTCAAAACAGGTTTCAAGGTCGAAGGTCAACAAGTGGCATTTTGCAAGTTAACTAAACAACTTACTTTGAATTTTACAGGGACAACAAAGGAAACGTGTAAAATGTTATGGGAAGACTGCACTGCTTCAATGGAAAAGTAACATTTTATCCACTGGCACATGACACTTATGTCCTACTAATATCAATAGCCCTAAACATAGCAGAATGTTGCTAGCATGTGTACACGCTGCGCAATCACACTTCTGGTCCTGGTTTAGTCCCATTAGTTGACTAAGCTAAACTGTTTAGAGTACACTTTCACATTATTCTTAAAATATTACTTTACTTACATATAAAGAGCATTCTTATTATTATGTTGTTTATGCTTTTTATGATGCTACCTATTCTGTTAATATGTCCTGGTTTACCATTGTTTCAGTTTTATTGTAAATATCTGGATTTTAATTTAGCTTGCTTGCAATATTGTGGGACAAAAATAATTTACTTTCAACTGTTTAGAACCATTGTTTTGGTCTAATTGTATTTAGCTAGCCAATGCAGCCACCAAATTGTATTCCTCTGCCATAGGTTCATTATTCTTCTGCTCTCTGTGTCCAAACTTCTGCTTCTTGTGAACAAACTAAACCAATTTTAATACCAGATAATCTTGAGAAACTTAAGATGCTGGCACTTTCTCTCTTTCTATGTACACACAGATGAACACACAACTGGAATGACAAATTGCCAAGTCAAGAGTCTTTCTACAGCCCGAACATTATGTCCTTCAAGACCTGAGGCCTGCAGGGACACGCTGTCAGGGACACCAGCCCATCTTCACCTTTGATTGATGCCGTCACAAAGTAAAGATGAACTGAACTGTGAGGGTCAGTGACTTTAATACTACGTGTCAAGTCAAAGTAAAGATAGATCTGAGTTATTTAGGCAGCACTGGCATAACTGCTGCACTAATTATAAAAGGAGAAGCCTCAAAACAGCAGAGGTCTGGAAATAAGTAAACAGCACAGCTCCATCTCAAAGGTGTAGTTCAATCTCAAAGATGTTGTTACTGGTGTCAGTCACACTCTTTCTATAGCAGCGGTCCCCAAAGTGAGGCCCGCAGCCAAACTTGGCCCTCTGGGAGGTCTAATTTGGCCTGCGTGAGGGCTCTGAGCTTTTAAGAAGAATCTATTTTGATTCAATTTTGCATTGATAAGACTGTCAGGAGATGGGAAGGAGGCCAATCCTGTCTGTTTTCTATTATTTAAAGTCAATCTAGTCAAACATTTCTTTGCAGAAGAACATTTTTTTATGAACAAACTGTCATTAGGTTTGGCCCTTAACCTGCTAATGCACATTCATTTTTACTCGCCAAGGAAAAACCTTTGGGCAACCCTGCTCTATAGCCTATAGACAATTGCAGTTGGTGGTTGGGCCCAGGGCATGGTGTACTCAGCATCATCAAGTCATCCTCACAGTCACATATCACCTAACGCTCCAGTATTTACTTTACAACCAAATAATTTAAGCCAACATAACATTTCCAATGTCATACTTTTCCTGAATCTTTGCCAAAGAGGGACCAGAACTTGGAACTCCTTTTCAGTTTTAATTGCCTACTGATTTATGTTTGACATTTTATTCAGGGGACACAAAGTCAGCATGAGCGCTGAATGAGTGTTGAACCTGATACCTTCTCATTTGAAGAACTTTGACCAACGTGCTGTTGCTCACTGTTCTTCAAACCTGACACCACCCAAATCCAGCACTACTGAAGGAGATGAAGAGCTTCACTATTTGACTCTACCATGTCATCACTGGATATGTTATATTCAAAGATGAAAAAGCTCAGCGATGCTGTGCTCCAAATGACAGAGCAGCAGCACACAGCCGTGCTGAGAAACTAAGTGCTGCATTTACACAAACTTGTTGTGTATCAGCCCATAAACTCTCTGACTAAAAAGACAAGCATGAATACTGTTATTAATGCTGTCACAGTTCAAAAATCATCTCACTACATACTCATTTAGCATCAGAGCATAAGGTATTTCCCAAAACACTTCAACTCCAGGAGAGTCATAAATCACTACGGTATGAAGTCATGGCAATCATCATCATTTAGTGGGATTTCCCAAACAAACCGTTATCACTCTAAAAGGCTTTTGTGGTTTCAAATGAAAACAAAAGCTTTGCTCAGTTATAGTTAAGGCTGTTAAAGTTTACATATTACTGTACTTGACATTGGTATGGTTTTGTTGGTTTGAAAAGATCCATTAACTGTTAAGGCTATATTTTATTAGAACACAGAATAGTACAGTGCAGCACTTCAACCTTGAGGGAATAAACTGAGTTTTTTATACGCTACCTAAATTGTCTCACCTAAGCCAAAGATGTCCGAGGAATATGGATCTCCTTCAATATTATTAACACTTGGCTGCTTCTTCCACTGTGTACCAGCATTTGTGAGAAAAGCCCTATAGGCAAACGGATGTACTATAACGTTCTACTGAAACTCACAATAAATCCATTGCACCTGCGCTGAAAGTTAAAATCCGACATTCCTCATTACCTGGTCAGATGCGAGCAGTAGGAGGCCATGATTGCGCCCCTCCGTGTGGGACCCAGGACACACTCACTCACTCGGGGTGGGATAAGATGCTGGAGCAGAGACAGCTACAGTTCACACAGTCCCCCTTGAAGCTGGTCCTACCTGCGCATGGTGAGGACTGACCAAGAGCAACGGCACGCGGGATGCTCAAGCGTTTCAAGGACCACATAAAAGTTTCTTCCATGCTTTCTCATTGGCTCCTGGCCCTTCAAGAGGTGGTGACTATGTTTTACTACCAACACTTTAAGACCATGGATGAAGTCTCCGGGCCCCCACCTTCGGGCGCCCCAACCCTCCTGCTTTTTGTTTTACTGTGTCTCCTAATGACATGTGCTGCGTCTATGTAATTCTGCTTATAATTATCAACAGCACATGGGGAAAAGGTAGCTTGTTTGGTGATGAAAAGTGCATTTGATAATCACGTGAAACTTCAGAGCGCATGTTAGCCAGGTTTGCCTGTGGTGATGACATGTGCAAAGCCTTGTCATTACCTGAGCAGCCCGGAGGCAACGCACACATGCTGTTTATGTATCCTACAGGTTATGTAATGGTATTGATGAATTTGATCTTTACTATAAACCTCTAGACTATAAAGCTTTGGTATTTGGTAAGCAGCATCTAGAATAAACTGATAATTTGATCAGATTTTTGGTGTTTATGCCCGAAAGAAACACCTAGTGACGTGTTGATTTTTAGGGTTTAAAAATCTGTAACGTCAATCTTTAACATTTTCACTTAGATTTTTGCCATTGTTTACATACTTTTCCTCGTCAAAACCTGCACAGGTCTGAGGAATCATAAAGAAAACAGATTACCCCCAGTGTTTACATGACTTTTCAGGGGTGACAGTAGCTCAGTTGGTAGAGCGTTTGTCCGTTGATCCAAAGATCGGCGGTTAGAATCCTGCTCTCGGCATAAATATCATTAGTAGAGAGGTTGACGGTACAATTTTAGCTCCCTCAAATGAATACAGTCATTGGGAAAGACACTGGTGTGTGAATGTGTGAGTGGTTCCTTGATGTAAAGTGCTTTGAGTATCTTGAAGGTAGAAAAATGCTACATAGAAATGTGACCATTTACCACATACCATTTTAATATTCTGATAACTAGAGATGCACCAATCCAGCCTTTTGTGTTCTGATACTGATTTTGATTGTGACTCTAAGTATCTGCTGAAAACTGATATCTACCGATACCAGTGCAGAGACAGAAAACATTATTTTCTTCAAACTAAAACAAAATAAGACAAATCTGACCCATATGTGTTATGTGACTGTTATTTATCACAAGTAAATACAGAATGACTTTGTATAAATAAAAGTTCAAACATTATGATGGCTGGGATGAGAATCAGCTCCTCCAAATCCGAGGCCATGGTTCTCGACCGGAAAAAGGTGTTTTGCCCTCTCCAGGTGGGTGGTGAGTCTCTGCCTCAAGTGGAGAAGGATGGAGCGTGAGATTGACAGACGGATCGGTGCAGCGTCTGCAGTGATGCGGTCGCTGTATCGGTCTGTTGTGGTAAAGAAGGAGCTGAGCCCAAAGGCGAAGCTCTCGATTTACCTGTCAATCTACGTTCCTACCCTCACCTATGGTCATGAGCTTTGGGTAATGACCGAAAGGACAAGGTCGCGGATACAAGCGGCCGAAATGGGTTTCCTCCGCAGGGTGGCCGGGTGCACCCTTAGGGATAGGGTGAGGAGCTCGGTCACACGGGAGGAGCTCGGAGTAGAGCCGCTGCTCCTACACATTGAGAGAAACCAGCTGAGGTGGCTCGGGCATCTGCTCAGGATGCCTCCTGGACACCTCCGTAGGGAGGTGTTCTGGGCATGTCCCACCGGGAGAAGGCCCCGGGGAAGACCCAGGACACGCTGGAGGGACTATGTCTCCCGGCTGGCCTGGGAACGCCTTGGGGTCCCACCGGAGGAGCTGGAGGACGTGTCTGGGGTGAGGGAAGTCTGGGAGTCCCTGCTTAGACTGCTGCCCCCGTGACCCGGCCCCTTATAAGCGGAAGAAAATGGATGGATGGATGAACATTATGAAACTTTCTGAGCCGGCTAGTAAAGTAGTCAGCTTTCTTTTTTACAATTATTCTATATGTTTTGCAGCTGTAAAACCCCTCACCACACACTTTATATACTTCTGACACAGACATTAACATTTTCTCACATTTCTCTCTTGTTTAAAGAGTTCAAAGAGTTCAAAGTTCAAACCTTCGTAGACGCCTTTGTCGGTGCAAAACGTTTCATCGACACTGTGGGCACTTCAGAGTCACACTGCGATCCAACATTTATGTAAATTTCTCTGAACACATCCTGTGCTGTACAAGAGACACGGCACAGAGGAGACTGATGGACAATGGTCTACAGTTCCTTAGCCAATCAGGA
The DNA here is from genome assembly GCF_009829125.3 of Periophthalmus magnuspinnatus. NCBI lineage: Eukaryota > Metazoa > Chordata > Actinopteri > Gobiiformes > Gobiidae > Periophthalmus > Periophthalmus magnuspinnatus. Next base: position 27,690,340 of record NC_047136.2, read on the forward strand.
CGCACAATGCACGTTTATACACTGTAAAAAAGCATGTAAAATTGCACTAAAAAAATTGCCGAAACAGCGAGGCCGCGAAAGGTGAACAGCGATATAGTGAGGGACAACTGTAGTCTAATCGGCTGAATCAATATTTGGAGGCGAATATCCCATCCACCAAATTTTTCAGTATTAACTCCAGTACCAGTATCAGATCAATGCATCCCTAATGATAACCCCAGAAATCAGACAATGGTCAGATTTCTGATGTGCAAACAAACATGTATTTAAACATAGCCACTGTGAGAATTTGTTGGAATGCAGAATTTCTTTGACATCATTGTAAATCAGAAACTAACACGTAACTCTTTATCCCTAAAACATTTGTCAGTTCCATGTTTGCGGAGGTGTGGAAGTGACAGAAACAGCTTTGCCTCTGGGTGCACGTCTCTCCGAGCCTCAAATGTCACGCTTGTGTGTTTATTTTAAAGCCAAATTTTGCCTGCAACACCTGCTTTTAAGGAAACGCTATTTAAAAAAGGTAAAAAGGTAAGTACCACTGTCCAGAGGGGTAATGAGCAGTTTGCTTTCCATCTTTTAACACGGTTTGGATGTTAGCTCTTAATAATGTCTCAATAGTATAGACAATTGTTTTTTTTAATATTGATGTGGAGGGCAGGTAAGAATTTTAGCAGAGTTTGACATTTAACCTGCAAAATGGAAATTCTTTGACTTTATGGTAATATCACATAACTGTTCACTTGAAAGAATGACACAAGGTTAAAGGTGATGTAACCTTTAGTCGGGGTTAGCCACCTGATTTCTATGCAGTTGTTGCTCTTACATCAAACATACCTCTGTGTTGATGAATGTGAATGTGCCCATTTTTTGTGGGTGAAAAGTGTCGTGACCAGTGGTGGAAGAAGTACTTTTGTAACTCACCTAATAATAGAGATAGTACAGCAAGGGCAAAAAATACTCAAGTAAAAGTATCACATGATAAAATCTACTTACTAAAAGAATTATAGTAAAGTAGAAGAGTAGTAGAGTAAAGAGTAAAAGTATTTTGTGCAGAGTTTGAGATCTAATAAAGCTTCAAATTTAAGCATATGTCAGTCATATGCACAGTGAAAGCCTGGATTTAAACATTGTCAAAGTAGAGGCCTGTCTCACATCTTCAGGAAGACTCTTCCAGGTTTTAGCTGCAGAAAACTTAAATGTTGATTCTCCATGTTTTGTCCTGACTCTGGGCACCAGCAGGAGGCCGGTTCCTGAAGTCCTCAGAGTGCGAGATGGTTCATGTGGCACTAACATGTGGGAGATGTTCTTTGGTGCTGGTCCATGGAGAGACTTGATCTAAAGCAGAGCTGCTTTAAAGTCTATTCTCTGAGCCACAGGAGTCAGAGACCTGAGCACAGGACACATGTGTGAAGTACTTCCTGGTTCTAGTCAGGACCCTAGCAGCAGTGTTCTGGATGTACTGCAGCTGTGTTAAGGCTCGTTTGGAGAGGCCAGTGAGCAGGACGTTACAGTAGTCTAACCTACTGGAGACAAATGCAGGATAAGTCTCTCTAAGTCTAAGTCTTGACAGTTTACATTTGATTTTTGCAATGTTCTTTAGATGGTAAAAAGCTGCAGATGTTATTGATTTGATGTGGCTGTTAAAGAACATTCTAAAATAACATTCTGAAATAACATTCTAAAATAACATTCTGAAATAACATTCTGAAATATCATTCTGAAATAACATTCTGAAATAACATTTTGGAGCAACATTCTAAAATAACATTCTAAAATAACATTCTGAAATAACATTCTAAAATAACATTCTGAAATAACATTCTAAAATAGCATTCTAAAATAACATTCTGGAGCAACATTCTAAAATAACATTCTAAAATAACATTCTAAAATAACATTCTGGAGTAACATTCTAAAATAACATTCTAAAATAACATTCTAAAATAACATTCTGGAGCAACATTCTAAAATAACATTCTAAAATAACATTCTAAAATAACATTCTGGAGTAACATTCTAAAATAACATTCTGAACAATGCAGTGTACCTAAGTAGAATTGTTTGTTTTCAAACTGATTTGCATTGTTACTGTGGACCAAAATATGTATCATTTTTAAATCAATATATCTACATTTAACACTTTAATAAATTAACACTTAGTTACACTTATGTGAAATATTTTTACTGTTTAGTCTTAAAGTACATTTTTAAACGGGTACTGAAATACTTTTATATCTGTACTTTTATTTAAGTAACACAACTGAGTACTTCATCCACCACTGGAATGATCTTACAGTAAACTACCATATAATTGACCAGAGCCAGTGAAACAAAGGTTTTGAATGAAGTACTGTTGCTGTATTGTGTTACATGCATTGATTGTGTATTAGTGGCCATACACTGTTCTTGTCCCACTGAGCAGTGAGTGAAACCTAATGCAGAGACCAGGCCTCCTCAGAGACTCTGCAGTGATCGTGTGTCTGCTTAGGATAATTGAGAGCGCATGGTTTGAATGAGAGGCCCAGAACGCACACAGCAGCACAACACACAGACAGCAGCACAACACAGACACACTGTGATTATGGAGGCGAGCAGCTAGCCCCATGACTACTGCACTTGTGACCAGGCAGCACAAATATGCCCGAGGCTCCGAGTTAAACCATCGCATCACGGATTCTCAAATGGCATAGTATCACTCTGCAAGTCTAGTACTACTGATACTATCTGAAAGGAATATGTGTAAAACCACGTCTAAAAGTCTAACTTCAAATATGTGTTTTTTTTTCCTTTTTTTCTACAAAATATAAATGTGCACTGCCTAGCCTTAAAAATGTGAGATATTTGTAATGTACTTACTATGGCTATTATGTTGTTTGATTTCCTCTCATTTTCTCAAGTGTCTTTATCACTTCTGTGGACTAATAGCATCACTTTTTTTTGACAAATGAGTTTTGTGTCGTTCTACTACTTTCCAGACCCTGCTGCATCTCTAGGTGTCACTGGTTCTGTCCTCAGCCAATAAAAAAGATGTTTACCGCCAAGAAAACACAAACTGACAAAGTCGCACAGTTTCTTTTTCTATTTTCCCAAAAACATTTAAAAATTCTGCTACGAGGCTATTTGTGAAGGTTTGAAATGTTCAGTGCAGTTCAGTGGTTACACACCGTACCTCCATGGCCATGCATCTTGTTATGAGCTGCAAAGAAGAGTCCACTTGACAGGCGTCCCACACCTCCAGTGCTCACATCCTGGTGGCAGATTCCTCAGCACACCTCTGGAGCTCAGACCTGCACAAGGACCAATACAGTGGCAATCACCTTCAATCAAAGGCTCAGAATCAAAGCTGTGTTCAGCTCTGAGTGTTATCAACAGAGGAAAGATAAAACTGCAATATAGACCTGCAGCTCTGAAGTCTCCCAAACAACCAGCCAAAGTGTGAAAACGGATGTCCTTGCCATGTAACCCGTTTCAGACATTTCTGCCAGTTTATTCATCTAGAGACGATCATCGGGGCCCTGCCAACAGACAAAAATCAATAGACTAGCTCTCTTAATCAAGAGTGCTTGTGGCTTATGGCAGAGGGCCATGAGAAAAAAGCACTTGATTGGACGAGTACAAAAGAGAAGGTGAACAAGAGAACAGAGAGGGAAAAGGCCCATTTACTCTGCTGACATAAAACAACCATGTGACATGATAAGAGAAACTTCATTTCCTATATGGCAACAGAGAAACAAACTGCACCCCATCCCAGCAGCTCACAGCTCAGGGATATTTTGATTAACGTGTGGTTACATAACCCTCTCCTTATCTGACAAGTGATTAGTCTGTCAGGAGTTGTTTAACTAGGACAGGTGGCATTTTAATTGCACTACCTGACAGGCACATACTGTGCAATCGCTTTGAGAGTGCATCAACCTCAAGGCTGGATCATTTATGGACATATAATGTGATCTGTCATTTCTATAAAACATTTGTATTTAAAAAACAACAACCCAAAACCAATTTCCATTTGCACCGAATGCATTATTATAAATGGCTTTTTAGAGTTGCATAAAGTTGTTAGGAAGTCTACTTTATGGAGCTCAACAGTGACCATCTATATCCCAGTTTCAAAAAATTTCTGAATAAAAAAAAGTATATATATGTGTGTGTGTGTGTGTGTGTGTGTGTGTGTGTGTGGGGGGGGGGGGGGGGGGGGGTGTGTGTGTGTGTGTGTGTGTTTGTGTGTGTATATGTTTCTGAAAGTAAGAGCTATACAAAGCCATATCCAGAGCCAAAGCTCCTCTGAGGCCCTCTGACACCTGTGTGTAACTAAAAGTCTCCTCTTGGTGATGTGGCTCGACCTTGATCCTGTTGTGTGGCACATGTAGTTTTCAGATGCACTGGACCTGGGCTAGAACAAAGCTCCAGAGTCACGAATTTTAATTGGAAACCAAAGTGTGGGCTATGGAGCCTAGATGTCCTTGATGTATGTTCTCATGTGGATAAACTGGCCTATTAAAAGAGTTTTGGAAAATCTTCGTTTTTTTGTTGTTGCTTTGTTTTGCTTTCAGATTAGTCCACGTGTTGGATTATTCTGTCATCTCAGTCATGCCAGAGGGGGCGCACAGCAACAGGTGCGTGATGACAATAAACATCATCTTTTCTCCCCTTTTCAAGTTTTCAAGTCACTATTTTAAATACAAATGTTCACATTTAACCGGTCTGCTTTAGTGTTTTCTGACCACCCAGGGTCCACGTTTGTTAATCCAATGTCCCTTTACAAGACGTCATATTTGTACCTCCCCTGTTGTTCTCACTGTGTCCTTTTCTCACTTTGTCCTTTTCTCTGTGTCTCTCATCTCCATCACGGCTCACACGAGCTGTTAAAGGGTGTCGTGACGTCAGTCCTCGCGCTGGACGCACACTACGGAGCGGCCACAGGACTGCTGCTCACTATTAATATTCCGCTAATGAAACTGTTCACAGGGCGGACGTGTGCGCGCTCCGGGCTGTGCGAGAGACAGAGACAAAGACACAGAGAGAGACAGAGAGAGACAGAGAGAGATAGAGAGAGACAGAGAGAGAGAGCACGGCGAGAATCACATCCACAGATTCCGAGACACACGCTCGGCTGCTGCACTTTCCCAAATTGAGATTCCCGTAAGGACAGAGCGCCATAGACGGTGTGTGGAGAGAGGCAGAGAGCGGGGCACTGCAGAACGCACGGGTCTGGAGGAATAACCATGGCAACACCAGCAGCAGCAGCAGCAGCAGCACGGGCGGTCATATAAACACTGACCAGCGCGCATCCCACCGCCAAGCAGCGACCCAGGCTGTGCGCGGACACCACACCACGTCTCTGCTAAGGTCAGTCTGTTTTCATCCCTGTGCTGTCCGGGCTGCTGTCTGTCTGTCTGCCTGTGTGTGTCACTAGACTCACTGTCAGCACACGCTACAGTGCGGGCTAAAACCATGTGTTAAATAGCGACTCATCAGGGGGAAATGCATGAGGTACAGTGCATCCTCTACATGGGGCACAGTGCATCCTCTACATGGGGCACAGTGCATCCCCATGTAGAGGATGCACTGTGCCCCATGTAGAGGCAGGGGTAAAGCACATCCTCTGCGTGCTTAACTTTGGGAATGTGTCCTTTCATAACCCTCAGTGCCAGAGTGCTGGGGCAGTCACAGTCACAGTGCTGGTTAGTTCAGTCTCTGCTGCTCGCAGTGGGACAGTTTAGCAGCTGAAGGGTGAGATATAGGAGGTGGAAAAGCACTGTCTAAAAATGTGACCGGCTCCTTTTACCGTGTTACACAAAGGACAAAGCTGTGCTCCCACTTCAAAGTGAAACAGTGCTGAGTCGCCTTCTGTCTGCTCTGTTTGTTGTCTTTTTCACAGCAGCCTCAGCAGTGATAAAAATAGAAGTAAACATTGGTGAAGGGTAATAGGCATAAGTATGTAGAGGATTAATGCAGACATAAGCCCATAATGTAGGAGAATAAAACTACAGCACCCTGCAGTTTACAACAATAACAGTCTATCTCTGTCACATTCAGTGCTATAAGAGGGAGCATAATGTTATCAAATGAGCCCGTGTGCAGATTAAATCCATGTTTTCTTGTCAAATGAACGGCTGGATACGGTTTGGCTTTCATGCTGCCTTTGATCATAAGAGAATCGAATCTGTAAATAAGCAGTAGCCGTGTAATAACATTATTTATTCAAAAGACTTTTCCAAAGGAGTAAACCTGACAAAGCAAAAGCATAAATATTGGAGTGTTATTAGACCTCTGACACAAACTGTGCCACTGCAAACAGAAATCCGATATCATTTCAATGTCACAAATTGTTTGAAATCAAATCCGAGACCTCAGCTTTGGCTCTTTATGCTGGAGTAACAATCTGTAGTGACGATTGAGCAACGAGAATGGCAGTATGGCCTCCGTTATGTGAGCGTGTACACCGATACTGGAGCTACTGTTTGTCTGTTGAGCAGAAGGTTGACGGTGCGATTCCAGCTCCCACGGATCAGTGCTGTTGTTGTGTCCTTTGGCAAGACACTGAGCCCAAATCGCCCCCAGTGTCTATGTACACTGATGTATGAATGTGTGTGTGGTTCTTTGATGTAAAGCGCTGTGAGTGCCTTGAATGTGGAAAAGTGCTATATAAAAATGTGACCATTTACCAAATAAATGTAAAAATAAACCAACACACAGGTTTTTAGCTCATTCATTTTTTGACATTTTGATTTAATAGTAAACCTCTATGCCTCTTATCATGTGTCGATACATATACACACACATATATATATATATATATATATATATATATATATATATATATATATATATATACATATACGTATACAGTTATTCTCATGAATCCTGCAGCCCTGTAATGGTACATAAAAGGTCTTTATCTAACGTACCCAGGAAACTGTGAACAGACAGAATATGGTAGTATTCATATTGTAAAATATGAATGACAAATGCTCAAGTTTTCCACTTTCAAACACTCAGAGAATGGGAGCGAGGTGGGTTAAGTGGCTTGCCCAAGGACACAACGACAACAGCATTGATCAATGGCCAAACACTTTACCAACTGAGCTACTGTCGCCTCACAAAGCCATGAATACTTTGAATACTTTATTACTATTACAGTGCATGTTCGTTTAGTATGTCAAATCCGTCATAAATCAGACCTCTTCATGTTCCTTACACATTTCATTGCTCAAATCTTACATAAAAAACCCCATAATAACCATTGTGTAGAGCGGATTATCCCATCACATGACCTGTTCCCTCTCTTCTGGTCTGTGCCGGTCAGCGAGTGCAGCCTATTGGCCAGCAGCTCATCAAACCAAACTATATTTGGTGGCGCTTTGTCCGACGCCTCTCTACATCAGAAAGTGATTGAATGGGAGATTAATTTCCGTTGCACGTTGCACTCTGCAGCAGCGTCACCCCGATCCTTTGCTAGGTATGGTATTTCCCTGTTTCTGCTGCAGCAAAACTCCCAAAATGTCACAGCATACTGCACCGGGGCAGAGGAGTCATGCCAGGAGGTCTGCGCTGGAGGAATGACTCCGGTTCACCATGACGGCCCTGACAAAGTGACTTAGCAGGCGGCAGATGGCTGTTTTGTAATGATTAGGGTTTAACGATTTGCCTCGAGGAGAAAATTAGGAACACGATGCAGCGATAGGGTAAAAGTGCACAAGCAAGCGGTAAACTGTGAGCAGTGACCGACAGTTTAACAAATCTGTTTGGTGCAGGGGAAAACGTGCAGTGAGAGGATTAGGGCTGGCAGAAGCATCGGAAATCAGACTCTGAACAAAACTGAAACTTGAATTGATACATGCTAGACTACTAAATACTTATTTGGAGCAAGTATTGATACAAAAACATCAAAATTTAGTTGTTTTAGAATGATCTTGGCTTGGTCGGTTGAGTGTTTGTCCACTGATCCGACGGTTGGCAGTTTGAATCCCGCTTTCGACTTAAATGTCATTGGTTGAGTGGTCAGTTACAGTGATCCACAGATTGGCAGTGCTGTCATTGTATCATTGGGCAGTACACTTAACCCACCTGGCCCCCTCCTTCTGCGTGTTTGAATATGTGTGTGAATGAGTGAGTGCGTACTTGATGTAAAGCGCTCTGAGTGCCTTGAACATAGAAAAGCACTTTATAAATATGTGACCATTTAACTATAATGTTTAACTGTCCAATTGACCCTCCACAATAAGTGCGTAGAGTTTTGCTGTGTCGTTAAGAGTAGACTAGAGACATTTCAGCCCTTAGATTTCAGTTTCATTTGCTCTCGTTTATGTATTTGTCTGCTTCTGTGTTTTATGATGGAAGTTTGAGAGGCCAGACACTCAATATTTGCGTTAGAACTGTAAGGCAAATGAATATCTAGTATGGCATAAATCCATTTGTTTGATTGAAACCACAACAACAACACTTTGGCGGTCCAAGTCTGTCTATCCTTACAAAATATTTCTTGTGAAACAGTTACGGAGGAGACAGTTGTTCTGAAACAGTGCATTTTAAATAGCTTGTAATTCATTGAAACATCACTGATGAAAGAAGAGGGACAGCCACTCAATATTCCAGGTGAATCCATATGTGCTTCAGCGTGATTAGTATGCTGCTGTGTGCATTTTTGAGATAAGATAGAAAACACAGGCTAGTCATTTTATTTTGCAAATGGGCTACTGCTTAGGGGTTGTAGTTCACGCAGTTATATACGTCATCTGCTTCTCCTGAGAGTACATACTGCTCTGTGATCGATGAAATCCACCTGTCAATTTTCATCATCACATCACCCAGCCATAGTAAAAATGACTTCTTAACAATGGAAACTGAAGAGAGGATTAAATAAATGATCCTCGCTCTCACATATATTATCATTTTCTACCATTTTTCATCGCATGTCGAGAGCACAGCAATATACGGAGACTAAAGAAACCCCACAGCGATCCTGGAGGGCAACAGGCTAACCACTCTGCTACTGTGCCATATCCATAGCTACCACGCGTTTATACCTCCAGTATGTTCAGCCACTTATGCAAATTAATATTCCATGTCTCTCGTGGCCTCATAAATGAAGAAGTTAAAAGTAGATCTAATCTAATTATGGTTGTTATAGTCCATATTCTATAAAAATCTCTCAGCCTGTGGTTCCAGATCCCAGGCGGTCCATTAGTGCGCTTTATAGCAGTGGGAATTCTCAATACTATTCTGCACAGCTTTAATTCCATTTTGTAGTCACATTATAGCTACTGTTTACAATGTGTAGTGGGATGACGCAATGCAATAGGTTACCGAGGGCCGCTGTTGTGCATTGCAAATGGAATAGCAACGCAAGATCTACGCTTTAAAGCTGCCATATGTAACTTTTTTGGGGTTCGCCACCTACTTGTCCCCATGGAGATATTACTGCTTGTGCCTGTCATGATAAAAAATAAATAAATAAATAAATAATTGAAATGTGATATATTGTTGAAGCAAATATACACGATAAAAGATAATATTGAAATCAAACCCTAAAGCAGAATTATCTCCAAAAACTATAACTATGAAACTAATATTAAGCTTCAGTAAAAAACAGCAGATTGCACCACTTAAGTATTTCTTTTGTTATATAATGAGTCATGGAAGTTCATAATTCACCCGTCTACAGCTCAACTCTTAGCATAGTACAGCAAAATAACCAAAATGTTCCCACTAGTGCAAAGAAAAGTACACATGATAGATATTGACCCCCAAAAATGATTGCTCCATCCATCATCATATATCAATTATTGTGACAAATACAGGCATCTGCTCCAAACTAGACTCAAAAATAATTTAAACAACAGAAAGCTCCTAAAACAATATCTGAGAGGTCTTTTTTTTCAAATTTGGGTTTTCGGGATATCAAACTTGCCTATGACACCACCAGGCCACGTTACAGGTCAGATCTATGCAAAGGCGAGCACATTTGCGGGCACGGATGCATGTTCTCCAAGATATTTTTAAGCAATAAAAACACCTGTAACTAAACAAATACAAGATTTTTTTTAATGCCATAGTGCAGAACATTGGCAAAGTGATGACATGGAGACAAACAAGTGAGATACCCTCCTCCAGAAAAGTCACATAGTGCACCTTTAAAGACTGTTTAAGGACTGCTGATAATGAAATCTGTGTTATCATTGTCATCAGAAGCTACACGATGTATCTGCTCGAGTGAATGATAGCAGTACGGCCTTGAGATTGCCGGCGTGGGCGTGTTCCTCCGAGCGTTTGATTATGTTATTGATAGATGTGAGCTGGAGCAGGTTAATCAGTGGATGTGGTCCCTTGGTTGCTGGATGAATTTTTCGGGATGGGTAAAAGCGCAGATTGTATTAAAAGTACACAATGTTCTATAGCGTACTTGCTACAAAATGCTGCGGAGGGAACTCGAGGTAGCTCTTGTATCGACTTTCGGGCCATACTGAAGAAAATATATGGTTGGTTAATATATTTTGGATGAACCCGATGATGAAATTCAGATACTTTTGACAATCCATGAGACGTGTGCTAAAACATGTAAATTAGGACTGTGCAATTAATGGAGCCAAGATAAAGTCATTTGCAAGTCTCACTGATATTCTTGGGTCTTTTTAATCAACAGGTCTGCAGCCAGTTGAGCACATGTTTTATTAGTCAACTATTAATGAACTAATTAAATATAAATGAATTCATAATTGGATTTAGATAGCGACTTTTAAGACAGCCAAAGTGCTGTATAGTGCATTATTCACTCACTCCACACTCGCTGCTGGTGAGACTGGCTCATTATTTTAAGTTACAACAAATTCTTCAATTACGGTTATAACGAGTGACTGGACACTTTAAAGGACCCATATGAGACTTCATTTAGATCATTTCAGCCCTGGAATTGACAATCTCTACTGAACTAAAGGTAAAAGGTAGTGGTTAGGTGGCTTTAAATACCACTTCATGACATCACAAGGTGGAACAGAGCATTTTGACTTTGGAGACAGAATAATTACGCAGGATTACTCAAACATGTGTGAATGAAACAAAACACAACTCTAGGTATGTAATATAGGACCTTTAACCTGCCTTTTCTATCTTCCTTTGTTGTTTTTTTTGTACATCTTAATAATTCTAAGAGCTTTTCCCGGTACCACACCATGTCCCCTTTTAGTCGATTACTTGAATCGACTAAAAGCTATGGCAACCGTCTCCGTAGTCATAGCAATTAAGCAATTCAAATGAAACTATTATACCTTTTGAATGGGTAAAGGTCCTCTATAGGTCCTCACAAAGTCCTTCATACCAAGAAGGAATTGTTTGTCTGAAACCCCTAAATAACCCTAATATTCTGACCATGCTTCATTTTCTTGATAATAACTCTTGCAATATTACCAATTTTTCAATATAAACCTCCTACCTCCTCTTCAGCAATGAAATTCTGTTCAAACCTCTGTTGCCTACACATTCCCACGTGCTTCTTTCTCTCAGCTGTAGATGAATGATGTGTGGCACTGTTAGGACGGCTATGTCATGATCACTATATGTACTCTCTGTTTATGTGAAGCTAAAAACAAGGAACAGAGTGAGGAAGAGCCGACAGGGCGGAGCGTATGAGGAAGAGCCGACAGGGCGGAGCGTATGAGGAAGAGACGACAGGGCGGAGCGTATGAGGAAGAGACGACAGGGCGGAGCGTATGAGGAAGAGGCGACAGGGCGGAGCGTATGAGGAAGAGGCGACAGGGCGGAGCGTATGAGGAAGAGCCGACAGGGCGGAGCGTATGAGGAAGAGGCGACAGGGCGGAGCGTATGAGGAAGAGGTGACAGGGCGGAGCGTATCAGGAAGAGGCGACAGGGCGGAGCGTATGAGGAAGAGGCGACAGGGCGGAGCGTATGAGGAAGAGCCAACAGGGTGGAGCGTATGAGGAAGAGCCAACAGGGTGGAGCGTATGAGGAAGAGGCGACAGGGCGGAGTGTATGAGGAAGAGCCAACAGGGTGGAGCGTATGAGGAAGAGCCGACAGGGCGGAGCGTATCAGGAAGAGGCGAGAGGGCGTATGAGGAAGAGGCGACAGGGCGGAGCGTATCAGGAAGAGGCGACAGGGCGGAGCGTATGAGGAAGAGCCGACAGGGCGGAGTGTATGAGGAAGAGCCGACAGGGCGGAGCGTATCAGGAAGAGGCGAGAGGGCGGAGCGTATGAGGAAGAGGCGACAGGGCGGAGCGTATCAGGAAGAGGCGACAGGGCGGAGCGTATGAGGAAGAGGCGACAGGGCGGAGCGTATGAGGAAGAGCCGACAGGGCGGAGCGTATGAGGAAGAGCCGACAGGGCGGAGCGTATGAGGAAGAGCCGACAGGGCGGAGCGTATGAGGAAGAGCCGACAGGGCGGAGCGTATGAGGAAGAGGTGACAGGGCGGAGCGTATCAGGAAGAGGCGACAGGGCGGAGCGTATCAGGAAGAGTTAACAGGGTGATGCGTTCAGGAAGAGTCGACAGGGCGGAGCAAATCAGGAAGAGTCAGCAGGGCGAAGCGAATCAGGCCGAGTAATAGTCAACAGGGTGGAGTATATCAGGAAAAGTCAACAGGGTGGAGCATATAAGGAAGAGTCAACAAGATGGAGCGTATCAGGAAGAGTCAAGAAGGTGGAGCGTATCAGGGAAAGTCAACAGGGTGGAGCGTATCAGGAAGATTCAACAGGGCGGAGCGTATCAGGAGTGGGCGGGGCGTATCAGTATCAGGGCGGAGCGTATGAGGAAGAGTCAACAGGGTGGAGCAAATCAAGCTGAGGAATAGTCAACAGGGCAAAGTATATCAGGAAAAGTCAACAGGGTGCAGCATATAAGGAAGAGTCAAGAAGGTGGAGTGTATCAGGAAGAGTCAAGAAGGTGGAGCGTATCAGGAAGAGCAGACAGGGCGGACTATATCAGGAAAAGTCAACAGGGTGGAGCATAAAAGGAAGAGTCAACAAGGTGGAGCATATCAGGAAGAGTCAACAGGATCACACATATAAGGAAGAGTCAACAGGGCGGAGCGTATCAGGCGGAGGAGGTCAGAGTGGTCGTGGCATGTTAGTCCAGTGGGCTGCCAGTACATTACAGGGCTCATTACACAGACTGTCATGGTCTGAAGCCTCTGCACACCTCCCCAAACAAGCATATGCTACTATTTAAACTATTTATGCTTCCCTATTTAAAAGTTTCAGGATGTACTGAGTTTTAAACATTTATTGTAATTCATTCATTTGCTTTCTGCGCATTTGGGTTAATCATCATATTTCAGATAGACATTTGAGTAGACGTGCAGAAAGTTAACACAAATGTGCTGTGTCTGATTTTCATAATTGTGAAAAAACAGAACTAATTCATTTTAAATGGTCCGCAGTGGTACAAAGTTATTCCTCACTTTACTAACACATTCCTAGCATCTTGATTACTCACTGTGATGAATTTATAATCACTTTTCACAACTGTCAGAAGTCAGAGAGGAGTTTTGCAATACTAACAACAACTAGCATGCTAACAACTCAACAGCATTTCTTTCTGGTTAGCTGACGATAAAAAGCACTATAATTATACACAGACAGATATCCACTGTCTCATTTTGATTCTATGAGCTGTCTATACAATATATCTGTATCTTTTATACAAAAACAATAGTAGAGTCTCTTTCTCCAGAGGAGATTAAGTCAACAAACACTGTACCACCTTTAAATCCAAACTAAAGACTCATATCTATACTCTGGAATTTTCTCAATAATACAATACACAGACGTATATAGTATGTGTGTGTGTGTATGTATGTGTGGTGGTGTGTGTGTGTGTGTGTGTGTGTGTGTGTATCTGGAACCAGTCCACCCCTTTTGAGATCACTCTGTGTTGTGTTGTGGGTGTTGTGTTGTGCGTCTTGTGTTCCGGGTCTTGTGTTCTGTGTATTGTGTTCTGGGTGTTGTGTTGTGCATCTTGTGTTCCGGGTCTTGTGTTCTGTGTGTTGTGTTCTGGGTGTTGTGTTGTGCGTCTTATGTTCCGGGTCTTGTGTTCTGTGTGTTGTGTTCTGAGTGTTGTGTTGTGCGTCTTATGTTCCGGGTCTTGTGTTCTGTGTGTTGTGTTCTGGATGTTGTGTTGTGTGTCTTGTGTTCCGGGTCTTGTGTTCTGTGTGTTGTGGGTTTTGTGTGTCCTGTGTTCCGGGTCTTGTGTTCTGGGTGTTGTGTTGTGCGTCTTGTGTTCCGGGTCTTGTGTTCTGTGTGTTGTGTTCTGGGTGTTGTGTTGTGCGTCTTGTGTTCTGGGTCTTGTGTTCTGGGTGTTGTGTTGTGCGTCTTGTGTTCCGGGTCTTGTGTTTTGTGTGTTGTGTTCTGGGTGTTATGTTGTGGGTCTTGTGTTCTGGGTCTTGTGTTCTGTGTGTTGTGTTCTGGGTGTTGTGTTGTGTGTCTTGTGTTCCGGGTCTTGTGTTCTGTGTGTTGTGTTCTGAGTGTTGTGTTGTGTGTCTTGTGTTCCGGGTCTTGTGTTCTGTGTATTGTGTTCTGGGTGTTGTGTTGTGCGTCTTGTGTTCCGGGTCTTGTGTTTTGTGTGTTGTTTTCTGGGTGTTGTGTTGTGGGTGTTATGTTCTTGGTGTTGTGTCTTGGGTGTTATGTTCTGGACGTTGCACTCTTGGTGTTGTGTTGTGCGTCTTGTGTTCCGGGTCTTGTGTTCTGGGTGTTGTGTTGTGTGTCTTGTGTTCCGGGTCTTGTGTTTTGTGTGTTGTGTTCTGGGTGTTGTGTTGTGTGTCTTGTGTTCCGGGTCTTGTGTTTTGTGTTCTGGGTGTTATGTTGTGTGTCTTGTGTTCCAGGTCTTGTGTTCTGTGTATTGTGTTCTGGGTGTTGTGTTGTGCGTCTTGTGTTCCAGGTCTTGTGTTTTGTGTGTTGTGTTCTGGGTGTTATGTTGTGGGTCTTGTGTTCCGAGTCTTGTGTTCTAGGTGTTGTGTTGTGGGTGTTATGTTCTTGGTGTTGTGTCTTGGGTGTTATGTTCTGGACGTTGCACTCTTGGTGTTGTGTTGTGCGTCTTGTGTTCCGGGTCTTGTGTTCTGGGTGTTGTGTTGTGCGTCTTGTGTTCCGGGTCTTGTGTTTTGTGTGTTGTGTTCTGGGTGTTATGTTGTGGGTCTTGTGTTCCGAGTCTTGTGTTCTGTGTATTGTGTTCTGGGTGTTGTGTTGTGCGTCTTGTGTTCCGGGTCTTGTGTTTTGTGTGTTGTTTTCTGGGTGTTGTGTTGTGGGTGTTATGTTCTTGGTGTTGTGTCTTGGGTGTTATGTTCTGGACGTTGCACTCTTGGTGTTGTGTTGTGCGTCTTGTGTTCCGGGTCTTGTGTTCTGGGTGTTGTGTTGTGTGTCTTGTGTTCCGGGTCTTGTGTTTTGTGTGTTGTGTTCTGGGTGTTGTGTTGTGTGTCTTGTGTTCCGGGTCTTGTGTTTTGTGTTCTGGGTGTTATGTTGTGTGTCTTGTGTTCCAGGTCTTGTGTTCTGTGTATTGTGTTCTGGGTGTTGTGTTGTGCGTCTTGTGTTCCAGGTCTTGTGTTTTGTGTGTTGTGTTCTGGGTGTTATGTTGTGGGTCTTGTGTTCCGAGTCTTGTGTTCTAGGTGTTGTGTTGTGGGTGTTATGTTCTTGGTGTTGTGTCTTGGGTGTTATGTTCTGGACGTTGCACTCTTGGTGTTGTGTTGTGCGTCTTGTGTTCCGGGTCTTGTGTTCTGGGTGTTGTGTTGTGCGTCCTGTTGTTCCGGGTCTTGTGTTTTGTGTGTTGTGTTCTGGGTGTTATGTTGTGGGTCTTGTGTTCCGAGTCTTGTGTTCTGTGTATTGTGTTCTGGGTGTTGTGTTGTGTGTCTTGTGTTCCAGGTCTTGTGTTCTGTGTATTGTGTTCTGGGTGTTGTGTTGTTTGTCTTGTGTTCCGAGTCTTGTGTTATGTGTGTTGTGTTGTGGGTGTTATGTTCTTGGTGTTGTGTCTTGGGTGTTATGTTCTGGACGTTGCACTCTTGATGTTGTGTTGTGGGTTTTAGAAAACCTCAATATTTAAATTCAATAATATATAATGATTGAACAATGCATTTCTATTAACCTGTTACATTTGTATGGTTAGTTTTTATCATTTGCCACTTGTGGTTTTTAAATATTTTATGGGTTTGACTTTTATTCTGTGAAACACTTTGAAACATCGTTTTGAAAAGTGCTGTACAAATAACTTAAGTTCAAGTGAACAGTGAGTAAGCGTATTTTAAGAATAATTCTTTTTAGACAGTGTGCTGTGTAGGTTTTGTAAATGAATCAAAGAAACACCTCCCACTTGTCATCCAAAAGTGTAACACAGATCTACTTAAACTGCAGAACGTGCTTGAATGTGCCGCAGTCACTTTGTCCTCTATAGGCTTTAATGAAATAGAAAATGATATCAGTTGACCATTTGGACACACTTTTTAATTTTTTTTTTTTAATGATTATTATTATATTCATCACTGTGGATTCTCACTGAAAGTATCAAAAACTCTGAATGATCACATGTGTAATGTAGTGAACAAAGGGTGAAATAGAGCGACCCTTTGCTTTGGTCACTGCTGTGCACACTCAGCATTACACTCATTTCAGGTGACTTCATCATTAAACTGACTCACAGAAGGCCAAGGGTTTGCAGCACTGTCAACAAAACAAAGTTTGAGGGATCAGAATTTGAAATATAAAACATCTTTTTTTTCACTTTTTTATTGCTACATAATTTCATACATCTTACTTCATTTAATTTATGTGGGATGCAAATATTATGTGGAAAGTAGTCGGCTAAACGTAAGAAAAAATGAATGAGGTGTGTTTAAACTTTAATACCATACAGTGGGACATTCCATGCAAAGAAATATCTCCATAGAGACAAGCAGGGAGCTGGCCCTCCACCAGAAAAGTTACATAGTGCACTTGAAAGTCATAATGTCTGAGCCAAAAACCCTTAAGCAGACACAGACAAGTAGTGCAAAAGTATTACAGAGTTATCCTGGAAAAGGTAAGGTGAGGGTCCAGGGAACAGGGCAGTGGAGGCGGCTGAGTGAGGAGCTGGGTCACACAAGGTAAACTGATGGTCTGGCAAAGAGTGGAGAAAGAAACTGGACTTTTACACTGGAGGAGATGACTGGATTGTGTGACAGGCTCCAGGAAGTGTTGACTCCGCCCAACTCCACACAGGCAGTGCTGTGTCTCAATTCGATGGTTGCACACTTCATAGGCTGCATTAGAAGGGCACTCACGACACTTCTGCCGTGACAAGGTCTGTCCCATTTCATGCATCTCATGAATGTGGCCGACAAATGTGCCCTGTGTTTCCATGGAGATCAGCCGTGAACGAAGCGTGCATCCGAGCATACTTCACGCACTGCTATATCCTATAATGCACCATGCGTGACTTCTACAGGAGAAACAAGGTATATTTTCTTAAAGTTATATAATATTAGCTACAATTAAAAAATCACCTTATATTTGTCTATTGATATTCAAAGGGAAAGATAAATTCCTTACTTCATTCAATCTAAACATAAATAAACAGCTGCGACGACGACACCTTGACTCTTCTTCAGTGAAATAATAAAGAATTAAAAATAAAACTGTAATTATTTCAGTGTCCATTTTACACGTTTAGGTCATTAGTCAGCAGCCGTCATGGTTGCTAGGCGACATAACATAGGCGATGTCACGTAAGCACACAGACAGCGATTGAAGTACGCTCTGTGTCATAGGCCTGTCTCATTTCGGCACGGCCTTTGCAGCCGATGGAGGAACACGGAGGAGCACCCTTTGTCGGCCGGGTCCTTTGAACGGTACTTTGACTGTACAACCGTCGAGACACGTCAAAGGACACACAGGACAAGAGAGAGGGAGAAACACAGGACATGGGAGGGAGGAGACACTAAAATCATGACATTTAAGTAAAAAAATGGAATGCACACTCTTCTTTTTTCCCTTTCAAATCACATCAAAAGCTTGGATACAAACTGGAGTTAGACTTTATTACAGATAACTATACCCCAGTGTGAGATGTGCGATGTGAGAAACGTAAATAAATCTCAGGCAGGACACTGGTTCAACCACAATGCCTTTAAGCCACTTACTGTGCAGCCCTCAAACCGGTCCCATATCTGCACATACAATTTATGTTATGACACTTGTGCGCTATGCCAGCCACTAAATCTCAAGTCCCCAGACGTGCTAAAACTGCATTGGATTTACATCGTGTTGAAATAAATTACAACTGCAGCCTATGTATATGCATATTCTTGCCTCAGCCTGCGTTGTAGCTAGAGCATAAAGGAAGGTGGCCAGTATATATTAGTGTGTAACTTTTATCTGTTGGGAGATAATTAGAGTTAGTAGACAAGCATAGACAGGCTAATTGTATGCTTGTCGGCAATGTGGCTCAACATCTATATGGCAATTAAGGGAACTTGTTTCATAATGTACTCTCTAAGGAATATCACAAAAAAATGCAGTCAATTTGAATCCATTTTAAAGGTCCTACATTATACAGAATTGACTCTTGTGAGCTTTAAGCCACGTTAGAATGTTGTTACTGCCTCAAAAACAGACCTGGAGTTGTGTTTTGTTTCATTCACACATATTTGAGTAAACTTTAATTGTTAACCTGTCTACATCTTCAAAGCACAAAATGCTCTGTGCCACCTTGTGATGTCATGAAGTGGTAGTTTTCACGTTAACAGCTACATTTTACCTTTAGTTCAGCAGAGTTTGGCAATTCTAGAGCTGAAATCATCCAAATGATTCTAGTGAAGGTGTGTGGAGTTTATAAAAATACAATGGAGTACTTCCTGTATTACCACATGATGACATCACAAGGTGGAACAGAGTGTTTTCAGTTTGAGAGAAGAACTCAGCCTAAAAATGCAGGATTTGTGTGTTAAACATGCTCGAATGAAATATGACACAACTCCAGGTCTGCTATGTTATGGTGATGAGGAAACAACATTAGAACAGAGATGAGAAAATAGCATAACGGACCCTTTAAATAATAATTGTAATTGCACTGTCAAGTAAAGTAAAATATATAATACAGGTAAATGCAATGAGGTGTTCTCTTTCATATTAAAGTGTACGGCAGGTTAGACAACTCATTTTTGAAAAAACATGATCACAGTTCACATCATTACAATTAAGATTTTTCTAATCTGCTTGGCCTACGTCTATTTTTTCATACATATATCTGTTACCTAGCAACCACAATGCTAACAAGAGCCAAAATGTGCCTAAATTACACAATATGAGTGAGAATATGAGAATAATAAATAACAACACCTAATTTTCTAGGTCCATGACATACATAGAGGTATACAGTGTTAGAACTCACTGCTACGGACAGTATTTTTGTACTTTTCTGCTAAACTTTTTTATAGGTAACTAAAACTTAACTCATGTAAAGCTGTGGTAAATATTACATAGGTAACATAACATATAACATAGGTACTATCCACCAAACCAAGCAATAAACAGAAAAAAAACCCAAAACGTCATATGCATTTAAAGGGCTTATATTACGCAATTTTGCGTAATATAAGCCTATCTGTTCTAATGTTGTTTCCTCATCACAAACAGACCTGGAGTTGTGTTTTATTTCATTCACACATGTTTAACACACAAAACCTACATATTTAGGCTGAACTCTTCTCTCAAACGGAAAACACTCTGTTCCACCTTGTGATGTCATCATGTGGTAATACAGGAAGTGCTCCACTGTGTTTTTTACTACCACTACATGACAAGCATTTTAAGCATTGAGTAACCTTAACCTTAAGCATTGAGCCCCTTCCCGAACCGCCACCTTAACGTGGTGGAGGGGTTTGAGCACCCGAATGATCCTGGGAGCTATGTTGTCGGGGGCTTCATGCCCCTGGTAGGGTCACCCATGGCAAACAGGTCCTCGGAGACGGGTCTGACTAAGAGCGGTTCAGAAGCCCCCATGAACAGAGAAACAACGAGGCCAGTTACGTCGCCCGGACTGGCGTTACCAGGGCCCCACCCTGGAGCCAGGCCTTGGGTGGGTGCTCGGCAGTGAGCGCCTGGTGGCCGGGCCTTTCCCCACGGGGCCCGGTCGGGCCCAGCCCGAAGGAACGACGTGGGGCCGTCCTCCCGTGGACCCACCACCTGCGGGAGGAGCCATGAGGGGCGGGTGCGGAGAGATCCGGGCGGCAGTCGAAGGCGGGGACCTCGACGACCGGATCTCCGGACATGGAGTCTAGCTCTGGGGACGTGGAATGTCACCTCGCTGGGGGGGAAGGAGCCTGAGCTTGTGTGGGAGGTTGAGCGTTACCGGCTAGATATAGTCGGCCTCACTTCGGGTCGGGGACAGGTCTCTCACTGTTGTGTCGGCCTATGGGCCAAACAGCAGTGCAAAGTACCCGGCCTTCTTGGAGTCCCTGGGAGGGGTACTAGACAGTGCACCAACCGGGGACTCCGTTGTTCTCCTGGGGGACTTCAATGCCCATGTGGGTAACGACAGTGACACTTGGAGGGGCGTGATTGGGAGGAACGGCCTCCCCGATCTGAACCCGAGCGGTGTTTTCTTACTGGACTTCTGTGCTAGTCACAGCTTGTCCATAACAAACACCATGTTCGAGCACAAGGGTGTCCATCAGTGCACGTGGCACCAGGACACTCTAGGTCGGAGGTCGATGATCGACTTTGTTGTCGTGTCATCTGACCTCCGACCGCGTGTCTTGGACACTCGGGTGAAGAGAGGGGCTGAGCTGTCAACCGATCACCACCTGGTGGTGAGTTGGATCCGCTGGCGGAGGAGGAAGCCGGACAGACCTGGCAGGCCCAAGCGCATTGTGAGGGTCTGCTGGGTCTTCAACTCCCACCTCCGGGAGAGCTTCTCCCTGATCCCGGGGGAGGTTGGAGACATGTACTCCGAGTGGGCCATGTTCTCCACCTCTATTGTCGATGCGGCTGCTCGTAGCTGTGGTTGTAAGGTCTGCGGTGCTTGTCGCGGCGGCAATCCCCGAACCCGGTGGTGGACACCGGAAGTAAGGGATGCCGTCAAGCTGAAGAAGGAGTCCTATCGAGCCTTGTTGGCTCGTGGGACTCCTGAGGCAGCTGATGAGTACCGGCGGGCCAAGCGTGCCGCGGCTCGGGCAGTCACAGAGGCAAAAACTCGGGGTTGGGAGGAGTTCGGGGAGGCCATGGAGGAGGACTATCGGACGGCCTCAAAGAGATTCTGGCAAACCGTCCGACGCCTCAGGAGGGGGAAGCAGTGCTTCACCAACACTGTTTACAGTGCGGGTGGAGAGCTGCTGACCTCGACTGGGGATGTTGTCGGGCGGTGGAAGGAATACTTTGAGGATCTCCTCAATCCCACTGTCACGTCTTCCGAGGAGGAAGCAGAAACTGGGGACCCAGAGGCGGACTCGTCCATCACCCTGGCTGAAGTCACTGAGGTGGTTGGCAAGCTCCTCGGTGGCAAGGCTCCGGGGGTGGACGAGATCCGTCCTGAGTACCTCAAGTCTCTGGATGTTGTGGGGCTGTCTTGGCTGACACGTCTCTGCAACATCGCGTGGCGGTCGGGGACAGTACCTGTGTACCAGACCGGGGTGGTGGTCCCTCTGTATAAGAAGGGGGACCGGAGGGTGTGTTCCAATTACAGGGGAATCACACTCCTCAGCCTTCCCGGTAAGGTCTATTCCAGGGTACTGGAGAGGAGAATCCGACCGATAGTTGAACCTCGGATTCAGGAGGAGCAGTGTGGTTTTCGTCCTGGTCGTGGAACACTGGACCAGCTCTATACTCTCCATCGGGTCCTCGAGGGCTCATGGGAGTATGCCCAACCAGTCCACATGTGTTTTGTGGATCTGGAGAAGGCATTCGACCGTGTCGCTCGTGGTGTCCTTTGGGGGGTGCTCTGGGAGTATGGGGTCCGGGGCTCTTTGCTAAGGGCTGTCCGGTCCCTGTATGACCGGAGCAGGAGCTGTGTTCGCATTGCCGGCAGTAAGTCAGACCTGTTCCCAGTGCATGTCGGACTCCGCCAGGGCTGCCCTTTGTCACCGGTTCTGTTCATTATATTTATGGACAGAATTTCTAGGCGCAGCCAGGGGCCGGAGGGGGCCTGGTTTGGGAACCACAGGATTTCATCTCTGCTGTTTGCAGATGATGTTGTCCTGATGGCTTCTTCGAGCTAGGACCTGCAGCAGGCATTGGGGCGGTTTGCAGCCGAGTGTGAAGCGGCTGGGATGAGAATCAGCTCCTCCAAATCCGAGGCCATGGTTCTCGACCGGAAAAAGGTGGTTTGCTCTGCCCCAAGTGGAGGAGTTCAAGTATCTCGGGGTCTTGTTCACGAGTGAGGGAAGGATGGAGCGGGAGATTGACAGGCGGATCTGTGCAGCATCTGCAGTGATGCGGTCGCTGTATCGGTCCGTTGTGGTAAAGAAGGAGCTGAGCCGGAAGGCGAAGCTCTCGATTTACCGGTCAATCTACGTTCCTACCCTCACCTATGGTCATGAGCTCTGGGTAATGACCGAAAGGACAAGATCGCGGATACAAGCGGCTGAAATGGGCTTCCTCCGCAGAGTGGCCGGGCGCACCCTTAGGGATAGGGTGAGGAGCTCGGTCACACGGGAGGAGCTCGGAGTAGAGCCGCTGCTCCTACACGTTGAGAGGAACCAGCTGAGGTGGCTCGGGCATCTGCTCAGGATGCCTCCTGGACGCCTCCCTAGGGAGGTGTTCTGGGCATGTCCCACCGGGAGGAGGCCCCGGGGAAGGCCCAGGACACGCTGGAGGGACTATGTCTCTCGGCTGGCCTGGGAACGCCTTGGGGTCCCACCGGAGGAGCTGGAGGACGTGTCCGAGGTGAGGGAAGTCTGGGAGTCCCTGCTTAGACTGCTGCCCCCGCGACCCGGCCTCGGATAAGAGGAAGAAAATGGATGGAATGGATGGATGGAGTAACCTTTTATTATTAGTCTGTCTACATCTCCAAACATGTGTAAAGAAACAAAACACAACCCCAGATATGTTTTTGGTGAATAACATTCTAACACAACTAAAATCTCACAATAGTAAATTTTGCAAAATACAGAACCTTTAAACATTTCTAAAGCAAAACATGAGGGAGACTTCTCAAGTATGCATCTGCCTATTAGCATATATTAGTTATTTTTATCTATTGGGAGATAATTAGTGCTGGTCGACTCTGCAACCTAATTATTTTCCAGTCCGGAAACAGTCTGAACAGCCATATGCATGTAGTGAGTCATATTAGAGCGGCTGCTATTGTGTACATGAATGTGCTGGTGCTTTTTATATATATGGCATATTAGTTTAACAGTATTTGAAGCAGAGGTACTGTATCTATAATGGGGTATTGGTCTTGCCTTTGGTTCCTAAATAGTAAAAGAGCAGTTGGTTGGTGCAAAAAACTTGTGCTACAAGCACTAGCTAAACTAGTGCTTGTAGGGTTGGTAAAAGTTTCGAAAATCTGATACTATTCGATACTAAAACTAGGATCGAAACTAGATATTCATTTGAACAAGCGTCCCATACCAAATCTTGAGCTGTATCAGAACAAATATACATCGCTTTCCAAATTATTATGCAAATTACCTTCATGCAAAAGTGTCATAAAGGTAATTTTTTCCGTTTCCCAGTGAAACTCATGGATGGTATTGTGTCTCAGGGCTCTTGGGTCAGTGAAATCAATCTCAGACACCTGGGCCAATTAGTTTGCCAAGTAAGTCCAATTAAAGGAAAAACTACTTAAGAAGGATGTCCCACATTATTAAGCAGACCACCATTTTCAAGCAATATGAGAAAGAAAAAGGATCTCTCTAGTGCCGGACAAGGTATTCATAAATGTCAATATAAATAACTGTCATTGATATTGACAATTTGGCAAAATCAGCGAAAAATATAATTTGCATAATAATTTGGAACGCAGTGTAAAACCACATAGACTTGTATGCACCCATGGACTGCTATGGAGGTCCATGGGTGTATACAAAACTGTAGAATGCACACCACCTCGTTGTTTAATGCCACAGCTACAAACTGAAATGTGTCACCTGTGAACGTGAGAAACCTGTTCACTGTCTGCAAATGTCTCAAATATGAGTTATTTCAGTGTTTTAAATGACGCTCATCCCTACATCTCCTCACAGCAGTGGAGCATTTGTTTTGCTGTTGCTATGGTGATGTCATGGTGATGGACGCAGAGCTGTAATAAACGCCTTATTCCAAAAGTTGGTGTGGGCGCCGCTATTGTCGTTGGGGTTGTATTATTTTGTGTTATTTTGTGTGGCTGCCAATCTTGACAGCAAATAAGTTCTATAGGGACCACAGAGCCGTTTTACAGCCTCTCAGAGAATCAGAGCAGTGTTGACTTGTTGTTGCACATGAACATTGAACATTTTACACAAATGAACCTACTTTATATCATATTTTAGCGGCAAAACTTTTCCCAAGTTCTCCATTGAAATGAACGGGATTCCTGCTTTTATAGCAAAAGTGGGCCGGGGTGGAATAAGATCAATAGGATGTGATTTAACTGTTGCCGGACTACTTGTGCGTTGTGCAGTATTAACACGGGGCAGTTAGCCATTGGAATACTCAATCTCATTCTTACCATGGTACAAAACTACAAGAATACACCTCACAACATACTGTATTTGTTGACCCTAAACCATTTGTGTTTCCAGTGTATTTCTGTTGCAATTAAGTATTCCACCTGATCACATTATAAAATGATGGATGAGCACACGGTTTGATTTGATAAGAACCATGTGCCATTACATCAGTAGTACAGGGTAGGGTTCTTTTGATTAGATAAATGTAAGTGTAAAAAAAAAAAAATCGCCATGGCTACGCTTTTCCACATTATAATTTCAATCACTGAGGTCAAGCATTAGGATTAGGCAGCACAGATCTGAGTGTCTGGACAGGTCTGTGTGCCCGCTCTGATGCCTACATTTACATATTATTCAACTCTGCTAATGGAAAGGGAAGCTAGTCCAAAGAGCTCATCACTTTTCATCTGATGTCTAGAACAACAATTGTGATATGATGCATTTTTCAACATATCTTCCACCCCTACATCTTGCTGTTGTGGCTGATAACCAGTATGAATCTATCCTAGTAACAGTACCATATTGTCTGTATATTTTATTATTATTATTTTTATTATTATTATTATTATTATTATTATTATTATTATTATTATTATTATTATTATTATTACTATTATTATTATTATTATTATTATTATTATTATTATTATTATTATTATTATTATTATTATTGTATAGTATCAAAATCAAGATAACAAAAATAAGACTCCCCCACCCCCCCCACAAAACCTCCAATGCCGAGCTCAGGGTGACATTTGAGACGATCCAGTTCTAATAAGGTTTTACTCCATAATGAGTTTTTCTTATGGCTTCATGCATTTTGGCCACTGATAATTCCATGTTGTATATCTGTTTTTGTTGACTTTTTGTGTGAAGTACTTTGGGCATCTGAAGTTTAATTTAAATCTGCCAAATCTGTCAACCGTACATAAAGATCAGTTCTGGTCAGATCGCTAGTGAACACTGTTTTGTATCTATCTGAAAGGAGGAGCTAACTACACTAAACTAATACTACTACAAACTATTTAGCATAATCATTCATCCCCCTAATGAGTGCTTTCACACCTATTAGCATACTGGCATCACTGTTTTCTTTCTTTAGATTTAGGTCTGAGGATGGAGGTATACACTAAATATGAGTTAGATAACGTCTAAGCCCCTCATTCCTGTTCAAAGATGGATTGTCTTTCCTAACAAAAATTGCATCTTTAACTATCTTCTCAAACTATTTATTTTCTTTGGCTAAGATCTGTGCCTCACTATCGTCTGTATAAATAAACCAACTGAGATACTTTCTCCTCACAATATCGACACACTGTATTAAATAACTTTACCGATACTAGTACAAAACGATCTTGCACATTGGCCAATATATTAGCCCTCATTTGTCCCATTTAGTCCACAGCGCTCACAGAAATTTGATGACAGAAAAATCACCGAAAAGTCATGCTGGCACAGTATCTGAAATTACTTTTGAATATTACCTTGTCAGTAAAAATCTCAGAGAAAATCCTATTAAACCTGATGACTCACTGCCATATTCACAGCCAGAAATTGGATTAATTTCAGTAAATACCTCACCTGCCTGAGAACTCAAGTGCTGCCCAAGATGGTGTCTCACATTGGGCTGAGTCACATTGCCACGGCAGCCGGAGGAGATGATGCAGGCACATTATCATTTGTGTGTGTGTGTGTGTGTGTGTGCAGGACATGTCAGTGTGACCGGTCTCTATCTCCTCTGCCTCAGGTGATGTGTGGGGCAAGATCATGTCTGAAGTACAGGGAACAGTGGAGTTTTCGGTGGAGCTGCACAAGTTTCACAATGTCGATCTGTTCCAAAGAGGGTGAGTGCTTTATTTCTGTTGTTTCTCTTCAATGATGTTTTTTTAAATTTTAGCTGTATTTAAAGAGGGTATTATGCAGGATTTACTTTTTGGAACTTTCATGTCATAACGTTGTTTCCTCATCCCTGAAGTGGTTTTACTTGTCATACATGTAAGTTTGTGTAATCTTGGTGAGATCTCCTTACAGTCAGTAGTATGAGTCTATCCAAAGCTCATCCCATAAGCCTCACGCACTGCCATTTTCATAGTATGATATAAAAACTATACGATACAGTGGGAAAATAATTTTTTCCTATGTTGATCAATCTCAATTTTCGATTCAATTTTTCTTATTGAACACACAGAGAGGCACAAAGAGCCAGGGTCACTACAGTTTTTATTTCATGTTGATAGGACCAATAATTCACGCGCACGCCCATGCAGGTGTGCATGATACCTGAGCACTGCCTGAGGAACTTGGTTCAGGACATCACCTGACATTGAAGCTGTTGAAAAAAATCACTGATATTTTAAGAAATAAATTCCTACAAAAACACAAAAGGGTTAATTGTAGAAACCCAGAGGTGTGAGTGGAGGTGTGAGACCTGGGGTCTAGGACCACTGTAATAACTTGGTTTGAGGTTACGAGGGTTCCAGTTCCAGTGAAGGCCGCTCCAGCAGCAGCGTCTCACAAAGGCAGCAGATCTGTGCTCTCCTCAGTGGTACACTGGTCAAATTTTGCAGATTTAAGTCAAAACTTGTGAAAAGTGAAGACATGTGTGGAGACGTAAAGAGACACACTGTGGGCCTAACTCACAGCTTTCAGTTAAACAAGAGAGCGGTGACTCAGAGCAACAAATTATATTTAATACATTATTCATCTACATCCATCCATCCATTTTCTTCCACCTATCCGAGGCCAGGTCGCGGGAACAGTAGTCTCAGCATCCCCCACCCCAGACACTTCCTCCAGCTCCTCCAGTGGGACCCCTAGGCGTTTCCAGGAGTCCCTCCAGTGTGTCCTGGGTCTTCCCCAGGGCCTCCTCCCAGTGGGACATGCTCAGAGCACCTCCCCAGAGAGGTGTCCAGGAGACATCTGAAACAGATGCAGCCTCCTCAGCTGCTCCTCTTGACAAACACATTGTTTTTGGAGAATGTAGCATTTTCAGTACAATAGAGGAAACATGTTATGTGTTAACACTTAATCATATACCATGGGTTAAAAATGTTTCATTTTTTTTAGAAATAAAAAGAAAGTAAATTATAACTTGTTGCTGTGGTGAAATATCACCATGAATAGGTGGAGCCAGTTATATCAGTTTTGAACAGGAAGCCCATGAATTAATTTCAGTTACTTAGTTGTTTGAGATTCATATTACAGTTTACAATCAACAAAATGATCGCCTACGTATGTGATGACTAAATACAAGGGAAAAGCATAACACGCCCTCTTTAAATAAAGACTTCATATTCACATAAAACAAACATCATCTGTGCATTAAGAAAAACAACAGCACTTGTCCTGACTTGCCCCTTACGTCCTCAAACCTGTTCTGTGCATTGTCACACTGTGTTTATACAGTAAATAAGCCTGATGCCCTCACTGCTCACACAGCTCCCGTCTGTTTGAATAATATCACTTTGACAAGGCCACTTCAAAGTACAGTTCAAGTGTTTGTCAAATGTTTGTACATTCAGAACCTTTTAAATGCGACCTGCAGCTGCAATGCTACTGTACAATTAGCATCTTAATAATACTTAATGCTGTTTACTTTATTGATCTCGCAGTCATATTAGGTTGGATAATCAGCCGGGATATTTACTTACCAAAAGCTCTAATGTGTCATTTAGTGATTTGAAGCTGCACAGCATCTTTCCGCCTTTTCAGAGTTCAGAACGTTCATCTGCTTGATTCTGCTGATGACTGTTAGAGTTCTCGATATGGGAACAATTTTTTTCCAAATATTGAATGATCTTGATCTATCTATCTATTTATCGATCTATATATCTATTTATATATACACAGACACACAGACACACAGACACACACACCCCCACACACCCCCACACACACTCACACACACACACATACACTTTCTCTCTTAAACAAGTGGCTATTAACTCCTCTCCACTACCTCGCACTTTTACTGTCACGTGACTGATTGGTATCGTATAAGTTGCACAATGCAGCACAGTGTTATGTAATAACATTAGCAGCAATGTGTGATATAACTACAGGCAAAAAAGAATGAATAACACATTTTTAATAAAATAAACAATGAAGGAAATATATGTGGCCTGTGCTGTTACTGTTTAAAAAAGAAAAAGGTATTACAGTCACATTTGAACCTGGGTCACCAGTGTCTTAAGTAAGGTCAAAGGTCAGACCTTTAAAGAGGGGAGCCTGCTTACAATAACAATGTGTGTTTTACTAGTTTTGTTCTCTTTTTTTCCTCAATATAAACTCTGGTAAAGGGAAGAAATAGGTTTTATGCTATGACCATTCTGGTTCCAAACAAAAATTTGGTGGGACAATATTTGTAGTAGACAGATTTTGCATGGCATGCAGGAGGGAAAACTGTAAGCACCCATAATCCTTTGCAACTTCATCCAAGTACAAGTACTATGATGAACAACCCATCTGCGATCCTCCACCAGAACTACTCCCTTCAAGAGGCCAGCAGCGTAATCTTTTTGGACATCTACTGATTCCATACAATCTAAGCGGCGCCATTTTGATCCAGTCATGATGCGTCTGGTGAGAGATTAGCGGCTAAACCTCATCTGGCCGGCCTCGGGCTTGGTCTGAAATGATTTCCTTTTTCCAAATGGGGTGGTCTAAAAAGCTTTATCTCGGTAATCCCTCAGCTTGAGTGCACTAATATGCAGAGGTGAGTAGTAATCAGTTACATAATATTTACTCAGTGACATTTACTTGAGTAACTTAAAGATGAAATACGATCATCCAGAGAAAATGTGTAGAAAAACTGCTCGCAAAGGGAGGAACTTCGTGGCATTACACTGTTACTGGCAATTTGTGCAGCGGTAGCTCATCTCAAACAAGCGTAGTTACTTTTCAGTTACTATTACTTGACTTGAGACTTCCCCAAATACTCAAGCCAAC
This sequence comes from Periophthalmus magnuspinnatus, assembly GCF_009829125.3. Taxonomy (NCBI): domain Eukaryota; kingdom Metazoa; phylum Chordata; class Actinopteri; order Gobiiformes; family Gobiidae; genus Periophthalmus; species Periophthalmus magnuspinnatus. The sequence goes on from NC_047136.2 coordinate 27,719,906, forward strand.
TCCAAACTCAAGTTATTTCTTCGATCACAGTACCCTGACTTGAGCACATTTTTTGGCCACTCTACCCATATCCTCCTCTGCTAATATGCTGGTTCCAGAGGCTGTCATATTGCAGGATAGAGACACAAAGAGAAGAAGGAAGCAAGAGAATAGCTGACTGTCTTCAGAGGAAGTGCTGCTGAAATGCATGTATTGATCCTGAGGAGCCGACAGCTGTGCACATTGAATTGTACTGATTGCATTAAAACACAGATTATATCTCCATTGGATTAGCATAGAAAGCTGTAGCCATAAGAATAGCACTCAAAGCACTTTTTACTGTAAGACTCCATGCATTTATGTGATTTCTCAATTCTCAATCTAAAGAAAGTTGCGGCTGGTAGAAAACTGAGCTGTGGTTAGGTGTGTAAATCCCCCAGTGCTAGTACAGGCAACAAGTGGACAGTGCCATAATGTTAATATTCCTGTGGTGGTTTTGTTGTTTGTCACTATTGGCACGTTACCTTTAGCTTATGTAACGCTAGCTTGGATCAAATTGTTATTATTGTAGGGTGACCAGACATCCCTTTTTACCTGGGACAGTCCCACTGTTGAGTCCTGTGTCCTCTGTCCCAGCAGACCTATCCAAAACCAGCTATTTGTCTCAGTTTTACAGAAAAAAATGTCCCAGTTGTCCCTATTTTGACCAATTTGATATTCGCCAAAAGTAAAGAGGGGCATAAATTGTAGTTTGTTTAGCCAAATACAGAAAAACGTGCTTGAAAATGACCAGAACACAGAAATATGTACTGAATTGTACTGACTGAAGTCTCTCAGATGATATAATGACTCACAACAAAATATGTGAATAAATCATGAATGGACCATAATAACAATCTTAATTCTGCACTCTTTTTACAGTTTTATTATTACCAAACACCACAACCAAGATGTGTCCCAGTATTTAGTTAGCGTATACTTGTATAATAACATTCCTATTCAGTTCTGACTCTACAGAAGCCTTGATGATTTCATATACCAGTCTATACTCGAGGGATCTCCTGTAGGACCAAGTATCTCTATGTATCTGACCCAAACTGCACTCAAGACCACAGCTGCACAGGAGTTTATGCAAAAATAACTATTTCTGTTAAATAAAAGAGCTAGGAAACAAATATTTATATGAATACATCACAAGTTTAATCTGCCTTTTTACATTAAGATTTCGTATTTACAAAGAATAGCTTCAGCTCACCCTCTCTGCTGTTATTCCATATAAATCCTTATGATCTAAATACAGTGATTTCTTGAATTTTGGTCAACTAAGATTCCGCCAATGAATCGATTGAATGACTACAGCCCTACTAGTGTCAATACAGGATTTAGATTTGAGCCTGTGAGTAAAAGAGTTGCATGTTTACTATTAGAAATCCCTTCCAGACAGCAGCAGGTGACTTTCATTTCTCAAACCCTAATTCAGTTTTGGTGATTTCTGGTATAAATTGCAATATCTGTCGTACTAAAATACAGAAATCATTCTCTGCACAGTGTAGTCAACAGTCTTGAGTCTGAACCATGGTCAAATATGATACAGTCAGTTTGGTTTCAAATCAGAAACACTCACAATGATATAACTGTTACATCACCTAATAGTTCATTTTTACACATGGTGGTGATGTAACACACAGCAGGCCGTATCAACAGTACTTCACACATGAGCATGTCTTGTTAATTATTCATTCTCATCTTACACTTTTAAGTATGAATCATTTATTCACTTCTGTACTTACTTGTGGTTACATCATATCGTTATTAACCTCACTTATAGACTTATTCACTGTAAATGTAACTTTGAACAATAGACTGTATATAAATGGACATAGCTAACCTGCTACCTGCTGCCATCCATACAGGAGGTGAGCATGAGAGCAATTCTGGCTCCACTGACCCCAATTCACTGGCTCCAATTCACTTTCCATTGAAAAGCTGTCACCTCTCTCTCTGTAACTGCTGCTGTCAGACTCATTATTTTGGGTGTAAAATGTTCATATTAACCTGTGATCCTCATATTGTTATTTCACTATTGTGTCTGTTAAACAAAATATGAACATTAATAATAGACAAATCAGACACCTTCTTTCCCCCAGGTTGCTCCTGTTAGTGTTAGCAACAGGTTTGATTAACAGTGTGGCTAAACTTATTTATAATATAAGACCAGGTAATGTCATTAAAGTAGAGATACTCTGCAGTTTTTGCTGGTTCTCATTGAATTATAACATAAGTAGATAATGCTCTTTTTGTTTTTCATAAACTACAATATTGATTTAAAATGACTTAATTATAGAAAATGGAAAATTGATTTCCTGTTCAAAACTTCAGAGCTGATAGACATTGTGGCATTTCTCAGTAGCAAGCTGCATGTGCTCATTTACATGTTTTTGAGTGAATAGACGTGGAGGAGCAGCGGCTCTACTCCGAGTTCCTCCTGTGTGACTGAGCTTCTCACTCTATCTCTAAGGGTGTGCCCAGCCAACCTGCCGAGGAAACTTGTGTCTGCGATCTTGTCCTTTTGGTCATTACTTTTTTGCCTTTCAACTCAGCTCCCTCTTCACCACAACTGTCTGATACAGCGAACACATCACTGCAGACGCTGCACCGATCCGCCTGTCAATCTCACGCTCCATCCTTCCCTCACTCGTGAACAAAACCCCAAGATACTTGAACTCCTCCACTTGAGACAATGGAGAATGCAAGATTACTCAAACGTGCATGAATGAAAATGTAGCTTTGAGTAAGCTAATGAGGGAGAAGCATTATTAAAGCCTGCTGATGATTTTAGATGTATGACTCTTTTAAATGGATGGCATTACCTCTAAAGATGTATTACAATTGTGCACAAGAGTAGCTGGCTGGTTTCAATCAGAGGGACATTCAGTGTACTTTAAAATATTGAGCAATCACACAACAGACAGGGAGCTGCAGGTGGACATCACGGACAACATGTTAAACACCAAAGGACACTTCTGCTTTTGGAAAGGTACATCTTTGTGTGTCAATGCTAATGCTAACACCTTTTAAAACGCTAAATATAACATAACAGCAACATTTAATTAAGAACATTTTGATACATTTTTATTATGCTAAAAAAAAAAAAACAACAAAAACACACACACAAAGACAAAGTGTGAACGTGGTGTCAGTTGGACCTGCAGCTTCCTGTGCACTGCCTGAACCGTCAGCGTTTATTGATTTTAGGGAAACTTGGCAAAAACTTCATAGACATCACATTACGGCGGAAATGGTTGAGCTAAATGTCTCTGATTGGAACTAGCGAGCTTCCGTTGTGCACAGACCCAGTTGTAGAAATATACTCTGCAAGGGCCAGCACTCACATGGAAAAGACATTATGTACCGTATGTTCCGGAGTATAATTCGCACCAGAGTATAAGGCGTACTGGAGTATAAGTCTCACCTGAGTATAAGTCGCACTGGAGTGTAAGTCGCACCAGCCAAAAAATGCATAATAATGAAGAAAAAACATATATTTCACCCCCCGGGCCAAACTATGAAAGAAAGTGTGAATTACAGTCCAGAAAATGCAGTATTTCAAATATTTGTATGGCTAATAATTTGAGCTGTATTAAAGTTATGTAAATAAAATGATAACAGATTATTTCAAGGTCACTATAGCAACAAGCTGACATCATTTTTATTGCTAACTGCTCCCACTTTGTCCAATTCAACCGGGACCACTGTATCTAAAATGTTATCAAGCCATTTCTAAAAATACTTACCCTTTCTTATCTGTCCTTTCAGGTTTTACCAGGTTCGCGCAGGGTTGAAAGTGTCGCCGCGTGTGCCGCACAGGCTGATAGCGACAACACAAAATAACACAGGTAAGAGCACGTTGTGTTTCATATTTATACACACACACACAAACACGGACAGCATCCCCACTTGTGCAGGAGTAAGCCTCACTTTGCAATATTGCGTCTGTGTAATCACGCTGTGTTATTGCTCTACGGGCGGATGAGCCTCTGACTGTCTGGCTCCAATCCGCTGTGGAGAAATACAAGCACGCCATTGTGTTTAAATATATCCAAACGGCTCACAATCAGGTGTTGTTGTTTGTTTTTTTTAGGGCTAAACGATTATATCTAATTGTGATTTTTCTGTGGCAGTGGTTTTTAATAATAGGGTTCTGTTCAAAGTTCACATTTTGAAATATATATAACTGACAAAGTAATGCATGAATCATTTCTGAGCATGTGTGTACAGATTTAAACGACGGGGTTAGCACATTTTATGCAGAATAAGACGGAATGTTGTTTGTTGTGGAGGAAATTATAGTACTACTTTTGTGACGCGCTAACTGCGTCCATTCAAATTCCAATTGTCATACACTTGCGGTTAATGATGTAACCTTATTGTTTTTGCTGGATAATATTGCAAATTCAAACATGCTAAAACTTAAAGGTGCTTTGAAGACACAGACCAAAATATTTAATAGTAAAAAAAACCCAAAAAAAACATTGAGAAACATGAAATATTGACCTGAACTGACCTCGACATGTGCAGTGATGTGGTGTAAATCATGTGTTATAAACTGTCATGAAGGAATAACTCACTAGCTACAGCTCACAGTGGCTCACAGGGGCTACGGCTCACAGTGGCTACAGCTCAGAGTGGCTCACAAGGGCTACGGGTCACAGTGGCTAAGGCTCACAGTTGGTCAGGCTCACAGTAGCTACAGCTAACAGTGACTAGGACTCACAGTGGATATGGCTCACAGTGGATATGGCTCACGGTGGCTAAGGCTCACAGTGGATATGGCTCACGGTGGCTAAGGCTCACAGTGGATATGGGTCATGGTGTCGACGACTCACGGTGTTTAAAGTTCACAGTGGCTATGACTCAAAGTAGTTATGGCTCACAGTGGATATGGCTCACAGTGGCTACGGCTCACAGTGGATATGGCTCACAGTGGCTACGGCTCACAGTGGATGTGGCTCACAGTTGTTTAAAGATCTCAGTGGCTAAAGCTCAAGTTGGCTAAGGCTCACATTCTTAGCTGCATTACCGCTTGAGAAAAATAAATAGTAGTGGTGACGTCTTGAATACGCTGTAGAATTAACATGCACAAATCACTCAAAATACAACTTTGAGTGGGAAAATGAGAAAGAAAAACAATTATAACATGGTTTAAAGCCTTTAAAAATAAATTTGACATAATATGAGGTCTTTATGGACACAGATGTTTTGTCATTATTGTTTGTGACTCACATTGTGTCCGTTCAATAAAGAGGACAATCAGGGACGATGTGTGATCATGATGACCGGGTGTAAACTGCACAGACGTTGAGCTGCAGATTCCAGTGTAGCAGTAATGCTTTTAGCCTTATTTTGATGGTGATGGTCCCGGACAGGGCCCTGAGAGGAAACTGACTTTTTAAGGGCTTTCATTTAATTTTTATTTTATCCATATTAGTTTTTAACCCAGCAAAATCCCACAGACATGAGACCTTGAAGAGATTCTTTTTTTCTTTCTCTAACAATGAAATCCTAGCCATGAATTTAGGCCTGTAGGTCGATTAATTGGTCAGTGAAGTATTAATGGCTCCAAATGTATTATTAGGTGGGACAACAGTAGATAGGAGACCATATGGCATGAGTTAGCTTATAATTTATAAGTTAAGCTACCTTTTTACATATAAATACGCCATTTCCTAGTACATTTCTGCTTAAATACTTGATTTTGTTTGAAGGTATAGTCTAATGAGTGCAGTTTGGATCAGATACATCGAGATGCGCAATCATTTTGAGACCTTTTGCCATGCCTCCTTTTATGTTGCCCAGTCGACAGGTCAGATCTTTAGAATTTCTTTAGACAATTACAGCCCTAGAAGTGACACACAATCAGACTAAAATACATCTTGACTTTAATAACTGTGTTCTAACATCACACAGGAACAGACTGACTCACAAATGTACAGGTCTGAGGGGAGCAACTGTGGGAAAATCTCGTCTCAGGAAATCCTTTTATGGCCGTGCATTAAGTTTGTCAATGATATAGAGCCGTGTGTTTGAAGTGTGTGAAAATAACTGGTCCTATGCATTGTTGTAGATGGTGGTTAGGGCTGTCGTGTCTTGAGGGCATATTTCACACTTGGAGCAGTGCCGTGCCACAAGAACATTACTCCAGGACTGTCATGACAGGGAGACAGAAGACAGAACAAATGACTATAAATAGAAGCCAAAATGTGTCTAGTTTAAGATTAAAAAGATCGGAAAATGAATTGTGTTGACGGCTGCTGCACTTACTGTCTAAAGTCTGAGGCATTTACACAAACTGTAAGTGATGCATTTTATATTGATTAACACAACAGAGATGACAGTGCCAGGTGTGAGAGAGTAAAAAAGCCCCTCATCCCGGTTTAAAGTTCTGTGGGCGTTTACTCTCACACACCTGGTATATTGTCCTGAAGAAGCTGGACTGGAGATGGCGCTATCGTACTGCCTCCACCGGTAAAAAGACTGTGCCAAAACCTGTTTACATGAGTAATATCTCATGAGTACTTTGAGGAAAAGCGCTAGTGAGCAGTCCAAACTGTCAGGTGTGAAAACAAACTAAACCTTGGGCTGAAAAAAGAATTATTATTAAAATACGTAATTGGACTGGCACTAGCTCCACTGACAGTGTAGTTGCTGATGCATTCTCCACTTTAAGTATTGAGGTGTCATTGGGCAAGACTCAAGAACTTTGCAGTTAATGTAACATGTCTCTATCCACACATGACCTTGAACCCTCAGCTTAACCTCTGGAGAAGGGTGTTTGGTGCCGAACAATTTGGGGACTATATCTAACTGCGATATTTCTGACAAGCTTTCTGATTGCGGTACTAAGTCAAAGACAGGCAAGTCCAAGTTGAGTCCAAGTCCTCTGCTTTGAGCTTCAATCATGTCAAGTCTTTAAACCAAAGTAAAATAAGTGTTCTACTTTAAAGTCATGTAACAATATACAAATCTGTTCAATATTTATTGCAATATTTTGGAGAGGATAACAACATAATTGCGGATGTGCTACTTTTTCCTTTTTAAATGCTTCCACCAGACCTCATTACCGTCATAATCCAAAGATTTAAAAGTGCTTACTAACAGTTATTTTTTTCTTCATGTAGTCTGCACTGCAGTGGAGCAAAGGATTATGGTCTATGTAGTTTCCTCTGTGTTTTAGCTGTTGCTGCAGTTAAACTATGGATTTAAGCATAATTTATTGCGACAGCCTCAATATTAGTGTAAGACAGTTGTCGATCCAGTATCACAGTAGTTCAGTTGTTGTTGCACGTCCAGGAACAAATATTGATGTGGGGAGGGACCAGGTATAGACAAAAGAGTTTCTACATTAACATTATTTATTTTGAGAAGCAGGTCATCTCAAGTCACATGGCTCAGGTGAAGTCCCGAGTCACTGACCTTCAAGTCTAAGTCCCAAGTCTTAGTTCATTTGATCAAGTCAAGTCCCAAGTCTTAGTCCATTTTATTAAGTCAAGTCCCAAGTCGTGGTCAATTTGATCAAGTCAAGTCCCAAGTCGTAGTACATTTAATCAAGTCAAATCCCAAGTCTTAGTCATTTTATCAAGTCAAGTCCCACGTTTTTTTGTCATTTGGTCAAGTCACCCCTCCCCGAACCGCCACCTTAACGTGGTGGAGGGGTTTGAGCACCCGAATGATCCTGGGAGCTATGTTGTCGGGGGCTTCATGCCCCTGGTAGGGTCACCCATGGCAAACAGGTCCTCGGAGACGGGTCTGACTAAGATCGGTTCAGAAGCCCCCATGAATAGAAAAACAACGAGGCCAGTTACGTCGCCCGGACTGGCGTTACCGGGGCCCCACCCTGGAGCCAGGCCTGGGGTGGGTGCTCGGCAGCGAGCGCCTGGTGGTCGGGCCTTTCCCCACGGGGCCCGGTCGGGCCCAGCCCGAAGGAACGACGTGGGGCCGTCCTCCCGTGGACCCACCACCTGCGGGAGGAGCCATGAGGGGCGGGTGCGGAGAGATGGGACATGGAGACTAGCTCTGGGGACGTGGAACGTCACCTCGCTGGGGGGGAAGGAGCCTGAGCTTGTGCGGGAGGTTGAGCGTTACGGCTAGATATAGTCGGCCTCACCTCCACGCACAGCTTGGGCTCTGGAACCCAACTTCTTGAGAGGGGTTGGACTCTCCATTTCTCTGGCGTTGCCCGCGGGGAGCGGCGGCGAGCTGGTGTGGGCTTGCTCATTGCCCCACAGCTCAGCCGCTGCGTGTTGGGGTTCACTCCGGTGAACGAGAGGGTTGCATCCCTGCGCCTTCGAGTCGGGGACAGGTCTCTCACTGTTGTGTCGGCCTATGGGCCAAACAGCAGTGCAGAGTACCCGGCCTTCTTGGAGTCCCTGGGAGGGGTACTAGACAGTGCACCAACCGGGGACTCCATTGTTCTCCTGGGGGACTTCAACGCCCATGTGGGTAACGACAGTGACACTTGGAGGGGCGTGATTGGGAGGAACGGCCTCCCCGATCTGAACCCGAGCGGTGTTTTGTTATTGGACTTCTGTGCTAGTCACAGTTTGTCCATAACAAACACCATGTTCGAGCACAAGGGTGTCCATCGGTGCACGTGGCACCAGGACACTCTAGGTCGGAGGTCGATGATCGACTTTGTTGTCGTGTCATCTGACCTCCGACCGCGTGTCTTGGACACTCGGGTGAAGAGAGGGGCTGAGCTGTCAACTGATCACCACCTGGTGGTGAGTTGGATCCGCTGGCGGAGGAGGAAGCCGGACAGACCTGGCAGGCCCAAGCGCATTGTGAGGGTCTGCTGGGAACGTCTGGCGGAGCCCTCTGTCAGGGGGGTCTTCAACTCCCACCTCCGGGAGAGCTTCTCCCTGATCCCGGGGGAGGTTGGAGACATGGACTCCGAGTGGGCCATGTTCTCCACCTCTATTGTTGATGCGGCTGCTCGTAGCTGTGGTCGTAAGGTCTGTGGTGCTTGTCGCGGCGGCAATCCCCGAACCCGGTGGTGGACACCGGAAGTAAGGGATGCCGTCAAGCTGAAGAAGGAGTCCTATCGAGCCTTGTTGGCTCGTGGGACTCCTGAGGCAGCTGATGAGTACCGGCGGGCCAAGCGTGCCGCGGCTCGGGCAGTCACAGAGGCAAAAACTCGGGGTTGGGAGGAGTTCGGGGAGGCCATGGAGGAGGACTATCGGACGGCCTCAAAGAGATTCTGGCAAACCGTCCGACGCCTCAGGAGGGGGAAGCAGTGCTTCACCAACACTGTTTACAGTGTGGGTGGAGAGCTGCTGACTTCGACTGGGGATGTTGTCGGGCGGTGGAAGGAATACTTTGAGGATCTCCTCAATCCCACTGTCACGTCTTCCGAGGAGGAAGCAGAAACTGGGGTCCCAGAGGCAGACTCGTCCATCACCCTGGCTGAAGTCACTGAGGTGGTTGGCAAGCTCCTCGGTGGTAAGGCTCCGGGGGTGGACGTGATTCGTCCGGAGTACCTCAAGTCTCTGGATGTTGTGGGGCTGTCTTGGCTGACACGTCTCTGCAACATCGCGTGGCGGTCGGGGACAGTGCCTGTGGAATGGCAGACCGGGGTGGTGGTCCCTCTGTATAAGAAGGGGGACCGGAGGGTGTGTTCCAATTACAGGGGAATCACACTCCTCAGCCTTCCCGGTAAGGTCTATTCCAGGGTACTGGAGAGGAGAATCCGACCGATAGTCGAACCTCGGATTCAGGAGGAGCAGTGTGGTTTTCGTCCTGGTCGTGGAACACTGGACCAGCTCTATACTCTCCATCGAGGGCTCATGGGAGTATGCCCAACCAGTCCACATGTGTTTTGTGGATCTGGAGAAGGCATTCGACCGTGTCCCTCGTGGTGCCCTTTGGAGGGTGCTCTGGGAGTATGGGGTCCGGGGCTCTTTGCTAAGGGCTGTCCGGTCCCTGTATGACCGGAGCAGGAGCTGTGTTCGCATTGCCGGCAGTAAGTCAGACCTGTTCCCGGTGCATGTTGGACTCCGCCAGGGCTGCCCTTTGTCACCGGTTCTGTTCATTATATTTATGGACAGAATTTATAGGCGCAGCCAGGGGCCGGAGGGGGCCTGGTTTGGGAACCACAGGATTTCATCTCTGCTGTTTGCAGATGATGTTGTCCTGATGGCTTCTTCGAGCCAGGACCTGCAGCAGGCACTGGGGCGGTTTGCAGCCGAGTGTGAAGCGGCTGGGATGAGAATCAGCTCCTCCAAATCCGAGGCCATGGTTCTCGACCGGAAAAAGGTGGTTTGCTCTCTCCGGGTGGGTGGTGAGTCTCTGCCCCAAGTGGAGGAGTTCAAGTATCTCGGGGTCTTGTTCACGAGTGAGGGAAGGATGGAGCGGGAGATTGACAGGCGGATCGGTGCAGCGTCTGCAGTGATGCGGTCGCTGTATCGGTCTGTTGTGGTAAAGAAGGAGCTGAGCCGGAAAGCGAAGCTCTCGATTTACCGGTCAATCTACGTTCCTACCCTCACCTATGGTCATGAGCTCTGGGTAATGACCGAAAGGACAAGATCGCGGATACAAGTGGCTGAAATGGGCTTCCTCCGCAGAGTGGCCGGGCGCACCCTTAGGGATAGGGTGAGGAGCTCGGTCACACGGGAGGAGCTCGGAGTAGAGCCGCTGCTCCTACACGTTGAGAGGAACCAGCTGAGGTGGCTCGGGCATCTGCTCAGGATGCCTCCTGGACGCCTCCCTAGGGAGGTGTTCTGGGCATGTCCCACCGGAAGGAGGCCCCGAGGAAGACCCAGGACACGCTGGAGGGACTATGTCTCTCGGCTGGCCTGGGAACGCCTTGGGGTCCCACCGGAGGAGCTGGAGGACGTGTCTGGGGTGAGGGAAGTCTGGGAGTCCCTGCTTAGACTGCTGCCCCCGCGACCCGGCCCCGGATAAGCGGAAGAAGATGGATGGATGGATGGTTAAGTCAAATCCCAAGTCTTAGTCCATTTTATCAAGTCAAGTCTCAAGTCCTTATAATACTGACTCAAGTCACAACTTGCAATTCCCCACCTCTGATTTTAAACGTGTCCTGAAGAATTGACAAAAACACTGAAATATGAACTGAACTACTAACTACTACAGGAATCACATTTCACATCATATTTGTACATTTCTAAAATAATAATAATCATTTTATGCTGAATGAGAAAGAATATTGTGTTGTTTGTGGAAGAAATGATGGTACTGTACTCATAAAATTGCAGCCTTTGCGATTTGTTAATTGCTTCCATTCAAAAAGCAATTTCCATTTGATTGCAGTGAAATGGCTCTATAATGGCACGTACTAAAACTGTGACACTGGACATTTTCATGATCTTATAAAATGTTTTTTTCTGAAATACTTTGTGCTGTCTCATCCAAGGCCAAACATAACTACAGCACTTGTAGCATGTGCTCATTCTGTAGTGGGTTTAGTAGTAAATGTACAGCACAACAGCAGTAACCCAGTGACCGCTGAAGCACTGACGGAGTGAAGTTGTGTTGTGTGTTTTATATTCTCAAATGATCACATCCAGAGCTGGGTAGTACTCATTTACATTGACTCAGATACATTATATGAGTAACCTTTAAATAAAACACATACAGTTTGAATCAGACGGTTTTCAGGCACCACACTTGACTCCTTCTTTGGAGCTTTATATTTCACAGTATCAAAAGAAAACTGTATAGCTCCTTCAGATGTGTTTTAGTTTTTTCTCATCTTTGTAGTCTGTGCTTTAAAAATATGTTTTGTCTTTCCAATTATATGAACTTCAAATTATAAATTCTACAACCACAACAGTTACTCTTACAATTATTTGTATTAGTTTGCCCAAGTACTGTATTTTCTGGACTATAAGTTGCACTTTTTTTCATAGTTTGGCCAGGGGTGTGATACTCAGATGTGATTTGTATGTGAAATACATGTTTTTTCTTCATTATTATGCTTTTTGTGACTGGTGCAACTTATACTCCAGTGCGACCTATACTCTGAAAAATACGGTACTTTTGACTAATTTCTTGGACCACTACTTTTACTTGAGTAATATTATTTTGTAGTAATATCAATATACCATTTTTGCTCCTTCCACCTCTGATCTCATGTCAGGTACCTACACATTCGTATTTGCTTTTCATACAATTCAATAAACACATTTTCTGTCCTTTGTATTCCATCCACGGCTCAGTGAATCCGAGTGTTCTAATGTCTTTCTGGTGAAATGGAGGAAGCTGGTTCACGGGAAGCACAGATCCAGTAATGTGAGCTATTTTTAGCCCTGGTCATGTCTGCAGTACCATGTGTGTGTGTGTCGGTCTGCAGGGACTCGTGAGGACCATGTGACAGAGGGGCCCCGGTGCCCTTGTGGGGACATGCAGGTCTGGAGGCTGTTATCAGGAATCAGCACGCGGTTAGCCTCAAGGTTATATGAGGAAGTAAAGGCGTCTGGATTCACCAAGCAATTTTGGATGTTTGTGACATAGACTAGATTTGTGGTTTATAGCAAAAGAAAAATTCAATTCTGTTAGGACAAAAGTTTAAAGTGAAGACGTTTGGCTGCCCATCCAAACTGCTGCTGCTTCAGTTCTGGTCAGATCACTGGTGGACACTGACTTATATCTATCTGAAGGGAGGAGCTAACTACACTGAAACTAACACACCTGTTTGGCTGGCAGAGGCCATTTTAAAAGACGGCTCCCATCCTCTTAATGATGTCCAACTGCTCCCATCCCACTGGAGGTTTAAAGAGCCTCTCTGTAAAACCAAGCGTTACAAAAGCACTTTGTTCCAGCAGCCGTAAGTGCCCTGAACAAATGAAGTTATTCTATGTATCTTATCTATGCCCCTTTGCACATGTGCCATATTTGGACTATTGTTTTTAATGTATTGTTTCTAATGTGGTTTTAGTTATTTTAGCCTGCACTATGCGCCATTGTCACTTTTCCAGGTGAAGATGTGTATATGCGTGAATGAATGAGCTGACCCACTGCCAAACAAAATTTACCTGTACCAATAAAGTAACCTTGAACCTTGAACCTTGTTTAGACTTTCTGAGTCATATTTTGCATGATCTCTCAGGCCCCTAATGAGTGCTTTCACACCTATTAGCATACTGGCATCACTATTGTTTTCCTTGTTTTGATTTAGGTCTAACGATGGAGATAAATGATGTCTAAGCCCTCCAAAAATTGCCTCTTTAACTCCCCTCTCAAACCATTTATTTTCTTTGGCTAAGAAACTGCAAATAAACAGGTGTGCTAGTTTCAGTGTAGTTAGTGTCCAACAGCAATCTGACCAGAACTGAAGAAGCAGCTTGGATGACCGGGGAAATATCTTCACTCTAAAACTTTTGTCCAGTAACAGAATTGAATTTTTCTTTCGCTATGACTCACACCTGGACGACAGGGATCACACAGACATTTGCGCTTTATGTTTTAATAGTAGTATTTTGTCCACAGTGCACATTTTAAACATGGTATGGAGCATTTGAGCATTTGAACATTTGAGACTGAAATATGAACGAATATTTAGAAATACAAGAATCCTATACAGTTTGCAGAAAGTTTTTCTTTTATTCGTAATAACAAGACCAGATATTGTATGATTTGCTCAGGACATTATGTTACTTACAGACGCACTATGGAACTTTTCTAGCTGAGAATCCGCCACCTGCTTGTGTCCATTGAGATGTTATTGCTGTACCTGGAATGTTTCAGTGTATGCTTTAGACTTATGCATCTCCATGGAAACAACCAGGCCATGTTTTTCCCTGTGAATAACCTCTAATATCAGCAGTAAGTGAATAAATGAAGGACAGATCATAATCTAAATGTTTTGGCTGACATTGACTTGTTACCCCATATGCTTAGTAAGTAAACAGATGGACCCGCTAACATGTATTCCCTATAGGCTCTGTGCACAACAGCGCCCTCAACCTCACTGTTAGCGTCACTGCTTCCTGTCCAGTTGTATCTCTATGAGGTTTTTGTTGAGTCACACTAAAATGAATAAATATTTAAAGATGAGGCAGTGACAGGGAGATACAGGTGGGGTTAGGGGTCAGAGGTCAGAGGTAAGGGGTTAGGGTCAGACAGTGGACAGGGAGCTGTATGTGGATGTCACTGACAACATTAAACACTACACAAATAAAATGGATACTTTACCAGGACACTTACCTAACCCTGACGCTAATGCTAATTTTGAGGCATAATAAATATTAAAGCAACACCACAGACTGAAGTATTCTACATATACAAATAAACGGGTGTTCTTTATTTTAATTAATGTGAATATTAATAGGTTGTTTATGTTTTCTGATTTTAATAAAATTTATGGTTAGTTGCTGCTGTGCACAGAGCTGCACAGGGTCCATTTCCTATTATATAAATAAACATGTTCTACCATATATTTCCAGGTTCATATATTGTGCATACTTCACAGGTCGTCATTGAAAAAAGTCAGACAGTTTTTGCTTGTCATAGTTTTATATTACACCCCTTAAAATAACATGGAGGCTGTGGAATAATTACAAGAAGATCTGGTGTATTTTGGTGCTTCCAGAGTCCATATTTAGAGGAGTTAGTGTGTCAGAGGAAGAGGAAGTAGAGCACTGACCAGGTGTTCTGTTTTTAGTCTGACTCCTCAGTCATGTCGTCATTCTCATTCTACCACTGTCAGAGTCTTATTATAGAGTACGGCTACAGACATGAATCCACTGAAAGTCATTGTTTGAATATAAAAAGTCCATATAGTTGTCATCTGGGCTATACACACCCTAAAACACATGAAAAGACCTTCTATAACAAAAACAGTGATTTTCTTGAATAATCAGTGGTGGAAGAAGTACTCAATTATGTTACAGATACTGGAGCCAAAAATGAAAAAAATCTACTTAAGTAAAAGTATTAAGTACCTATGTGAAAATGTACTTAAAGAGTAAAACGTAAGTAAGAGTAGTAAGTATTTTGTGCAGATTTTGAGTTCTTATAAAGCTTCAGCTGTAGTGATTTTGATAAAGATTTGTGCTGATTTTTTTCAATAGAAACAACTGAAGTTATCATTTTTTCTGGCTGTTTTTATTTTTACATTTTTCTTCCCCCAAATGATGACTTGGACATCAAACAATAATAAAAAAAAAATACTTTTACTTCTCAGTCCAGTTAAAAAAGCATTGGAGTAAAAAGTACAGAAACTTGCTCTCAAATATAGTGAAGTAAAAGTAAAAAGTATACACTGTAAAATGTACTTAAATAAAACACAGATACCTAAAATTTGTTCTTACATGCAGTACTTTAATACTTTTACTTTGTTACCTTCCACCACTGTCAATAATACATTTTATTCATAAATATTCTCTATCAAATCCTCCAGTCACTATATTTCAACCTTTATTTGGTTTTTAAAGTCTCAGTGTACTATTGAAGTAACAGTTTGACAAGTCGACTAAAATCATCGTTAGCTGCAGCTCTGACACAGTGCACACAAATATTTGATATCTGTTGAAAGATGTAGTAACAGCAGTTATTTTATTATGCAAACCGAGAATACCAAGTATATCTTCTATAATAAAAAAGCGAACAAAACAAGCTGTGAGACTTTGTGAGGATAAAGTCTTTCCATCAGCTCAGAAGAGGACGCTGACATTTGAAAACACCTCAGTCTATTAGAGTGCACTGGTGGAGCATCAGACTTACACTGACACTTTATAGATCCATAAAACTACTATAAGTGCATCATTTTGAAAGCAGATTTGTGACGTTCGGCAAAGCTTGTAAAATTTGGCATTGGAGATTCAATCTTATTAAACTGCATTCATCGACTGAACACTGTAGGGTCTGAGCTTCGTGTCCTTGAATAAACATTGGAAGAAAAACAGTCTTTACATTTATGGTGTAGTGCATTGTCACGTACTTTACCTGCCTATAGTTTGGCCCTTTTTGGTTTAGATGTAGTTTAGATGCATTGTAACCTAGTTTATAGTTAGTTTAAACCTGGTTTGGTCCTGATCAAGATCCGGGTTTGAACTGATGTGATCCTGCTTCACAAAGTTTTCAACATGTTTCAGAATGAACTGCTGTCAAACTGTTGTTTCCACATGATTTTCATATAAAAACCTTTCTAATTTGATAATATATTGTCTGCCCCTGATAGTTGCTTCCTTACTGGTCTCATCCAACAAAATATCTTCATTCAGTGTCTGCTTTTGAGGTAAAACCAGATGAATAAAAAATCAGGCTCAAGCCCTTTAAGACCTTCTGCATTTCTGGTTGAGACCTGGTTCAGTCCCTGTGCGGTACTGGTTCAGCTCCTGGTTTAAACTTGGGCTGAACGATTTGGAAAAGAAGATCAGATTTTTCAGACAGGCTTTGCGATTTATGTTTTAATAATAGGATCTGTTCAAAGTTCACATTTTGAATTCGTGCAGAAGAATTTACAAAAAGTGACTGAAAAACGAACTGACAAAGTGCTACAAGAATCACATTTCAGAACATGTTTGCAGAGATGAGCACAGATTTATGCAGAATAATACTAGACATTTCTTGATAATTGTGTCCCTTAAAGTTGTGATTAATCTTGCAGGTCTAGTTTGAACCAAGTAGACGTAGATATAGATGATAAACGATAGTACTGAATGCCAATATGATAGCCCTACAATAAAGGGTTAAAAACTACATTATAGTTAACGAAAATTAGCTGATCAGAAGTTTGGCGGTTTGAATCCCGCTTTCGTCATAAACATCATCGGTAGAACGGTCCATTCCACCGACTCACTGGTTGGTGGTACGATTCCAGCTCTCACAGATGAATACTCTCATTGTGTCCTTGGGCAAGACACTTTTAGGGATGGGACAATAACATGATTATCGACAAAAAAGATCATCGCCATTAGATCATTAAAATGTGCAGGAAAAAGCTGCTTCTCCACGATGATCTCTTGTAGCTCATGGTTGTTGTCACTTTCAAGGTTGTTTAATTATGGAACCTTGTCATAATATTAAAATTATAATTATTCATAGCATCCATCACATTTTTAAACGGTCAACAGCTTTAATAATTATCATGATAGAAATGTTAACCGTAATTATTTTGCCCGTGATAATTGTGACACCAAATTTCAATATCACCCCCTGCGTACACTCAACCCAGTGTCTGTGTGCACCAGTGTGTGAATGTGTGTGTGGATGTGTATGAATGTGTGTGTGAATGTGTGTATGAATGTGTGTGAAGGTGTGTGTGTGTGTGAATGTGTGTGTGGATGGATGAGTGGTTCCTTGATACAAATTGCTTTGAGTGTCTTGAAAGTGGGAAAGCGCTATATAAAAACGTGACAATTTATGCATTTATTCACCCCTCTACAGCTCATATCTTATCGTAGTGCAGAAAAATATCTCAAATGTCCTTACACAAATACCAATGATAAATATTGACCCCCAAACATAATGTACCGTATTTTGCAGACTATAAGTTGCACTTTTTTTCATAGTCAGGGGGGTGTGACTTATACTCAGATGCGACTTATATGTCTAACTATTCAAATATATAATTTCACATCTTCATTATTGTAACACTGACAACCGTGAGAGGGCGCTCTAGTCTTGTACCAGTATGACAGCCATCTTCTTCTGGAGTGGTGCTGCATCTACCCCAGAAGTGACACCGAGGATGAAGAATTCAGTGGATTTAGTGATTTGGAGTGAGATCCAGAGTAAACTTGTTAGCTCGTTTGTTATGCTTTATTTATCTGATTAACTGTTAATATCTTACATTAACAGACTAGACAGTTTGTTGTCTATGTGTTACATTAGTGTGCTGTACTGATATTCAGCCTGTTGTTTACTATTTTATTGTTATTATTATAACTTGCCTTTAAAGAAAAAAAAAAAATCTGTTCTCGGTTTCGGATTTTGTAAAATAAATGTCCCCAAAAATGCATCTTATAGTCCAGTGCGACTTATATATATATTTTTTTCTTCATTTTTACACATTTTTTCCACTGGTGGAACTTATACTCCAGAGCGACGTATAGTCTGGAAAATATGGTATATAATGACAGGCTTAGAACAAAGTTTAATCTGCACTGGACTGATCCTAGTGCAGATTGATTTTACTCCTGATTTAGTCCTAGTTTAGTCAAAAAGGTCTCATCTCTTAAAAAACATCATCTGTAACGCGGTGTAATTATTACCTGTTAAACATTTTAGACCTGTATATATTCGTCACAAGCACACTCTGTTTCTATCACTTGCCTTTGATTCACCGGTCTGTTTTCAGCTCTGATTCCATCTTGCATATTGCGTTTTGAAGAACAGTATTTCATAGACGGGCCGCAGTGCAGCTCCGTGTGTCTAACCCAGCGACTGCAGCCCTATAACTCAACATCGTGCATGTGAGACAGGCCTTCTCCATCGCATCGCTGACGAGCCATATCCATATTATAATTTGACGGCTTCGGCCCGCCTTCCTCAGTGCAGTTCTTCACAAGGTCACTACTCAGAAATATGATACACTAGAACGTCGTATACTCTTGACACTGATAAATAATGCGTTTAATGACAGTGATTCAGCCGCGATTATAGAGTGTTTTTTCCTTTTAAAATGGTCGGGTTATGAGAGGTGTGCTGCAGGGGTTTGAGTGGTGAATGCAGCAGAACAGTTCAAGTACAGGAGATAATGCCACACATGTCGATATGGATACCATAATAGGTTGATTTGATCGTAGTACTACGCCTGAAAGAGTTGAAGTACTGGCTAGAAAAGTGTCGTAACATCTGGGGGATCAAAGATATAGACTCGGAGTAAGGTTTAACAGAGTTTATTACAAACAAGAAGATGTGAATGATGGTTGGAGGAGCGGTTTGTAGGAAGCTGGGTCGGAGGCTGAGGTGCAAGGTGGTTCCAAGAGATGGGATTTGGTGAAAAACGAGAAATACTAGACTAAGCCCAGCAGAACTGTACCACGGAGGATACACTGAAGATCCTCCAAAGCGAAATCTTGCATCCAAACCACATTCTTTTCCTGACAGAGGGCTGGCTGTAGACGGTCAAAAAAAACAGACCTAAGATGTTCACTTCCGACTGGAGACGACTGAGTTTATCTTCAAATGTGATTCAAGGAGCACTGAGACAAAAGTGTCTTAATAAAAGGTAATGGTTCATCCCAAAGGACAGTGACAAAACCAGCGTGCCGAAGTGTCACAGTGAGGAGGTGGTGGCTGGAGGGTAACGGTGCAGATGGGCAGCCTCGTCTCTGTCAGCACCTCAGGGCAGCTGCGGTCACAGTAGTTTTCCACCAGCAGGTCGGGAGACGGAATAAAAAATGCATGAAATTGTAAAGTGACTTTGAGCATTCTAATCACTATATATAACCAAAGTCCCATTTCCACCAGTCAGGTCTACTGCACCTGGTATTAATCACTCTGCTTTCGTCTCATTACTCTGCAGAAACTTATACCATATCTATAAATACAACTTTTGTAGCCGCGCATACCTGCATCACTCTGACTAGTCTTGTAGTCTGATAATGACCTGCGTGACCTGTTTTGAACCATGGTCAGAAGTTAATGCATTATTATTTTAAAGCTTAGATTCATGTCTGACTTATTTTCTGATTTATTTTAAATGTTGTTACTATCACAGTGTCGTAAAGCTCATCCCAGTGTCCTACTACCACCCAGTTTGATATATGCTACTGTTATTATTATATGCACAGTAGCACAGGGAATGAAATGGGGTTTAAATGTACAGTCCCTTTACTTCTTATTAGTACTAACGAAGAGCTTGTCCCATAGAGCTGCTGCTGGTGCAGGACAGCAGATGTGGTGGAGCGCATGGGCTGTATATTTAAGCAGATTATTCCCCATGGAGAGTGCATGTGATTTAAGCTTATGGCAGAGGTGAGGCTTTTTAATGGCACTGATACCGACACTGCAGTTCACCAATGACCAGAGGAATAACTCGTGAATATGATGAGTTCTAGAAGAGAGTCGGGGTGGACAATATTGACATCTTGATTTTTTTTTATTTTTCATGCACCAAGAATGTGCTAAATTGTGCTTGTCTTGGTTGAAGTTTAAGTATTGCACAAAACATGAATGGACCATAAAATGAACCACAAGTGCAGAAGTATCACTTTATAGACTTGTTTGTAACTTTACACTTAGGGCTGTATGTTGCCCCCGGTGGACTGGAGCAAATTGAGGGCGCGGTGTTGTGCATTTAGTGAATTGCCAGAATGGATAAAATAAATATCAGACAAGTCCACCTAAAAATATAACGTGTAACATACTCAGGGCATAAAAACTCTTCTTGTGTTTGGAAATGTATTAAGATGATAAATGCCGAACATTTCAAGGACAGTTATAGAGTTGAATGTTTGGAGAGAGCGCACACACATAGAACTGTAAACTGTCGACTACTTTTAGTTGTGATACATAGGCCTAATGTTTTGTAAGACTGGTGTCGGTTCATAGGGAATCCCATTGATGTAATTGGAGAATGTGAGAAACGTTTCATTGCTTAAACAGAAACATAAAGTAGGTTTATTTGTGTGAAATGTTCTCTGTTCATGCGCACAGACAAGTCCACGGTTCAGCGATTGTTTGCGAGGCTTTAAAGTGGCTCTGTTGTCCCTATAGAACGTATTTGCTCCAGCTTCATGCAAAATAATACAATCTGAACGATGATAGTGGCGCCCACGGCAACTTCCAGGACACGGTGGATACACATTTTGCATTTCCCCAGAACAACAATTGTTTTGATACATTTCCCGCCTCTGTGTGAGAGAGGGGGAAATGTATGAGAGTTTATAGACCTGATTTTGGTCCTGTTCAGACGTTGGCTTAACAGATCAAGTCCTGGGCAGGCTTAAGGCACATATGGACCCAGAATGCACCGTGAGTGAGGTGAATCGTAAACAGAGCGCTGTGAGCAGGAAAGCCAGTCCAAATTGGAGCTGCGTTTTAGTAAGAGGATTGGTAAAGCAGTGGAATCAGAATATTATCTATCAGAATGTTGCAGAAGTTTGTTCACTTTTCTTCTTTTGATGGTTTAGCGGTCAGACTGTAGCACCGTGTTATATTAATGTGTTTGAAGTATTATCTGACCCGTTCAGTTTGATGAATTTTGAGTTTTGTTTTTGTTGACTTGGTTACTTTTTTAAAGGCGCTGTACCCAATTTGTGTCTTTGAGCAAAATATATGTTGCCCAAGGATGTTTGGAGTGCACAGGTTGAGGAATAACTGTGGACAACTGCAGACTCTTTAAATGAACTAGGTCTGGTTTTCACGTTTTGAAGACAATAACAGACTGCAGTGGTGGAAGAAGTATTCAACTGTGTTACTTCAGTAAAAGTACAGATACCGGAGCAGGAAAGTACTCAAGTAAAAGCATCATATGAAAAGGACTATTTAAGTAAAAGTATTAAAGTACCATATTTTCCAGACTATACGTCGCTCTGAAGTATAAGTCGCACCAGCTCAAAAATGCATAATAATGAAGAAAAAGAAACATATATAAGTCACACTGGACTATAAGTCGCATTTTTGGGGGAAATTTATTTTACCAAATCCCAGACCAAGAACAGACATTTTATCTTTAAAGGCAAGTTATAATAATAACAATAAAATAGAGAACAACAGGCTGAATATCAGTACAGCACGCTAATGTAACACATTTATATTTATTCAGCTCCATGAAGCACAGACAGAACTGAACACGTGTCTGGTTTGTTAATGTGAGATATTAACAGTTAATCAGATAAATAAAGCAGAAAAAACAAGCAACAAGTTTACTCTGGATCTCACTCCAAATCACTAAATCCTTTGAGTTCTTCATCCTCGGTGTCGCTTCTGAAAAAGTCCTCCTGCTCTGGAGGAAGATGAAGCGCTGCTCTGGAAGTAGATGGGTGTCATATTGGTACAAGTCTACAGTTCCCTCACACAGTTGTCAGTGTGACAATAACGAAGATGTGAAATTATATATTTTAATAATTTCGCATGTAAGTCGCATCTAAACCAGCTCTTTTTCTGTGTATATTTTTGAAGTTGATAAACCTTCAGTCTTTTCAGCAGATCTCAGACGATAATGCAAAATACTTTTACTTTTCAATCCAATAAAAAAATGTAGTGGAGTAAAAAGTACAGATGCCTGCTCTCAAATGTAGTGAAGTAAAAGTAAAAAACACCTACCTGTATTTTAAAATCTACTTAAGCTAAGTACAGATACCTAATATTTGTACTTAAGTAACTTTACCAATTATAAGCAGAAAAATTGAGTAAAAATTGGTTTGTGTTGCTGCTGTTGACTAAAATCTGTGTCATTTTTATAATCAGTATCACTACATTTAACACTTTAACAAATGAACAACAGCTGTGTGAAATACTTTTACTTTTTACTCTTAAAGTACATTTTTAAACTGATACTTTAATACTTTTACTTAAGTAGATTTTTTCATGTGATACTTTTACTTTTACGTGAATAACTTTTTCTCTGTATCTGTACTTGAGTACTTCATACACCTCTGCTTTCCTTCCATTATTATTATTATTATTATTATTATTATTATTATTATTATTATTATTATTATTATTATGCAGTATGCAGTCGTCTTATTCAATCTACACTAAAGGCATGAGGGTGCGTCGTCGGTTAAACAATATTGCAGTAAACAATTTGATACAGAAAAAAACACAATATTCCAAATCATGAGTTAGTCAGATAGTGTGAAATTCTTATGTAACAATCTCTCCAAGCTGATTCCCAAGCGATGGATGACACACAACATTAGGCCACATTACACTAATATTTATTGTGTTTTTGTTGTTTTTTTTTTACAGTACGCTTCCAATTTCTGCCATGCAATCTATATCTGCCTTCTCCTTTAAGAATAATTGCAGATATCGACCTGGATGACGCCACAGACATCAATATGAGATTCTGAATGCCAATTTTGATGAATAGCCGTGAGCACGAGTGAATGGAGCGTAACATTATCGAGAGTATCTTGTGTCTAATCTTATGAGCATCATGTTTGCAGTGTGTTTGTAACTATAAGAAAGTGGTTACTATATATTGATTGGTTCTGGAAAAGCAGAGGAAATGCTCACAGGAGGTCACAAATATCTCACGCGTCAATATGTTTCCTCTGCGTACGCTACGATCTCTAAGCCTCTAAGGCCAGGGCAACAATAGCTCAGCTGGTAGAGTGTTTATCCACTGATTGTATGAATGTGTGTGAAAGGGTGAGTGGTCCCTTGACGTAAAGCATAAAGAGTGTCTTGAAGGTGGAAAAGCGCTCTATAAAAATTTGACCATTTAGCATTTAAGGCGCCAGTGTTATTATGCAAAGGTATTGGTGCACTAGTTAAATCTTAAAGGGACATGACTGTTTTAAGACGAGACGTTGCAGGTGAATATGGAACATTACATTTAGAGATATCAATTTGAAACTTTATCTGTAGTTTACTCACATAAATGTAAGACAAAAATATATTAAGTTTTTCATCATGCTATGTTTTCATATACAAATTGTCTATGTGTAAAACAGCCACAATTGACCATTTTTGGGACATTGAAACATGAAAAGAGCCAGGTTTGAATTTCTTGCTTCTTTTGTTGACATATTAGAGCAGGGGTGTCAAACTCAAAATTACAGTGGGCCAAAATTAAAAACAGAGACAAAGTCATGGACCAAACTCAATGTTTTTTGAAAAATTGACAGCACCTGGTATGTAATGTTTAACCTTTTCATATGGAAACAAACTTTAGTTTTGCTTAAGCACAAAATCTGGAACAGCTCAAGCTTGATATTACAAACATATGACAAATTTAA